>NW_027248385.1:375000-709406 GCF_041260155.1 Ptychodera flava
TTGTCTTCTTCCTTGCAGACATGCTCTGCCGGCACGTAAAGTGTAGGTGGATCTGGTGAGGGAAACAAAACCAGCTTAAATGTAAATATAAAAAAGCATTTAAACAGTTTCCATACTAATGTGAATGCATTTAAAGCAGACATGCTGCTTTAAATTCTTCATTCTAATAGGTAATCTTACATATTTACGTCAATTAAAGATGTCAGATACCTTTTTAACTTACATTGCACGATTAGCTGAAATGACTTTGAGCTTGCTGTCGTGACACCGTTCCAAAATCTGTTGGACGCTTCACAAATATAAACACCGCTTTGTTGTCGTTGAACTTGTACACATGTCAACATTTCATCGTTTGATAAGCAGCCTGTATCATTCTTCCACGTAACGTTTGGTAACGGATTGGCATCGGCAGAACAGACTATAGTAAAGTTCCTGTCCTCGATCACAACTATTGTTTCATTGAAATGGTCAATTTCTGGTGAATCTATTGTAAAGAGATAGTAATAATTATGGCTGCGATTTTATTTAAGTTTCTCATTGAGTATGGAAAATAAAACACAAACAAAAGTAGAATTTGACTCAAGTCACGATATTAATGGAAACGTCGTTCGATGATTCGGTTCAAAATTCACATATAACAGTAATACAAAAATGGAAAGACACGAGACCCGACAACTATGTAAGAAACGTGCAGTTACCTGCACGGAATGTCCGAATACTTCAACTTTTGTCGAGAATCAACAATACGTTTCAGCAAGCGTTGGTATCTTCAGGTTGAAAGCGTTTATATGACAGTGTTGAATATTTCGCAAATGGCACATATATAATAACTTATGCGTAAAATTACAGAGCACGCACGCCGCGGTACTTACATTGTACATCCACAAAATTGACGCATTTCCATACCCAATGTGTCCATTGAAATATGTATTATTTGCATTACAGGTATACGTTCCAGCGTCTGATATCGTTGAGTTTGCAATGACCAGTGTTTGGCTACTGTTGACGATTTCATCATAGGGATCGGTCCAAACAATATCAGCTTCAGGATTAGCATGAACAATGCAACTTGCGAGGTAGACATCGCCCTCTATCACTTTACCACCGCTACTGTCTTCTATTCGTGCCAACGGTACATCTGAAATGTTTCATCATTGGTTTGTTGTTATTGTTTGTTTCTTAAACATAATTAACGCATTTCAAATTGTCTTCCCTTTATTTAAAGGACATACATATATATATATATATATATATATATATATATATATATATATATATATATATATATATATATATATATATATAATATATATATATATATCATCCTTTACCATCGCTTCAATGTATTTTCCTGCCTTGAATAATCTTTCATCTTTCTCTATGTCTGTCTCTACCTCTGTTTGCCTGTCACTCTGTCTCTCTGTCTCTCTCATTTTTTCCGCTCTTTTCTTTTATTTGTAGGTTTGTGTCTGTATTTTCAAGGACAAGCAGATGTTCCTGACGTTTGTTTTACTTACAGTGAACGATAACGTCATATGACGCACTCCCTCGTCCGGTACTGTTATCATAATACGTGTTTTCAGCCACACAAATATACGTCCCATTGTCTTGTCTGGTGACATTGTCAATCAGCAATAACCCATCGTTTGCCCTCCGTCCATCAGGTCCTAACCAGGAAAACTCTTGCAAAACTTCAGGATTACCATCGACTGCAATTTGACAGACAGCAAACACCTTGTCGCCTTCCAATACTGGTCCGATCGTCTTGTTTGTGACAGCTACTGTCGCTGGGTCTGTCAATATAAAAAGTAAAGTAGATGATATGTTGACTATTTAAATTAGTGTGCAACAGATAGGCAAATATTTCATTTGAACGTCCAGAGTTACAGTGGTTTCCCACGTTATGACACTTTTTTCTGAAATGTAATATCTCACTTTAAAAAAAGAGTATATGTAGAATAAAACGACTATTTAGTTTTGCGTCATCTCTCCTCATTCTAAAATGGCATGGGTTGAAAGACTGACACTAACAAAAAAAAGATTAAAATCATGATTAGCAAAATCAAAATGCCTCTTATCCAAATTGTCGCAATTTAAAGACAAACAATATAGTCGTTTTCTTATAACATTTAAAAAACATAATGTGAAAATTTCAAAAAGTTGATCCAGCTAGAGTGGTGCTTAACTCTTGAAATCCTGAAATCGGGAGAAGAAAGAAGCCAGAAAACGGGTGATTTGCATATATTTTGCATAATTAACACTTCTTTATCACATAAGTTATGACTGCTTGACAAATTTAAAGATTAATTCAACCAATATTTTAATCTTGGGTAAACAAATTAAATTGAACGGGTATTTGCAAAAAAAAAGTTATTTTAGAGTAAAATACGCCGTGTTAGGTGCAGCGCCCTTTTAATCAAAACGTATTACTTTTGGTCATTCATGTCACTAATTGTCTCTTTTATGAAATGACATGGTAAGAAAATATGAAAGGATTGCAATGTAAAAAGTACGCCATCGTCTGCGACAATAATCATCTGTAAAAACCGGAACTCTTGATATACTCCCTACAATAAATATACCTACACTGCACTTCAACGATTATGTCGTCTACGCATGTCAACTGGGGCCAAAGGTCTGACGGAATATCTCGGTTTTCGTACTGGCAGTTATACACCGCACCGTTGTCGCCTTTTTGAAGTGTCGTTGAATATTCCAGTGAGGAACTATTGCCACGCAAGATTTCTTTGCCGTTCTTCAACCACACTAGGTCACCCAGTAAGCTACCATTGATATGGCAGCTAAATATCGACTCATTTTCATCTGACACCGCTGTAGGACCTGGATTGATCCCACAAATGGGTCCGTTTTCTGTAATTAAAGAAATATAGCTATATACGCTAAGAGCATATTTGCAAAGGAAGACACAAAACATGAAAACAAGATATGAAAATTTTAGAAAGAAAAGACAAGCAAATCCAGAGAGTCAAAACACTGTTTTTGTACGGCATACAAAATGCAGACAATTTGATGATATTCCATTCACAACTTACAAATTCAGTGACAAAAGAGTATGTTTATATTCATGATGACTTTTCTTTTTTTTTTGTTAGGGGAGTATGTGCTTTAAAAATGAAAGACAGACTTTTGTTCAAGGTCACCTCCTAAAGAGGTAGATTATTAAAAAATGAATTCTAAGAAATTGATAATCCACTTTCCTGTCTCCAAGGCCAATTCTACCTCGAATTCATGATGTAAAAAGCTTCCGCCAGAAATAAAGATGCATTGGATAAATAAGATTGAAATTTCCTGAAGCAACCTAATGTGATTTCTTCCCTTTTACCATCTACCAATTAATCGTCATTAGCTGAGTAAAAAACCATTATTGGTGTGTTACAAACCGAGTACTTTTAGCTCTGCGTCTGCGCTGTTCTGATTAGCAGCCGGACCGAGCAAAGTGCACGTGTAAGTGCCTCCAAAATCTAAAGGTACGTTCATCATATGCAAATGATATTCTTGATATCCTCCAATCGATGCTTCGCCAATCAAGCTGTATCCCGGCCGAAGTATAGTGAAGTTGCTTGTTAGTTTAACAGGGCGACCATTTTCTACAATTTTCCACGTTGGCGTCTCGCTTCCAAGATTACGGAAACTGCAATTCAGCTGTGCATCCCTGCCAACCACTGTGACTGTATCTGTTGGGGTTTCTTCCAAGCTTACTGCCTGTGCATCTAAATAAACAAATAAATAAATAAATAAATATATATATATATATATATATATATATATATATATATATATATATATATATATATATATATATATATATATATAAATAATAGCCCAAACATGGGACTATGAGCCCGAGGGCAGGTGACCATTTGCCCGACGTAAGGAGGGCAAATCCTGTAGAGGGTACATGGTCCCATGTAAGGGCTAAAATGTTTTATCATATGCCTCTCTGTGCCTGATAATATTTAGATTCATTGGCAAATGATAATCCAATGCTTAATTTCCATCTTAACGAAAATCCGTTAAAAATGGAACGATTTTCATCATTTGATGGCGCAGTGATATACCTAAAGTACTGTTATGCGGTTTATCAATTTTTTTCTGCAAAGTTTTCCGAAACCGGATTTCCTGTGCAAAACATGAAATTTCGACATTTTTAAATAAAAGGTTGTCAAGCTGAAAATAGTCCCGGTTCACTTTCAGTCCAACGACGACTGTGCGGCCCCCGACGTCATCGACAAGTTACCATTGAATCCTATGGAGCGCGCGACGTTCGATATACGAGGCATGTAATAAATATGTATATGGCCAAAGCACAGCGAATAAATAGTAACACAAATCACTTCAAGAACAAAGTAATAATATCTGATAATTAAGTTTCATACATCCTGCGCAATCTTCAGACAGAATTGAAAAGATTTTTAACACTAAGCTGAAATTTATATGGTTTTGGTATACCTTTCTGTGTCTAGGTTGTGTTAAAATTTGATAAATAATATTTTTTTGGTGTCGACAATTTGAAACCAACTCAGAGGGTTTGTTAACAGTGTAGATTTGTCAGCTTTGGTAATGCGTGGCTTTTCTGATATACAAAGATTACATCACTTCCTGATGTCAGAGTAACTCGACGTTCAGTAGATAATTTACCACAAGATGTCAAAGACCTCAGCCTTGTCTTTCAAAGACCAAATAAACTTTGACAGCTGCTTGCTGTTCCTGTATTTGCTGTTACGGAGCGATTGCATGTGATTATCGAAGCGAGTCTTGAAGGTGTTATAAGTGAGTTCGATATAGACCTCCTCCTTGCTGACTCCCGTTGATACCTTCGCGTTGTGAACGCATGTGATAAGCGTTCCTTCAAGGGGCATGTAGACTTGTCCGGGAACTGTAATCAGCTGATCCATCTTTACGTTGGTCTCCAGCAATTACGGCCTCTTATTAGGCGGTTGATTATACTAACCATATTCTTCATACAGCTGTACTCACTTTAATTGTGTTTATTCTGTTTAATAAAAACACAAACTGAGTTACGGCTATATGAAGAATATGGCAAGTATTATCAAATTGCATAATAACAGGGTTATCACCGGAGATTTGTCTAAGGATCAACCAGCTGATTATAATTGCCGGGTCAAGTCGACATGCCCCTTGAAGGGTAACTGTGAACTTGAAGTCAAAGGCGTGGTTTACAAGGCCAAAGTATCTACGGGGACAACACGGAAAACGTTTACATCGGTCTCAATGACAACACCTTCAAGACACGCTTCGCTAATCATATGCAATCATTCCATAGCAAAAGGTATCGGCACGTTCGGCATAGTCATAATCATGATTTTTTTTCTTATATAGCGCATTACATATTTAAATATCTCAATAGGCTTTACATTAAAAAGTGAAAAATAACAGCAAGATATAAAAAAATAATAAAATTAACAACTTATAAAATCGGGGAATGGTTAAAAATAGATCAAGATGTAAAACTCATGTGTAAAATGACTAAAAAATGTAAGTTTTTAACCCTACTTTAAAATTATCAAATAACTGAAGAGCACCATGTGTGACAGTAGAGAATTTCACAAACGAGGCGTACAAGTTGAAATCCCTCTATCTCCATAGTAAACTGTGCGACCAAAGGGTTGATGTAACTTAATTTCCCCGTTAGAATGTGAACGTAAGGTGTGATTGGTGCAACGTCCAATCACGAGTTCACGAATATAAGATGGCACATGACTACAAACTACTTTGAAAGTAATACAGATAATTTTAAATCGGATGCGTTCCCAATGAAGGTCAAAAAATGGGAGTTATGTCATTACTTTTCTTCTTCTCGATAACAAGTCGCGCTGTCGAATTTTGAAATGTTTGCAGTATGCGTATTTCAAATGAAGGGAAACCGAACAGTAATTTATTGCAATAATTCAAGCGAGATCAGTATAATGAAATATTATATGAGTTTCTCAGTTGAGGGCTGATCTAATACGGTAAGGTTTTTACTTATGTTGGTAGAGTGTGAGAGGCTGATTTACAGAGTGTTAGTATCAGCTTTGCGCCATTGATACCTGTGAAACATTTCATAGGATTCTAAAAACACATGTACCACTTAATTTCGTATTGTCGATATAACTTCACAGAGTGTGAGGATAATGTTGCTTCTATTTATGCTTGCAGTGATTTACCTTAGCAAGTCACACGAAGAGAAAATACACACTTCTAGCGCCTAATTACCCGAACAATTTACGGCAGTCTCTGGTGTCGGAAGTCTACTTCCCGAGGAACATGATTTGTAGAGAGGTAACTGACGCTTTTCTGTAGCTTTGAAAATGTCGCTAATGTTTAGAGTAACATTTGCGACGAACCACAAAAAAGGTTGATTCTTTCACCATTTTTCCCCTAATCTACCACTTGTTGGGGTTCATTATAAAGCTCTTCGTGTAAGAAAACTTTTCACGGTCATAGATTTTTTGAAAATCGAAAAGTTTATTATTTCATATAGAGTTAAACACAGGAAGGGCGGCCATTTGGAATTTCCAGTATCGGTAAACTTTGTTAATTCGTGTCTCTGGAACCTAAAATTATCACGGTGACGGATGATTTTTTTTTTCAATTTGAAAGAGAATGGTTGAAAGATTCCTTGAGAAAATATTGAGCAAAAGTTTAAATCTTTCACTTTTGAGGCGCATGCTACTTCACTTCTGTGTCTAAACTAAATTGCACTGTCGTGACGGCGAACTCGCCAGGTAAACTGTGAACAATGTGCACAAGTGCAACAGTTGTAGTGCGTATGATACCGTAGGCAATGACCCCCTCAAGACATAGTGGGATGACCCACGAATAGTTGATGATAGACGATTTTAAATAATGACTTTTGCTTTTAAGGTGATTACGTTATTAAAGTATTCCGAGGGTTTTGATTGTATTTTTATGTGATATCTAGACCTCAGATTTGTTTGATTCCTGTACGAAAGCTTTTTTATTGTTATCTATTGACTTTTAGCTGATAAAAAAGTTAAATCAGCTAAATCGAAGAAGACGCGCGTGTATTTCACCCAAAGTTTTGCGGGTGTAATACGGCGAAGGAAACTTGATAATGAAGAACTTCGAATATGGCCGGTGTCCGGTAAGGTCGATGTGAGTGGAAGTCTAAACAAAAATCCGAACCATCGGCGGAATCGTGTGATGGAACTGCATACAAAAGGGACGCGATGGAAGCTGGATGTTATCTGACATTATTTGAGCTGGTCTTTGTGAGATCCCGGCGTGTGAAGCGGTATTTCTTCGACCCGATTTAATGTCAAGTCTGCTGTACTTGAAGGAAGCGTGGGTGCTCGCCGAAATCAAAACACTTCTTTGGTGTCATCGGTTGCAGACATTCGACGATTAAGGAGGCTCGCACAGGTTTCTCAACGCTGATGCTTCACGTCTTAAAAGCTGATGTAAGTACGATTCGATCGATGCAAGTCGCATGAAAATCGGACTCAATTTGATAATGATTACGGCCATTCGAAGTTCTCTGAACTGGGCGTGAGGAATGCAACGAGCCGCATAACTCAACGCCAACGTATAAACTGTCAACGGATCATTTTACGAGCATGATTAATCGACCATATAAGTGATTTTTCATTAGCAGAACTGATCAGTGCTTTGTTGTTGAGTTTTACTTCGCGTTTGAAGGAACTCGGAGCATTGTCGACAAACGAATTTCCCAGTTGAACTTATACATAGTAAATTACGTGTAACGTCTATGGGTTATAGCTGAGACATGCTTGGCTGACTTTTATACCCATTTACACACTACTGAGGCAAACGTTAATTTCTAACCCATCTCGTTTAATTTCGGAGGCAACGACGTGACTGCTGTTTGCGGGAAGACGCTCTCATTGGTGAAAGTTGACGCTGTTTCTCGCGTTTGTTTATGAACTTTTGAACTACGCCTGAAGTGACTTTCGGCAGGCGAAGCTACGCTCGTTTTCTCCAGGAACGTGTACCTTGGATGAAATGCTAATGAGTCACTGTGTTGTCAACGTGGCCACATAGGCGTTTGGACAATTAATGCAACGGACACTGTACTGTTTGTATGACAAGTTCAGAGCCTTTGATCTGATTTGTCTGACAAGTGAAAAGCAACGAGTGGCAAAAGCTGAACATTGTCACCATAAGTGTTACTTGTTCTCGACGTAACAGGTTTTTGATATCATTTTGCACTTCTGAATCAATGTCTTTTATTTTTATAACATTTAGACATATTGAGTGCTGAAGCGAGCACGTTTGATTTAGGAATAGTACGATTTTGTTAACGAGATTGTAATTCGATATTTTTGCTCTGTACCGGTACATTTGAATTTTATTCGATCGTTATTCATTATATTTTTTTATTCTTTCATTTTACTCCGTGTCATTTGTCCAGTCCCTACACTCGTCTTGGTTTACCCCTACCCGCAACGCAACCGCATTTTCCACGAATACCGCGACCCCAACTCACACAAACGAATTCGGTGATTGCCCTTGTTGAGTTTGCTCCTAAACAGCTAGCCCGTGAACCACACTGAAATAAAGCAAAGGTAACACGTACCAAGAAGTACACAGTGAAAAAGATTAGGCGGTTTAACGTCGTCTTCCACATATAGTAATGACATCGTGCTTGTTCTACAGAATGCTAAAATCCAGTTGAGGATTTATTGACAAATAGGACCAATAAAGGGTCAATCAAAATTACATAGCGTCTGTAACTTTCAGATTATATCAATGCTTAAACAACCGACCGTGACATTATTATAGAAATAACGGACGACGAGCTGACCATTAAAGTTTATCTATGGGCAAGGGCGAGAGGAAAGCCAAAAATTAACGGGCGAGGCTTGCTGAGCCCGTTAATATGGCTGTCCTCTCGTCCGCCAGTATGAGTCAAGGTATAGCGTGGCGATTGAGTCATTTGTTGCGTCAGGTCACGTTGAAAACATATGACCGAAGTTCGGATTTTTCGACTGCTTTACAGTACAATATATTCAACGTTTCAATGTAGATGAATGTATGTCACAGAATTTCTGTATAGTTGCTGTCTTGTAGCGTCTGATTTAAATCCACCGCTATGTTAGAACCCACTGAGTATGAACTCGGTACGGCGTCTCAAACAAAACTGTTTAGTAGTGTAACAGCTTTTTGTAGTTTAGTACTACTATAGGCAACATGATGTTTGCTTATGGGGGTATACATTTCCCAGCTTATTCGATATGCGAGAGCATGCAGTTCATATGGTGATTTTGTAGAGAGACATGGCCATCTCTTACAAACTGTTAAATCAAGGTTACACCATAGCAAATTTGTCTCTACATTCAAACGCTTTTTGGCAGGTATCGCAAGCTGGTAGATATCTCTCTTCGACAAAGGTCAGTTTCTGAGTGGGGAAAAGTTGGAATGATGTGTATCAGTGGCTTGGTGTATTAAGTAAAATTTTCAAAAACATCTTGCATAAGGCAGTATAAAAATTAGTTTTCGATAGACACTTCTGTTTGACACAAATGTGGTAGTCATTGCTTCTGTGTTTATCCGTGTGTGTCTAACAGAAAGACTGATCCTTCCGTCTGCATTAACTCTATCATGTTTTGCTTACCTGAGTGTTGACATATTAACCGGCAGCAACCTGTTTAGATATCATCAACATGATGAGAATTCCGGCACATTCCGGTGCTATTTTGTTGTGTGTTACATCCAAACATTCAAATGAGTCAATTCGGTTTATGTACAATGTTTTCTACAAAACTTGTGTGCGACTTACAGAAAAGCAAACGTAATGTATACGCAACTGTCTGCCTTTGGTGACTTTTACTGTATTATACACTCTGCTAATTTTAACAAATCTTTGAAACAGTTCACCGATATTCCACTGTTGGTGCCAACAACACAATTTTAAACAGTCGATGAGCTTTATTGTTGGTATGCGCCTAGAAGTGAAAGACTTAAACTTTTGCTCAAACTTTCCTCAACTACCAATTCAACCATTCTCTTCCAAATTGAAAATAAAATTCAGGCGTCATCGTAAAGATTTTGGTAGAAGAGAAACAAATTATCCAAGATTTACAGATATTTGAATTCAAAATGCCCGCCATCCTTGTGTTGAAAGGGAAGTTCACCAAGGATGATTTTTACATATGTGGTAGCTCCTTGGTCATTTACCCAGGAAAAACTATTTTCGCTATTTATAACTCTGGAGATTTTTTTACAAAAAATGATAAAAATAGTACAAGAAGTTGTCCATGTAATTTGAATCATCGGAAAAAAAGCTCCGAGCTTGGAGCTTGCATAATGTGATATGGAAGGGACCATCTGCGGACGGGTATGGAACCCACATTGTCCACTCACAGTAACACAGTAGTAAACAGCAACACAAAATCTGACAGCGGATAGTTTATTATAAATGATATATCTTTTATGCAAGGATTCCCAGTATAACACAAGTTATGTAAATACGCACAGCCAGGTTTAAGCATGGGTGAGTGGACAATGTCATACCCGTGTGAAGATGGTCCATTCCATATATCAATATGCAAGCTCCAAGCTTGGCGCTTTTTCCCCATAATGAGAGTTATAAATGGCGAAAACAGCTTTTCCGGGAAAAGTGACAACAAAGCTAGCACATATGTAAAAATCACCCTTGGTGAACTTCCTCTTTAACTCTATGGAGGAAAACAAATTTTCAATTTTCAAAAAGATCGTGAATGTTTTTCTTACTCCCAAAGCTTCAAAAAAAGTCCTTGCAAGAGGTAGATCAAAAAAGAATGGGAAAAGTTTGACAGTCCAAACATTTGCTCCTGAGGCGCATTCTGCCTTAAAGCGAAGCTTACCTGATTTGAAAGTATTTACTAGAACTCGTTGTGATCATTGGTGATCGAAAAGGAGAGTACAGTCATAGCGCCGAATAGACAATACACCATTTCTACAATTTGCATAACAAATATTAGCTGATAATATAATGCCGGCTGCAAACAGTAACTACAGACTCACCTTTATGAAAATGTTAAACCCATCTTGCGATTATTACTTGATTGAAAGGCATGGGCTTATTGAAATGTATAGTTACCAAAACAAACATCCTCATATACTAAATGGGTTGCAGAGAGTTCACGCTTTGTTTTATTGTATTTTGGATAAGATTGCAGAAGTAAACGCCAAAAACATACACCTATTTATAAATAACGATAAGTTCCTCTCTTTCTGTCTGTCTGTCTGTCTGTCTGTCTGTCTGTCTGTCTGTCTGTCTGTCTGTCTGTCTGTTTGTCTGTCTGTCCGTCTGTCTCACCTGATCAATCGATTAATCAATAGCAATCAAAACCATTATTTGATGATATTTAAATGCCTTATAACTTCCAGTTATACTTACAAAGAACCGTAAAGGTAATTAGACAGGTGTATTAGTTACATTTTTAATGAGTACGCGTACTGGAAAAGTGTCGCGTTTGAGTACGCATTGGAACGCGTGGGCGAAATGACTTAGTTACACGTACGGAGCGCAGAGGGCGCATCAGTGATGATATCATAGTTTTTATAGCAGAAGACAGGCGCAGCAACTTTCACTTTCGTAATTTGGTAGTAGATTCCGTGATTACCCTTGATGTGTATTAATAATATATTCTAAACTGACATCCCTGGCAATTGCAAAGTTAAGTTTATATCGGTTAAAAAAGTCCACCTATATTGTTTTTAAACTGATATGCAGTTTATGATTCCCGTATTTTGGACTGCAGACGTGTACTTTTTATAGAATCACTGCACTGTACAGGTCTTTTTGGTCTCAAATTTCATTTGGCTTCCTTTTTTGTTTACAATCGCTCTATTTATGTTTATCGTCTTCGTGGGAATGTCCTGCCAAATGCCTCTGTCGTTTCGTAGAACCACACCGTTTGTTTATTCTAATTAAGAGGGTAGCCTTGGTTACACAGTGCTCACCTGGGTCACAGAGGGTCATTCATTATTTGCATCTTCTGTATCAATAGCGGTCCTATGAACACTTTTCATTTAATTCTTAAACAGGAAAAAATTACAGCCATATATAGAAGACTCTCCTTAAAATTGAATCTTGTGTACTTGTCTAATGTGCCGTTTACGCCGTTTGACGAAGTTCCTGACATTGCGGGTGTGACAGATGATATTTTGGAGTACATTGGTGTAGTATTAGTTGAAGTTGGTTTCCCTATTCACGTTTTTAATGATGCTACCACGTTCAATCTGTTGGCATTGGTGGTGAAAGGAATTGAGTATAACGAATGCTTGCCATTGTTGGCGGGGACCATTTGGTTGAATAATTATATGACAATGAAGAGGTTGAATGGTGATGGTAAGACAATGAGCAGGATGCAGCCAGTAGCGACAAGAGCTATTACTACTCTATGTGCTCGTGGACAGTCCTATGGACCAAATGCGAGCAGCAGTTAACGAACGAGTGACATTGAAGCCACATACTGCATATACCATTCCAGGGAGCATGAAGGCTGGTTCTAAAGGAGAGAAACATGAAATATTGTTAGGCGATGATGATAACTCGAGTGGACACATAGGGTTGACTCTGAACCCAATGGTGACGATTGCTGAGGGTGGAAGACGCTCGACAGCCGTGCCCATGGTAATAAAGAATGAAAGAGATAAACCCATCGTCATTAAGCCAAGGCAGGTTGTTGCTACGGTGAAGGCGGTATGAGGAATAAAAGTACAGCCTCAAAGAAACCTCAAGGACGATGAAGCGCAATATCAGTCATCGGAAGTGAAAGAAGTAACGGTTTGAGAATTATCTTTTATGACAGTTTCACCAGTTGAGAAAGACGAGATGAAGAAAGTACAGGAGGTGCTTGAACTTAAGATTGCATCATTTTCAGCCAGTGACATTGACCTAGGAAGATGTATGACCCACAAACATGAGATCAACTTGAGAGATGAACGTCCGGTCAAACAGCCTTATCGCTGGATACTGCCAGTATTGTATGAGGAGACCCGAGCACAGATACGGGGATGGTTGGACAATGGAGTGATAAGACAGTCTATAAGTCCCTGGTCTTCCCCTCTCGTCCTTGTTGCAAAAAAAGATTGATCTACTCGTATATGTGTGAATTAAAGACGTTTAAATGCGCAGACTACTCCAGATGTGTACGCTCTGCCTCGTATCAAGGAGGGACTGAATGTGTTGCGAGGTGAGAAATGGTTCACTTCGATTGACTTGAAGAGTGAATTTTTTGCAAATAGCGATGTCCGAGAAGGACATCCCAAAGACAGCATTTGCAACCCCGTTTGATTTCTACGAATTTGTTGTTATGCCTTTTGTACTCAGAACCCTGGTGCTACATGTCAGCATGTTGTTGAACATTGTTTAGGGATAATAACATGAAGATTTGCATGGTCTATACGGATGATGTTGTCATCTTTTCAGAGACCTTTGATGAAATATCTTGACCAAGTTGATAAGGTTCTTAAACAATTCAGAGAATGCGACCTGAAGATTAAGCATACCAAGTGTCAGCTTTTTGTGAGAAGATAAAGTACTTTGGACATGTTGTATCTTCAAATGGAGTTGAGACCGAGCCTAAAAAGACTGAGGCATTGAGGACATGGCCCGTCCTGACCAATGTAAATGAACTGAGTACATTCCTGGGATTTGCGGGGTATTACCGTATTTTTGTGCAGGGATATTCATCGATCGCCCGGCAATTGCATGCTTTGACAGCAGGGCATCCGACGAAAAGGAAGAATAGGGAAGAAAGAAAATGACCACCCCCATATCATGGACAGAGGAGTGCCAAGATGCCTTTGAGCTGATTGTAGACAAACTTACTTCTGCTCCGGTTTTGGCCTACGCAGACTATATATAACCCTTTGAGCTTAACACAGACGCAAGCTTGACAGGACTTTGAGCTGCTCTGTACCAAACTGTCGATGGCACGGATGGACAGAAACCATTGCGACCAGTCGCATATGCGAGTAGAAGTTTGACTGTCAGTGAGAAGAACTACCCAACTCACAAACTGTAATTTCTCGCATTGAAATGGGCCGTTACAGAAAAGTTTCATGATTACTGCTTCCGCAATGATGTCACAGTTTTAACTAATAACAATCCACTAACGTACATAGCAAGTACTGCAAAACTGGATGCAACAGGGCAACGGGCTTTGTCTCTGTACAAATTAAAGATTCACTACCGACCTGGTTTAAGGAATGGTGATGCCGATGGATTGTCATGGCGACCCGATACCACAGCTCGAGCATTTGACGAGTCAGAAAAGCGGTTCCAGGAAACTGTAGTGATGACTCCTGACCAAGTGCAGGCAATGGGGGATGCACTTCGGACAGATGGTGATGAAGATACACCATGGGTGGAAACCCTACCTGCCTCAGTACGAGCAATACCAAAGAAAATGGCTGAACCACCGGAGATGCAAGGTGTGGCGACATTGCCTACGATTACATTAAGTCAGTGGGCAAAGTTACAGGACAGAGACCCTACCATACCTTGGTCCACGCGAGGACCGACGGGAAAGATAAGATGATGAGGAAGCAGCGAGCAAAAGAATCACAAGGACTAAGAATAGCATTGAGGGATTGGAGTAGGTTCTGCTTCTGTGATGATGTTTTGTATGGAACCAGGACGTCATCCAGTGGAAAAGTCTATTACCAATTTGTACTACCACATGAGTTTCGCTAGGAAGCCATGAAAGGGGTGCATGATGATTTTGGACACCTAGGATAGAGCAATTGGTAGAGCAATTGATTTATTGAGAGCTAGGTTTTATTGGATTCTGATTTCAGCCAATCTGAAGAACTACAATTGTACTTGTAAGAGATGTACTCGAAGGAAGGACAAGGCAGGACTGAAGACCTGTGCTCTGGTGGGGAGTATTGCAACTTAACAACCGCTAGAACTCTCTGCATGGACTTCTTGAGCCTTGAAGAATGTTCGATATGCAACTAGACAGCTAAAACGACAACCAAGCACCTATGGGAAGACTTTATGCTACCATATGGATGCCCGGAACGACTTCACTCTGATCGAGGTCGGAACTTTGAGTCACGAGTAATACAGGAATTGTGTCTATTTCTGAACATCAGAAAGTCATATGCCACGCCCTACCACCGCAAGGGAACGCAGAGACTGAGAGATTCATCCGTACCCTCCTTAATATGATGGGTACGCTTGAGAACGAACAGAATGCCAACTGGAAGGATTATGTCAAGCTCTTGGTACATATATACAACTGCACGGTTTATGACACAACAGGTTTCATACCTTACCACCTGTTGTTTGGAAGGCAAGCGAAATTGCTTTGGACGTAAGATTTGAAATATCACCTGAAGTTGCATCAGCAAGAATTGTACGAGTGGGCGAAATGATTTTCTTACACGCACGGAGTGCTTTTTTATGAGTGACTGCCTAAAATGAAAGCATTTTACTATCACGTCATAGAGGGCGATGCGGTGATGATATCATAGTTTTTAAAGCAGACCACAGGTGCAGAAACTTTCACTTTTGTAATTTGGTAGTAGATTTCACGATTTCACCTATAATTAATTTTTGTTACAAATTGGGTTGATTGTTACAAATAGGGTTGACGTGTCAACCCTATTTGTAACAATCAACCCTATTTGTAACAATCAACCCTATTAGTAACAAAATTTCATCAACTTGTAACAAAACCTAATTTTCAAAAAAACGGCCGTATTTGAAGAAATCGTGATAAAATATACATATTAGTACGTTTTGGGGCAATTTTGATTTTTGCCTTGTCGAAACTCATTTTTTCCGAAAATGCTCGCTAGATTAACTTTCGTTGTGCAGGTTGCCTGGTATAAGAGGCCGACTCGTAAGATATAATCTAGTTGTGCAGATACATGCCAAAAGTTTGTTTTGGGGCAGTTTTCACCAATTTTGGTCAAAATGTTAAAAATCTTGTTTTCTGTCCGAAATCATACTAAACCTATATGGGTTACCTTTTGTCACAAATTGGGTTTATTGTTACAAATAGGGTTGACGTGTCAAACCTATTTGTAACTATCAACCATATTTGTAACAATCAACCCTATCTGTAACAAAATTTAACCAATTTGTAACAAAACCTAATTTTCAAAAACAACGACCGTATTTGATGAAATCTTGATAAAATGTACATATCAATATGTTTTTGGGCAATTTCGATTTTTTCCTTGTCGAAACTCATTTATTCCGAAAATGCTCGTTAGATTAACTTTCGTTGTGTAGGTTGCCTGGTATAAGAGGCCTACTCGTAAGATATAATCTAGTTGTGCAGATACATGCCAAAAGTTTGTTTCGGGGCAGTTTTCACCAATTTTGGTCAAAAATGTTAAAAATCTTGTTTTCTGTCAAATCATACTAAACCTATATGGGGTTAACTTTTGTTACAAATTGGGTTGATTGTTACAAATAGGGTTGAGGTTTCAACCCTATTTTTAACAATCAACCCTATTTGTAACAAAATTTAACCAACTTGTAACAAAACCTAATGTTCAAAAAAAATGGCCGTATTTGATGAAATCTTGATGAAATATACATATTAGTATGTTTTGGGGCAATTTTTATTTTTTCCTTGTCGAAACTCATTTTTTTCCGAAAATGCTCATTTGATTAACTTTCGTTGTGCAGGTTGCCTGGTATAAGAGGCCTACTCGTAAGATATAACCTAGTTGTGCAGATACATTCCAAAAGTTTGTTTCGGGGCAATTTTCACCAATTTCGGTTAAAAATGTTAACATCTTGTTTTCTGACCGAAATCATACTAAACCTATATGGGGTTAATTTTTGTTACAAATTGGGTTGATTGTTACAAATAGGGTTGACATGTCACCGTTTTTGAGTTTCAACAGATTTTGTATCAGAAAGGTTTCATGGTGATTCATGGTGATTTTTCACACAGATTGTGTGACCAAACATAGTAGTTAGCAACTGCTTGACAAGTTTCAAAACATTTGTGTGAATTTTTCTAAGATGAAGATTTTCACAGTTCAAATTTTGACTGACCGTGTAAACATTTCTGGCGTGGTAGTTCACTGAGATTTTTACATTTGATACAGTTGGGCTGAGACAAGGTAAATTTAATTTACTGTTTTATTGACAGTCATTTTTGCTGACTTTTTTCTGGTGTTGCAGTGTTTTTAAAGTTTTTGAAGGTAGTAGGACCTATGACGGGGCAGCAGTTGTTGGTTAGCTGCCTGGACAGACTGTATACAGGTGACAAAGCGTGCATTTTTCACATGGCAGTGGATTTTAGTTTTGTTACTACGACGATGGTTTTTATGTTTACAGACGATAGGGACCTTGCGAATATCGCAAGTCTTTACCTATTTGCAGGGCTTCGGGATGGCTATCCCCTTTTCTTCTAGTCTTTGCTGTATGTTTGTTATTCCTTATTCTCAAGGGACTTTGAATGCTGAGGTCAGGGAGACGTTATTGAAATGCTAATGTGATACGTGATCGGTATATCGCTTCATTTCGGCTTCACTTCGTCACTCGTCGGCCGTGAGTGACGGGTTCCCTTACCTGCTGGACAGAGGATTGTGGCCAATTAGAAGTACGTTAGGAGTCACATGATTTTTGGAATGTTAGCATTTGCTTTCAGAGAGAAGAGATTTCCATGATGTCGTGTCGGGCATCGTTGTCGCTCAGCTCTGTTGAGTTTTAGTTAATTTCAACCCTTTCTTGCTGTGGTAGCCAGTCCGGAATTCAGCAATCACAAGATCCTTATGTTATTTAGCTTAGGAGGTTGGTTGTAGTTGCTATTTCTACCTAGGACATTTTTCGAGTCTTTACCCGGTGGCGTAGCCAGACAGGACATTGAAAACAACATATGTGTGGAACAGTTGGGGAGGGGGATTTTCCCTGGGTTAGGATCAAAGCCACATTACCATATATTGAACTGATCCTGAGCGGAGTCGCGTACACCACATTATCTACAAAACTAGTATGCAACCTACAAAAAAGCAATCGTAATGTATACGCAACTGTCTGCCTTCGGTGACTTTTACTGTATTATAAACTTTGCTAATTTTAACAAGTCTTTAAAACAGTTCACCGATATTTCACTTTTCGTGCTAACAACACGATTTTAAACAGACAATGAGCTTTTATTGTTAGTATGCGCCTAGAAAGTGAAATACTTAATAAACTTTTGCTCAAACTTTCCTCAACTACCGATTCAAACCATTCTCTTCAAAATTGAAAATTTCATTCAGGCGTCATCGTGTAGATTTTGTAAAAGAGAAACAAATTATCCAAGATTTACAGATATTTGAATTCAAAATGCCCGCCATCCCTGTGTTAAAGGGCAAGTTTACCAAGGATGATTTTTACATATGTGGTAGCTCTTTGGTCATTTACCAAGGAAAAACTAATTTCGCTATTGATAACTTGCGCGATTTTTTACAAAACCGATAAAAATAGTACAGGAAGTTGCCCATGTAATTTGAATCACAGGAAAAAATTTCCAAGCCTGGAGCATGCATTATGTGATATGGAAGAGACCATCTTCGGACGGGTGTGGCCCCCTCATTGTGTACTCACAGTAACACAGTAGTAAACAGCAACACAAAATCTCACAGCGGACAGTTTATTATAAATGATTTATCTTTTATGCAAGGATACTCTGTATAAACAAAAGTTATGTAAATACGCACAGCCTGGTTTAAGCATGGGTGAGTGGACAATGCCATACCCATGGGAAGATGGTTCCTTCCATATCACATTTCAAAGCTCCAGCTTGGCGCTTTTTTCCCCTGATTCAAATTATGTTGGCAACTTCCTGTACTATTTCTATTGGTTTTTGTGAAAAACAGCTTTTCCGGGACAAGTGACCACAAAGCTAGCGCATATGTAAAAATCACTTGATTAACTTCCCCTTTAACTCTATGGAAGAAAACAAAATTTTCAATTTTCAAAAAGATAAGAACGTGAATGTTTTTCTTACTCCCAAAGCTTCAAAACAAGCCCTTGCAAGAGGTAGATCAGAAAAAAAGGGAAAAGTTTGCAGTCCAAATATATGCCCCTGAGGCGCATTCTGCCTTAAAGTGAAGTTTACCTGATTTGCACGTATTTACTAGAACTCGTTGTGATCATTGGTGATCGAAAAGGAGAATACGGTCACAATACACCATTTCTACTACAGACACACCTTTATGAAAATGTTAAACCCATCTTGCGATTCCTACTTGATTGAAAGGCATGGGCTTATTGAAATATATATAGTTACCAAAACAAACATCCTCATCTACTAAAATGGGTTGCAGAGAATTAACACTTTGTTTATTGTATTTTAGATTAGATTGCAGAAGTAAACGCCGAAAACATACTCCTATTATAAATTACGTTAAGTTCTCTAACTCTGTCTCTGTCTCTGTCTCTGTCTCTCTCTGTCTCTCTCTCTCTCTAGCTCTCTCTTTCAATCAATCGATCAATCGATCAATCAATCACAATCAAAACCATTATTTGATAATATTTAGATTCCTTAAAACTTTCAGTAATACTTACAAGGGACCATAAAGGTAATTAGAGAGGTGTATAAGTTACATTTTTTAACAAGTACGCGTACTGGAAAAATGTCGCGTTTAAGTACGCGTTGGAACGCATAGGCGAAATGATTTAGTTACACACATGGAGCGCTTTGTTTATGAGTGACTGCCTAAAATGAAATTATTTGACTATCACGTCATAGAGGGCGCATCGGTTATGATATCATAGTTTTTATAGCAGACGACAGGCGCAGCAACTTTCACTTTCGTAATTTGGTAGTAGGTTTCGCTATTACCCTTTTTGTGCATTAAATAATATATTCCAAACTGACATCCCTGGCAATTGCAAAGGTTAAGTTTATATCTAAAAAAAATTCCACCTATATTGTTTTGAAACTGATATGCAGTTTATGATTTCCGTATTTAGGATTGGACAGCAGACGTGTACTTTTTATAGAATCACTGCACTGTACAGGTCTCTTTGGACCCAAATTTCATGCTGCTTCCTTTTTATTTACAATTGGCTATATTAATTTTTATCGTCTTCTTGGAAGTGTCCTGCCAAAGTCCTCTTTCGTTTCATAGAATCAGACCGTTTGTTTATTCTAAGTGACAGGGTAGCCTTGGTTGCAGAGTGCTGACCTGGGTCGCATAAGGTTATTCAATATTTGCATCTTCTGTACAAATACCTGTCCACTTGGACACATTTCATTTAATTCTTAAACAGGAAAAAAATTATTAAAGCCATATATTGAAGACTTTCCTTAAAACTGAATCTTGTGTACTTATCCGATGTGCCATTTACGAGGTTTGATGAAGTTCTCGAGATTGCGGGTTTGACAGATGATATTTTGGAGTTCATTGGTGTAGTAGAAGTTGAAGTCTGTTTCCCTATTCACGTTTTTAACGACGCTACCACGTTCAATCTGTTGGCATTGGTGGTGAAAGGAACTGAGTATAATGATCGCGTGCCATTGTTGGCGGGGACAACTGGTTGAATAATTATATTACAATGAATATGCTGGACGGTGGTGGTAAGACAATGATCAGGATAAAGCCAGTAGCGAGAAGAGCGATTACTACTCTTCGTGGTCGTGAACAGTTCTAATGACCAAATGGAAACATGGGAGTGGTGCGAGTAGGAGTTAACGAATGGGTTACATTGAAGCCCCATACTGCACATAACATTCCAGGGAGCATGATGGCTGGTTCTAAAGGAGAGAAACATGAAATATTGTTAGGCGATGATGACGACTGGAGTGGACACAAAGGGTTGACTCTGAACCCAATGGTGACTGTTGCTGAGTGTGGAAGACGCTCGACAGCCGTGATCATGGTAATAAAGAATGAAAGAGATAAACCCGTCGTCATTAAGCCAAGGCAGGTTATTGCTACGGTGAAGTTGGTATGAGGAATAGAAGTACAGCCACAAAGAAACCCCGAGGACGATGAAGCACAAGATGAGTCATCGGAAGTGAATGAAGTAACGCTTGGAGAATTATCCTTTATGACTGATTCATCGGTTGACAAAGATGAGATGAAGAAAGTACAGGAGGTGCTTGAACGTAAGATTGCATCATTTTCAACCAGTGATAATGACATAGGAAGATGTATGATCCACAAACATGAGATCAACTCCAGAGATGAACGTACGGTCAAACAACCGTATTGCTGGATACCGCCACCATTGTATGAGGAGTTCCGAGCACAGATACAGGAATTGTTGGACAATTGAGTAATAAGACAGTCTGTAAGTCCCTGGTCTTTCCCTCTCGTCCTTGTAGCAAAAAATGATTGATCTACTTGTATATGTTTGAGTTATAGACGAAAAGATTGATCCACTTGTATATGTTTGAGTTATAGACGTTTAAATGTGCAGATGACTCCAGATGTGTAAGTTCTGCCTCTTATCCAGGAGGGACTGGATGTGTTGTGAGGTGCGTAATGGTTCACGTCGATTGACTTTAAGAGTGGATTTCGGCAAATAGCAATGTCCGAGAAGGACATCCTGAAGACGCCATTCGCAACCCTGTTTGGTTTCTTCGAATTTGTTGTTATGCCTTTCGGACTTATGAATGCTGGTGCTACATGTCAGCATGTTGTTGAACATTGTTTGGGGATAATAACATGAGGATTTGCATGGTCTATATGGATGATGTTGTCATCTTTTCAGAGACCTTTGAGGAATATCTGGACCAAGTTGATAAGGTTCTTAAATGACTCAAAGAATGCGACGGAGAAGATTAAGCATACCAAGTGTCAGCTTTTTTGTGAGAAGATAAAGTACTTTAGACATGTTGTATCTTTAAATGGAGTTGAGACCGAGCCCGAAAAGACTTAGGCATTGAGGACATGGCCCGTCCTGACCAATGTAAAAGAACTGAGTACATTCCTGGGATTTGCAGGGTATTACCATAGATTTGTGCATGTATATTCATCGATCGCTCGGCCATTGCATACTTTGACAGCAGGACATCCGACGAAAAGGAAGAATAGGAAAAAAGAAAATGACCACCCCCATAGGAATGGACAGAGGTGTGCCAAGATGCCTTTGAGCTGATTGTACACAAAATTACTTCGGCTCCGCTTTTGGCCTACACAGACTATACACAACCCTTTGGGCTTCACACAGACGCAAGCTTGACGGAACTTGGAGCTGCTCTGTACCAAACTGTCAAAGTTGCGGATGGACAGCAACAATTGCAACCAGTCGCATATGCGAGTATTAGTTTGACTGTCAGTGAGAAGAACTACCCAGCTCACAAACTGGAATTTCTCGCATTGAAATGGGCCGTTACAGGAAAGTTTCATGATTACTGCTTTTGCAATGATGTCACGGTATTACTGATAACAATCCATTAACGTACATAGCAAGTACTGCAAAAATGAATGCAAAAGGGCAACGGGCTTTGTCTCAGTACAAATTGAAGATTCACTGCCGACCTGGTTTAAGGAATGGTGATGCCAATGGATTGTGCACGACAACCCAATACCACTGCTCGAGGATTTGAAGTGTCAGAAAAGCGGTTCTATGAAACTGTAGCGATGACTCCTGACCAAGTGCATTCAGTGGGGGAGCCTCTTGGGACTGATGGCAATGAAGATACACCATAGGTGGAAGCCCTAGCTTCCTCAGTACGAGAAATATCAAAGAAAATGGCTGAACCACCGGAGATGCGAGGTGAGGCGACATTGCCTACGATTACATTAAGTCAGTGAGCAAAGTTGCAGGACAGAGACCTTACAATACAATGCGTACCAACCTTGGTCCACACAAGGACCGACGAGAAAGATAAGATGATTAGGAAGCAACTAGCAAATGAATCACAAGGGCTAAGAATAGCACTGAGAGATTAGAGTAAGTTCTGCTTCTGTGATGGGGTTTGTACAGAGCCAGGACATCATCTAATGGAGAAGTCTACTACCATTTGGTTCTACCACATAGGTTTCACCAGGAAGCTATGAGAGGGCTGCATGATGACTGTGGACACCTGGGAAAGGATCGTGCCATTGATTTATTGAAAGCTAGGTTTTATTGGCCCCTGATATCGGCCAATATGAAGTAGTACAACGTACGTGTAGGAGATGTACTCAAAGGAAGGACGAGGCAGGACTGAAGTCCTGTGCACTGATGGTGAGTATTGAAACTTCACAACTGCTAGAACTCATCTGCATGGACTTCTTGAGCCTTGAAGAATGTAAAGGAGGGATCAAGGACTTACTGGTGCTTACCGATCATTTCTCGCAATTTGCTGTAGCGATACCGACACCAACCAGACAGCTAAAACGATAGTCAAGCACCTATGGGAAGACTTTATGCTACCATATGGATGCCCGGAACGACTTCACTCTGATAAAGGTCGGAACTTTGAGTCACGAGTAATATAGGAGTTTTGTCTATTTCTGAACATCAAGAAGTCATGGACCACGCCCTATCACCTGAAGGGGATGCAGAGACTGAGAGATTCATTCGTACCCTCCTTAATATGATGGGTACGCTTTAGAACGAACAGAAGGCCAACTGGAAGGATTATGTCAAGCTGTTGGTACATGCGTACAACTGCACGGTTATGAAACACAGGTTTCACACCTTACCACGTGCTGTTTGGAAGGCAAGCGAAGATTGCTTTGGACGTACGATTTGGAATATAACCTGAAAACAGGGATCCTACAATGCAGACGAAATGTATTGCCTACTTGAAAACCGGAATGGACAAGGTATTCCGGAGAACAAAAAGAGCTGCAAGGGAAGTCAGCTCAAGAGAGTAAGGAACGATATGACCTGAGAGTTCAAGAGGTGATGCTAAATGAAGGTGATCGAGTATTACCTAGAAACGTAAACGTACGAGGTCAACATAAAATCGCCGATTTGTGGAGGAGACTCTGTATGTTGTTGAGAGAAGACTCAACCCTGATCTGCCAGTATATGTGATATGCTCAACGAAAACTTTGAAAACACAGACGGTTAAAAGGAATGTGTTGAAACCATGCTGTTATCAACCATTGTCGATATATACAGAAGAAGAAATGAGTGAATGCCTCCAGGATAAAGTTATCCAAGAAACTTCTGAAGTTGAAAGGAGTTAAACCACACAAAGTGAACAAGACTATGTGCTGAACCCTAAAAACACCACCCTTTAAGCCTAGGAGTGTTAGACCTGTACGCATAGAAGGTAGAAGTGGGCTCATGGCTGAATCTATGGACAGAAATGACCCAAACGATTGTGTCGTTATTGAGCAAGAATCTCCGGAACCAATCTGTCTTGTTATGATTGAGTCTTCTGACCATGTAAGAGGCTCAGATAACACTGCGAAAAGCATGCATGAAGATAGTAGAGAAGCAATATCTAACAAGAGGTCTGTTGGAATTGAGAAGGCTGATGTGGAACAACAGACCAATCTGTCAAGTGATGTAGTTGTGAATGCCACAGATCTGTCCACTGATAGAGAAACTTTAAAAAGCGGAAATGAGACAGAGGGGGAAAATAACATTCAGGCGTCATCGTGGAGATTTTCGGGAAAGAGAAACAAATAATCCAAGATTTACAGATATTTGAATTCAAAATGCCCGACATCCCTGTGTTAAAGGGGAAGTTCACAAGGATGATTTTTACATATGTGGTAGCTCTTTGGTCATTTACCCAGGAAAAACTATTTTCGCTATTTATAACTCAGGCGATTTTTTTACAAAAACCGATAAATATAGTACAGGAAGTTGCCCTTGTCATTTGAATCATGGGAAAAAGCTCCAAGCTTGGAGCTTGCATAATGTGATATGAAAGGGACCATCTTCGGACGGGTATGGCCCCAACATTGTTCACTCACAGTAACACAGTAGTAAACAGCAACACAAAAATCTGACAGCGGACAGTTTATTATAAATGATTTATCTTTTATGCAAGGATACTCAGTATAAACAAAAGTTATGTGAATACGCACAGCCTGGTTTAACCCCTTGACTACCTATGGCGCCGATATTTCCGGCGCCATATTGAATTACCATATACCTTGAGTGCCGGAAATATCCGGCACAGTTAAATAGGCGTATTTGTGCTTCGTTTTTGTCGCTAAAAATCCCGTAATTTCGGCGCCTGCATGCAGCGCAACTAAGATTGATGTATTCCGATCTGGCCTGAATGTGATTGCGCCCCCGTACGTCCGAATATGGCCAAAATCCGGAAGCAAATGTCGTGACCCATGACCTCGACCCTGAAAGGTCAGGCTGATCACTGAAGCGTCGCGCTGATTGTTTACAGTTTTCAGAAGTACGGACGATCGCGAAGATGTTTATGGGTTTTTTTTAAATGAAATGAAATGTTTTTTTATTGAAAACAAATGATTTATATGTAAATATGTTCTATTAACAGCAATATTCGTGAATGAAACTAGAGGAAATACAGTGTTTTACTATAAGCCAGTGAAATTTTATAGCAGCCATATTATCAATATGACTGGTCACATGACTGGTCATGTGTTTGGTCATGTGATATGTTGTTCCCTAAAATGTATTTTTAAATATTGTGAAATGTTTTTTGATAAATCATAACCATTTTAGATGCATGTTTCTGCAAGGAAGACTTAAAGCAGGTGTTTACAAATATAAAATGTGTTGATTTTCAAATACAGAATCACGTCAGATGCTGATGTTTATGGTTCATTTACTCTGCCTTTTGTGAGAAAAATCTTAAATAGGTACATCTATAAATAAAGTAAAGGGTAGTTATTATTGCATATATGTAAAGACAATGCCATGAAAATTGCAACTGTATTCAAATTTGCATCATTTTATGGATTCAAAACACGTCCTGATGCTTCAAATATTCATATTCTTTGCCAACTCTCGTCACATGACGTGTCATGTGATCAGTCACGTGACCTGGAAATACAAAATTTATGTATGAAAAAGTGGGAAATTTCATGCTGATTCAGAAAATATATGGTTTATTGGTACTTACTTAATTTTTACTCTAAGCAGTGTTCATGCAATGACCACACCCAAGATTTTATCAATATTTACATAAGGGGCCTGGTATATAGGAATACATTGGCCTTGGTAGTCAAGGGGTTAAAAGCATGGGTGAGTGACAATGCATACCCATGGGAAGATGGTTCCTTCCATATCACATTTTGCAAGCTCCAAGCTTGGCGCTTTTTTCTCATGATTCAAATTATATGGGCAACTTCCTGTACTATTTCTATCGTTTTTTGTGAAAAAACGCGAGAGTTATAAATGGCGAAACAGCTTTTCCAGGGCAAGTGACCACAAAGCTAGCAGAAATGTAAAAATCACCCTTGGTGAACTTCCCCTTTAACTCTATTGAGGAAAACAAAATTTTCGATTTTCAAAAAGATAAGAACGTGAATTTTTTTCTTACTCCCAAAGCTTCAAAACAAGCCCTTGCAAGAGGTAGAGCAGAAAAAAATGGAAAAGTTTGCAGTCCAAATATATGCCCCTGAGGAGCATTCTACCATAAAGCGAAGATTTTCTGATGTGCACGTATTTACTAGAACTCGTGATCATCGGTGATCAAAAAAGAGAGTGAGGTCATAGCGCCAAATAGACAATACTTCATTTCTACAATTTGTATAAGAAATATTCGCTGATAATATAATGCCGGCTACAAACACTAGCTACAGACACACATTTATGAAACTGTTAAACCCATCTTGCGATTCTTACTTGATTGAAAGCCATGGGCTTATTGAAATATATAGTTAACAAAACAAACATCCTCATATACTAAAATGGGTTGCAGAGAGTTCAAGCTTTGTTTATTGTATTTTGGATTAGATTGCAGAAGTAAACGCACACAAAACATACACCAATTTATAAATCACATTAAGTTCCTCTCTCTCTCTCTCTCTCTCTCCCTCCCTCCCTCCCTCCCTCCCTCCCTCCCTCCCTCCCTCCCTCCCTCCCTCTCTCTCTCTCTCTCTCTCTCTCTCTCTCTCAATTAATCAATCGATCAGTCACTCACAATCAAAACCATTATTTGATATTATATTATAGCTTTGTCAATACCTGTGAATTTTATGACGTCATATCCATACATTATTACTGATAATGTATTCCATTATTCAGCATTGCGGCCCCACAGGGAGAAAGTTTTTTTTGGGAAAACGAAAAAAGGACTGCGCATTTCAAAGGAGGGAAAGTATCGGATAAACCATGTAATGCAAAAAACTATAAATCTTGATAATGGTGCACAATGTTTATAATAATGTCTTACTGTATGATTTATCATGTTTTTTGAGTCCTCACGCACGCATTTGTCGTCTGTCTGGCTGGCGCTCAGCATGCAGTCCCTGGTTGTACTACTAGTACGTTTGTTGACAACATGGTTTGCTTCGTTGCCGTATGGGTGAAACAGAACTCAGTACGTTTGCAAATTCCTAGACGATACTGGGTTTGACACATGGCATATTATGTATGTCAGTGGCCATGTAAACAATGCAAGCGTGAAAGGCTACTCGAACCAGCCGTAAACGGGCCAACAACGGCAGCTTGCTGTCATCACCCTTGACCGGAAGTGTCTACGGATATACTACGGAGCCATTCAAAGTCTCGGTCCAAGGTCAGCTACTACCAACAATCATGACGACCGTGGACTCTCCGTTGATCTAACATCTCGGCCACCTAATTCTAATGCACTGACTGTAATCCGAGGCAACATTCATTCATCGTTTTTTCTCCATGTCTGTGATTTTACCTTGCCTTGTTCTCGATATCGCGACGGTAACGAAACCCTCTAGTATAGTATGTTTGTCAACTGTACCTTTCAAGCACCCGTTTACGTCAAGTTCTGTCGTTCGCCGAAATAAAATACTGATAGCTCTTCTCAAGAAGCCATCGAAAATTAAATTTATAGACACAATTATTATTGAAATATAAACATTTGAATAACAATGTTAAACTCTGTTGATATCGTTTGCAATGAATGCTGTACTACTAGCGACATAATAATGATCGTATTGATCAGCTGATACCTTGGCATGCAGCTCGCTGATCATACTGACGTCGATGCATGAACATTTCGTTTTCTTCATCTCTGGCATTTCACCGTGTCGACTTTTTGAATGGCATGATATTTAAAGGTGATGTTTCAAGTTTGATATAGACGGTAGGGATGCAGTTACTTTTCATTTCCTTCGAAAATACATCGTTTTTCAATTCAAAATGAACCGTGAAAGTGCTGGTCATTTTTTGTGCTGAACGTACGTGTTCAGTGCAGTGCACTGTGCAGTGTGGAGTGCATGTAATATGTACAGAGTCAGGGCCGATCATGCTGGACGACGCTCACTGGCTTCAAACTCAGTTAAAATTTCCTTTTTTATTCGTTTTCTACAACTACAAATTCACTGGCATTGCCAAAACTATAAAATAATAGCAATAATGCACACCCTCCCGGCCCATAATGGACTCAAGCAAACTTTGCACTCCATAATGTACTCGGCTTCGCCTCGTACATTATGTCGTGCAAAGTTTGCTTTCGTCCATTATGAGCCGGGAGGGGGTGCATTATTGCTTAAATATCTAGTTGCCTTAAAACTTCCAGTAATACTATCAACGGACCGTTGAATTCTTAAACAGAAAAAATTATTAAAGCCATATATTGAAGACTCTGCTTAAAATTGAATCTTGTGTACTTATCAGCTGTGCCATTTACGCCATTTGACAAAGTTCTCGAGATCGCGGGTGTGACAGACGATGTTTTGGAGTACATTGGTGTAGTAGAAGTTGAAGTTGGTTTCCCTATCCACGTTTTTTGACGATGCTACCAATTTTAATCTGTTGGCATTGGTGTGTGAAAGGAAGTGAGTATAATGATCGCGTGCCACTGTTGACGGGGACCAACGGATTGAATAATTATATGACAATGAATATGCTGAACGGTGGTGGTAAGACAATGATCAGGAAGAAGCCAGTAGCGAGAAGAGCGATTATTACTCTTCGTGCTCATAAACAGTTCTATGGACCAAACGGAAACATGGGAGTGGTGTGAGCAGCAGTTACGACGAATGAGTGACATTGAAGCCACATACTGCACATACCATTCCAGGGAGCATGAAGGCTGGTTCTAGAGGAGAGAAACATGAAATATTGTTGGGCGATGATGTCGACTTGAGTGGACATAAAGGGTTTACTCTGAACCCAATGGTGACAATTGCTGAGTGTGGAAGACACTCGACAGCCGTGCCCATGGTAATAAGAATGAAAGAGATAAACCCGTCGTCATTAAGCCAAGTCAGGTTGTTGCTACGGTGAAGGCGGTATGAGGAATAAAAGTACAGCCTAAAAGAAACCTCAAGGACGATGAAGTGCAAGATGAGTCATCGGAAGTGAATGAAGTTACGGTTGGAGAATTATCCTTTATGACTGATTCACCGGTTGACGAAGACGAGATGAAGAAAGTAGAGGAGGTGCTTGAACGTAAGATTGCATCATTTTCAACCAGTTACAATGACCTAGGAAGATGTGTGATCCACAAACATGAGATCAACTTGAGAGATGAACGTCCGGTCAAACAACCGTATCGCCGGATACCGCCAGCATTGTATTAGGAGATCCGAGCACAGATGTTTGGATTGTTGGACATTGGAGTGATAAGACAGTCTATAAGTCCCTGGTCATCCTCTCTCGTCCTTGTAGCGAAGAAAGATTGATCTACTCGTATATGTGTGAGTTATAGATGTTTAAATGCGCAGACGACTCAAGATGTGTACGCTCTGCCTCATATAGAGGAGGGATTGGATGTGTTGCGAGGTGTGCAATGGTTCACGTCGATTGACTTGAAAAGTGGATTGCGATGTTCGAGAAGGACACCCCGAAGACGGCATTTGCAACCCTGTTCGGTTTCTATGAATTTTTTGTTATGCCTTTCGGACTCATGAACGCTGGTGTTACATGACAGCATGTTGTTGAACATTGTTTAGGGGATAATAATATGAGAATTTGCATGGTCTATATGGATGATGTTGTCATCTTTTCAAAGACCTTTGAGGAACATCTGGACCAAGTTGATAAGGTTCTTAAACGACTCAGAGAATGCAACGAAGAAGATAAAGCATACCAAGTGTCAGCTTTTTTGTGAGAAGATAAAGTACTTTGGACATGTTGTATCTTCAAATGGAGTTGAGACCGAGCCCGAAAAGACTGAGGCATTTAGGACATGGCCCGTCCCAACCAATGTAAAAGAACTGAGTACATTCCTGGGATTTGCAGGGTATTACCATAGATTTGTGCAGGGATATTTATCGATCGCCCAGCCATTGCATGCTTTGACAGCAGGGCATCCGACGAAAAGGAAGAATAGGGAAGAAAGAAAATGACCACCCCGATAGGAATGGACAGAGGAGTGCCAAGATGCCTTTGAGCTGATTGTAGACAAACTTACTTCGGCTCCGCTTTTGGCCTACACAGACTATACACAACCCTTTGAGCTTCACACAGACGCAAGCTTGATGGAACTTGGAGCTGCTCTGTACCAAACTGTCAAAGGTGCGGATGGACAGAAACAATTGCAACCAGTCGCATATGCGAGTATTAGTTTGACTGTCAGTGAGAAGAACTACCCAGCTCACAAACTGGAATTTCTCGCATTGAAATGGGCAGTTACAGAAAAGTTTCATGATTACTGCTTTGCTTTTTACTGTCTGTTCTGTGCTGTTTTGTGTCTATGTTTACAACTATTGTCTTACAATTTTTGACCTAGTGTTATTGGATTATGGATTGGTATGATTGCGATTATTTTGCAATGATGTCACGGTATTTACTGATACAATCCATTAATGTACATAGCAAGTACTGCAAAAATGAATGCAACAAGGCAACAGGCTTTGTCTCAGTACAAATTGAAGATTCACTGCCGACCTGGTTTAAGGAATGGTGATGCTGATTGATTGTCACAACGACCCAATACCACTGCTCGAGGAATTGAAGTGTCAGAAAAGCGGTTCTATGAAACTGTAGCGATGACTCCTGACCAAGTGCAGGCAGTAGGGGAGCCTCTTGGGACTGATTGTAATGAAGATACACCATGGGTGGAAGCCCTAGCTGCCTCAGTACGAGCAATATCAAAGAAAATGGCTGAACCACCGGAGATGCAAGGTGAGGCGACATTGCTTACGATTACATTAAGTCAGTGGGCAAAGTTACAGGACAGAGACCCTACAATACAATGCGTACCAACCTTGGTCCACACAAGGACCAACGGGAAAGATAAGATGATTAGGAAGCAACGAGCAAATGAATCAAAAGGACTAAGAATAGCACTGAGGGAATGGAGTAGGTTCTGTGTCTGTGATGATGTTTTGTACAGAGCCAGGACGTCATCCAGTACAAATTGGTACTACCACATGAGTTTCACCAGGAAGCTATGAGAGGGCTGCATGATGACTGTGGACACCTGGGAAAGGATCGTGCCATTGATTTATTGAAAGCTAGGTTTTATTGGCCTCGAATGTCAGCTGATACAAAGAAGCATATTCGTACATGTAAAAGATGTACTCAAAGGAAGGATGAGCCAGGTCTCAGAAAACACATGCTCCCATGCCGAGTATTGAAACTTCACAACTTGAACTCGTCTGCATGGACTTCTTGATCCTTGAAGAGTGTAAAGAAGGAGGGATCAAGGACTTACTGGTGCTTACCGATCATTTCTCGCAATTTGCTGTAGCGATACTGACATGCAACCAGACGGCCTAAAACGATAGCCAAGCACCTATGGGAAGACTTTATGCTACCATATGGATGCCCGGAACGACATCACTCTGACAAAGGTCGGAACTTTGAGTCACGAGTAATATAGGAATTGTATCTATTTCTGAACATCAAGAAGTCACGTACCACTCCCTATCACCTGAAGGGGACGCAGAGACTGAGAGATTCATTCGTTCCCTCCTTAATATGATGCGTACGCTTAAGAAGGAACAGAAGGCCAACTGGAAGGATTATGTCAAGCTGTTGGTACATGCGTACAACTGCACGGTTTATGAAACACAAGGTTTCACACTTTACCGCTTGTTGTTTGAAAGGCAAGCGAAGATTGCTTTGTACGTACGATTTGGAATATCACCTGAAAACACGGATCCTACAACGCCAACAAAATATATTGACGACTTGAGATCCAGAGTGGACGAGCTATTCCAGAGAACAAAAATAGCTGCAGGGAAGTCAGCTCAAGCGAGTAAGGAACGATATGACCTGAGAGTTTGAGAGGTGATGCTAAAAGAAGATGATTGTGTATTACGTAGAAACGTAAACATACAAGGTCAACATAAAATCGCCGATTGGTGGGAGGAGACTCTGTATGTGGTTGAGAGAAGACTCAACCCTGATCAGTATATGTTATATGCTGAACAAAAACTTCGAAAACACAGACAGTTCATAGGTATCTGTTGAAACCATACTGTGATAGACCATTGTCGATTTTTACAGAAGAAGAAACGAGTGAATGCCTCCAGGATAAAGTTATCCAAGAAACTTCTGAAGTTGAAAGGAATTCAACCACACAAAGTGAACAAGACTATGTGCTGAACCCTTAAGCGCCACCCTTTAAGCCTAGGAGTGTTAGACCTCCACGCTTAGAAGGTAGAAGTGGGCTCTTGGCTGAATCTATGAACAGAAATGATCCAAACAATTGTGTTGTTATTGAGCAAGATTCTCTGGAACCAATCAGTCTTGTTGTGAGTGATTCTTCTGACCATGTAAGAGGCTCAGATAACACTGCGAAAAGCATGCATGAAGATAGTAGAGAAGTAATATCTAACGAGAGGTCTGTTGGAATAGCTGAGGAGGCGGATGTGGCACAACAGACCATTCTGTCAAATGATATAGCTGTGAATGCCACAGATGCATCCACTGATAGAGAAACTTTAAAAACACGGACATGAGATAATGGGGGAGAAACAGCGATCACTTGTAGTGACCAAGCTGATTCCCAAAGTAATTGCTCAGATGCTGATGAGGAATCATCGATTGCCAAAGAAGGAGAGAGCGTGGTTTGCCCTACGCATCGATCAACTAGAACTCAGAGACTGCCAAAGTACCATGGTTGGTGTTCACGTTTGATCAAATGAGGCAAAAATGATAAAGGCGTGTCAAAGAATCCTGGTGTTGGAAAGAGGTCGTCTTTTGATTCAATGATTAATCATGAAAATGAAGTTTCTTAAAGAAGACTGACTTTGCCGAACATCAGGAACCACAACATGTCCATGAAAATGCTTTAAAACATAGCCAATGGAATGTACATGTAAGTACAAATGAATATAGATGGATGCGTGTGTATACAGTAGGTTATCATAGCTACACTTTAGTTTTGACTCATCTGTGTATATCGATGCCATCTATTATGTTACAGGTAAGTTGGTCTTGAGGACCAGTGGTGATTGATGCGAGATAAATGGTGGTGCATATTGATGACTGCGTTGTGCATCTTTGCAGATTTGCTATTGGATTTAGCCATGTCCCTTTGGTCCTGCGTGTCTTGGGTTGCCCAGTGACCTCTGCGCTCTCATCTTTTCTGATTACTCTTTTTTTCAGGATTATAGAGACTCTTCCCCTACTGCTATGACAGGAAAGTGGCGGTGTTTCATCGAAGGTGCCTCTGACAATGACTTAAGTCACTCTTTTTCAGGCGTCATGCCTTTGCAAACGAGAGCATTTCGATGTTAAGAGTCTCGTTGATGTAATGTTTATGCTTATGTTTGTGCTCTGTATTTCATATCCTTGGCAAGTCGATAATTTTGTGAACTTGCTTTGGTTTCCAATGTTCGATCACTTGCTTATTAAAAAAAATGTAGTATGTAAGCATTGTAGGTCGTCCCTATGCTGAGTTGGGGGAGTATGATACCGTAGGCAATGACCCCCTCAAGAAATAGTGGGATGACCCGCAAATAGTTGATGATAGACGATTTTAACTACTGACTTTGCTTTTTGTGTGAATACGTTATTTGAGTAATCCGCGGGATTTGACTGTATTTATTAGGTAATATTTAGACCATAGATTTTGTGATTTATGTACGAAAGCTATTTTATTGTTATCTATTGACTTTTTGCAGATAGAAAGGTTATATAAATTCAATAAAAGAAGACGTATTTCACCCAAGTTTGGCGGGTGTTATACGACAAAGAAAACTTGATAATGAGGGACTTCAAATATGGCCGGTGTCCGGTAAGGTCAATGTGAGTGGAAGTCTCCACTAAGTCCGAACCATCGGCGGAATCATGTGATGAAATTGCATACAAAAGGGACGTGAGGGAAGCTGGATGTTAACTGACACTATTTGAGCTGGTCTTCGTGAGATCCCAGCGTGTGAAGCGGTACTTATTCGACCTAAATGAATGGCAACTATGCTGTACTTGAATGAAGCATCGGTGGTCCCCGAAATCGAACACTTCTTTGGAGACATCGATTGCAGAGATCCGACAATTAAGGATGCTCGCACAGGTTTCTCAACCTTGAATCATGCTTCTAGTCTTAGAAGCTGATGTAAGTACGATTCGATTGATGCGAGTTGCATTCAAAGTTCTCTGAACTGGGCGCGAGGAATGCAACGACCCGCATAACTCAATGCCAACGTATAAATTGTCAACGGATCATTTTACGAGCATGATTAATCAACCATATAAGTGATTTTTCATTCGCAGAACTGATCAGTGCTTTGTTGTTGAGTTTTACTTCGCGTTTGAAGGAACTCGGAGCATTGTCGACAAACGAATTTCCCAGTTGAACTGATACGTAGTGAATTACGTGTAACGTCTATGGGTTATAGCTGAGACATGCTTGGCTGACTTTTATGCCCATTTACACGCTACTGAGGCGGACGATAATTTCTAACTCATCTCGTTTAATTTCGGAGGCAACTCGACGTGACTGCTGTTTGCGGGAAGACGCCCTCATCGGTGAAAGTCGACGCTGTTTCTCGCGTTTGTTTATGAACTTTTGAACTACGCCTGAAGTGACTTTTGGCAGGCGAAGCTACGCTCGTTTTCTCCAGGAACGTGTACCTTGGATGGAATGCTAATGAATCACTGTGTTGTAAATGTGACCAGATAGGCGTTCGGACAATTAATGCAACGGACACTGTACTGCTTGTATGACAAGTGAAAAGCAACGAGTGGCAAAAGCTGAACATTGTCACCATAAGTGTTACTTATTCTCGACGTAACAGGCTTTTGATAACATTTTGCACTTCTGAATCATATGTCTTTTATTTTTGTTAACATTTAGACATATTGAGTGCTGAAGCGAGCGCGTTTGATTTAGGAATATTACGTTTTTCTTAACGATGTTGTAATTCGATATGTTTGCTCTGTACCGGTACATCATAATTTTATTTAATCGTTATTCATTATATTTTCTCATTCTTTCATTTTACTTTAAAGTATCAGTGTCACTTGTCCAGTCCCTACACTCGTCTTGGGATACCCGTACCCGAAACATAACCGCATTTTCCACGAATTCCACGACCAAACACACACGAACGAATTCCGTGGTTGCCCTTGTTGAGTTTGCTTTTAAACAGCTAGCCCGTAAACTACACCGACATAAAGCAAGGGTAACACGTACAAAGAAGTACACCGTGAAAAGATAAAGTGGTTTAACGTCATCTTCCACATACAGTAATCATATCGTGCTTGTTCTACTGAATGGTGAAAACCAGTTGAGGATTTATTGTCTAATAGGACCAATAAAGGGTCAATAAATACTTAATTATATTATATCATGCTACCTTGCTATCATTCTGATTGGACGAGAGCTAATTCCACCGATGCTAAAATACTGTTTTAGAACTGATAGCGGTGGTAAAACGGGCCCCAAACGAGCATTTTCGAAAATTGCCTGGTTGGTGCCTTGAACGTACCTATCTAAACCATAGACCCTCGAGAAAAACCGAAACAGTCCACTCCACTTTGTTTCAGAGACCGAAGACCGAAGTTTGATACTCAGATAAAGTGTGGGTCTGTAACTCATCTCTTGGTGTAAATGAATTGGAATACAAGATGAGAGACATCTCTGAAGCAGCACATCGGGGTGTGATGGACACAAATATTAGGGCGACATAGTGCACCATGAACTTTGCTTGATATTGCTGGAGTCGAGACGCGATATATCCTAGCGCTCTTTAAATGAAGATAGTATTTGTTCATACACAAATAACAGATCGTTACAGTAACTGTATGTCAGATATTCTTTACCAAAGATTGGGCTGTAACAGACCAGGGTGTCCAAACGATGTAGACCAATAGTTTAAAATAACAATGGGATGACTGCTGGCGACTGCGACGAAAGTTGACATCAAATGCAACAAGCAGTGTCAGCGTCCAACTCTCGCTCAGTCGGGCAGCACACTGTGCAAACTGTTGATCACAGTTGCAGTCATAGCAAGTCTGGATTATTTGAAAACTGCTTGTTTTCTGGTACAATGAACGTCCAATTTATCCATCAAAAACGGATCCTGTAACTTCACTGTGCCACCTCTGGAATTTTGCGACGGTCGGCGACGTATAATGGTATAGGCGTGTGCGGTACAGAATGAGACAAATCTATTTTTAGTATGCCAAAAGAGCCAGGCCTATTGTTCTTATGTAAATTTGCGAAAAAAGTTGTTACTTTTTTCTTTTGATTTTAACTCTTGACACATTTTCTGTGTGACTGCAGTAGGTATTTGTGACAAGTATAATGTTCGTGTTGCATGCATATAAAATGCAATGTCGATATGAATGTATTGCGTATCGTAGGATACTGTGTGCCTGTACGTAATCCCTACTTATTAAAATGCCCGGTCTCGGGCGCTGAATTTCCGACGTTCGATCTCTCGGACGTTCGTTTTCTGTATTTGGGACTTAGAGTGATGAAAATACAACAAAGACACGCAAGTTGATATAAGATAACAACAATAACCCCCTTTGAAGTCGGGTATACACTCGATTTCGGTGCAATTCGCTCCATATAGCACTCACCTATATGTCACGCATTGTACCAAAATCTCGTGTATACCCTCCTGCGGCGGGGGTTATTGGTCAAATAGCATTTGTAACTTTCAGATTATATCAATGTTTAAACAACCGACCGTAACATTATTATAGAAATAATGGACGACGCGCTGACCATTAACATTTATTAATGGGCAAGGGCGAGAGGAAAGCCAAAAATTAACGGGTGAGGCTTGCCGAGCCCATTAATTTGACTGTTCTCTCGCCCGCGCCCATAAATAAACATTAATGGTTAGCGCGGAGCCTATTATTTCCATTATATTATCAACGAACCCCGAAAAAGCATCAAAATTTAAGAAAATTTCCTGTGCGAACGACAACGGGGCCCCAGAACCTGTTTATGAGTAGTGTGCGCCCAGCAAAAATGTACAAAAATCCGGAGAGTTTTTTGAACAAAGTGTCTAAAGTTTGCCCACAAATGTTCCATTTTATTTGTTGGTTGATTATGATCTTCGTACAGATCACAATTTTCGTTTTAGCCGAAAAGTTACTATGTATACGATATTATTCATATTCATTGGCATCAAAATAATCCATTACTGTGTATTTTTGGGCAGTCATGTGGTTCAGCTCGACCAATTAAAACGCAATGAACAGGGCATGGTAATATATAATCCTGAAATAACACAGCGCTTAAGCTTAACCAGTGTAATGATCTTATCTTATTTGTTTTCAGGACGAGTTAATTAATTTGGAAGGCCTTGGTTTCGACTAATGTGATCAATGTTACCAGCTGTTGTCCATGCAGCGGTAATCCAAGCACACGAAGAAAATATAGTAATTCTCCTATTTATTCAAATTAGACAAAAAAGAAATATTAAGTCACAATAATAAGAAAAACTTATCTGACTTCTGTGCGTAAAAAGGGGTTGGGGGTAACGTGTAGTACAGTCTATGAGCTCTACAGTTGCCCGGGTTAAGTAAGCGTCCGTTTGCCGTGTTCACTGTCCAGTCGAGCATACAATTCCTTGATCCGGTAACTTCAATACAGATCCCATTCAAGCCCTTTCCCGTAGCACATGTGCACAGTTGTTTGTCCTAGCACCAGAGGTCCCGCAATTCAAGCCCTGTACGGTAATTTCGTAGGATGTTGAGATTGTCTCTGCTCAGGTACAAATGGCCAAGTGTATGCACACCCAGCGCTTCTCTCGTAGGTCAGTCACTTTGCTCAATGGTGGGACCACAGTCTTGACACCATAGAGTCCCGGCTTTCAGCACACACAGCCGGCTCTGCATGGAGGAGTGCAGCGCAAGGAGGAAAAGTGAGGAGTGAGCTTCCCAAGCTCAATCATACAGTTATATCCACTACATATTGCATTTGACATTAAAGATTTGGCCCTTGATAAATTGTCAAGGAGTGGATGCAAAGTCTGGTCTCAGCGTCTTGGTCTTGCAAGTTCAGATCATATGTACCTACCGATGGTCTGTAATCCATCATATTTAGACACTAAGTAGGGTTTAATTGTGAGAAGGGGAAGCCATTCCCCAAGTGTATATTTTGGCAACCTCCACCTAGAATCTGATCCAGGATGTAGCCATGCCCTTGTCAAGTTAAAATGTATAAAGTGTCTTTGTGTAAATGCGGCCGAGGTGCCGACATTTCAAGGTAATTTTAATAAGTTTCACACCAGCTTTAACTCGCAGCATATCTTTCGTCAGCTAGTTTCTTTTTTTTTGAAAATGTGTTTTTCTAATGATCGACTTAATTACGGTGTCAAAGCTACTACTTGCCTGCTGCCACTTTCCATCATCGTGTATGTTTGTAGCATACAGAGTTTTGAATTGTGAGAAATCGAAATTATATAACCTATACTATATATAATACATCGATTGACTTATGATACTAGAGAGGACAGAATAAAAAAATATAACTTTTTTTCTCAAAGAAGATTTAAAATGTTATATGGTTGAGCATGCTTAATTAAATTTAGTTGAAACATTCTAATAATCTGCATTGCGAAATCTAGTCGAAATAAGCAAGTAAACATTCGACGCAATGAATACTCGGACGTAAAAAGACCTTTGCTTTCTACATCGGACTCTCACTGTGAGTTGCTCGTTGTGAGCTGTACGAAAAATGTTCTTATTCCATGTCCACTTGTTTCATAGCATAGCAGAATTATTAGGCAGTAGCCTGGTACATTATAACGCTTACAGAACTCTATGGCTATGATTTTCAGATACTGTACTTACCGACTTCTGTGTATAAAAGCAAATTCCAGCACACAACACTGAAAATAGAAGACAGCGATCCAGTGGCATTCATCTCCACATCAAGATTACGTATTCGTCCAACAGAAGCCTCTTTTGGAGTTGTTTCAATGCAGCTGTAGTGCCACTTGCACGAATTCCAATCACACGGTTATTTTCGTGATGTACTGGTCAGCTACAGTTTGAGCATGAAACTTAGCATAAACACTGTTACCGGTATTTATCTGTGCGTCATCCTATACCTTTATAGTGACCTGTATACCGAGAAAAAAGATTGAAAATAACGCACAAGTTCTGCATTTGCTGTTCGTAAACACTGTCATTATACTTCTTATACACTGATGTTCAGTTTCACCCCGTCATCTATCCTATGGGCATAGCAAAATACAATCAAAAGGAAACGTTCCGAATAAATTTGTAAATACAAATGCTGATCAGTAACCATAATACAAATGCCATTTTATACACGAGTTAGCAAATAAATTGCTCATGCCTGTGTGTTTGTCTGTCTGTGTGATTAAGATTAAACCGCCAGACTGTTGGCCTTTGAAGTCACAGTCATTGAGCCAATTTTTTGACCTATGGGGGTCGTGCCCTATACATCGCTACTTCCCTACACTATTATCCGAAATTGCGATGCATTGTCATCACGAGGAGCCTCAAATCGTATGTGTGCTTTTGCTTCAATAGGAAAAAAATAATCATTGCTTTCTAAATATCCAACATGTTTACGCTGTTTTTTACTATGGTATACAGTTGGCTGCAATGTAGGCACGGTACGTAAGAGTACGAAACAATGTGAATCATTTCAATACCTGGCGATTTTCAAGTTTCTGCGCCATTCTAATACTAGAAAGTACTACAATTCTATAAGGCGTATCTTTCGTTCAGTTCTCAACACCGGTCGTTGTTCAGAAAGCCAATGAGAATACTCCGGGCGTGGCTAGGTGACCTGCCGGTTACTTTCCAACAAATCATCATAAAGGGGAAGCAGACAGTAGAAATTGCTATTTGCGGGACGTTATCATGCAAATGGTAAAACAAAAAGAAGTGAAAGCTGCTCGCGAAACAGTCAGCAAAGGTGGACAGGTGCGTATACGTTTACTTTTTTGTACGTCCCACGCAAGTTTTTTAGATTAAATTATAAATAACACGAACGACTCATTTCAATGTGTGGATAAAACACACAACAGAAGTGCAACATTACTTATTGAGTTGATTGTAGAGACTGAAGTTATTTAGGATGGGGTTTATTTGTCCTAGCTTCCTGCACACACACAACAGGCTAAGCGGCGAGATGTTTACTTTTCTGTACTATTTTTATACTGTTATTCTTAATCATGACATTAAAGCCAATATTTTATTATGACAGCTTTTCCCAACACAGATTTAGACGTGGTTGATAGGCCTGTCTGGGCAAAATTGGCCATACCCACCACGTATATTAAAATTCATGAGTTTACTTTTCTTAAAGCACACACTTTATCGATTAGAAATCTGGGGAATGGCTATTACATCAGGTTGAAAACCCCACACGTTGGCAGCGAATTAAGATTACTCTTTGCATGAAGCTAGCTCAATGCTGTTTGTAAGACAGTTGCGATTCCGAATAAAGCAAGACAAATTTGTTGGTTGACTAATTTCCCTACAATTAGATTAATGCAAATATTGTTACTTATGCATGACAGCGAGTTCTATTCAGACTACACTGCCTATTTCAAATTGAGTCTGATAAACACGAAAATGTCTAGGAGAAAGGTGGTTTTTAAGATCACGCAATCACAGAGAGGTTATGCTTACGGATGTGATAAACTTCTTGTCCGTGTTTAGTAACCTTTCCAATATTGTGAAGGAAAAGAATTTTATTATTTTACTCGGTACGTTACACTGCACCGCGCATCGTGAAGCCATTGTGGTGTGCCATGAATCGTATGTTGCGATGTTTGTGCCATCGAGGTCGATCAACAATCTCGGATAATTGTTAAATCGAATTTATAAATTGAATAGTACTTATAAAATACATTGGAGAAGCCTAGAGGCAAAGAGAAGTATAGATTGCAAGGGAATTATAGCTCGCAAAGTCACCTGCGAGCTATACTTCCTGCGATCAACACTGGCTGCCATTGTGGTGATGCTAGTGAATCGTATGTTGCGAGGCCTGTGGCATCGACAATCGATCCTGGATAATTTTTTGGTATAATTTAATATCATATCGAATTTATCAACTGAATAGTAATAATGAAATAGGTTGGAGAAACAAAGATAGCAGTGGGACGTGTAGATCGCAAGGGAAGTATAGATCTCAGACTTACCGGCGAGCTACTCTTCCTGCAATCAACGCCGGCTGTCATTGTGGTGATGCCAGTGAATCGTATGTTTCGAGGCTTGTTGCACCGTTAATCGGTCCCGATAATTGTTGTTGTTTGATTTAATATTACATCAAATTTATCAATTGAACGATAATAATAAAACACGTTTGAGAAGCGTAGCTCGCAAGGGAAGTATAGATCGCAGTCACCTGCGTCTAAGATTATGATCATACCTCCGCGATCAGACCAACACTGCCTTTGGATAGCCGACCACATTTATTGAAGTTACATGTCTCGACATTCTCGGTATGTATCGAGGTGTGGCAGTAAGCTCATGGCAATTCGTCTGTTATTCCAAAGAACAGATTCACTGTACCAATTGCCAGTTTGACCTCCTATCCCGGGGTGGACAAATCATGGTTAAATTTCGGGGCAACCTTTGACTGGGCTTAGAATATTTGTGAATACGTCCTTTCTTTATCTGTAGTGACATTCATGCTGAAAGTCACAACTTTACAGTATTTGTGATCATAATGATGCTGAAGCAGGTGTAACTTTGACTTGCTTTTCCGAGTGGAAGAAGGAGACGAAGTACCACCTTTGTTTATAATTATACTCATGTGTATACGTATACAAAAGACATAGTTTGTCGTAAACGCACAAGCAAGTGATTTGTACATTGTTAGTCACCCCCGGTAAATTGCCGCTTTCTCTCACATTTGCCGGCATTATGAAACACAGCTATCTTTGTACATAATCACCTGGCAAAGTTAGAAGTAATATACGTTTATATTCCTCTTGTTACAATGATTTATTTTATCGAAGTTTTCGTCATGGTTATATATGTGCAAATATGGTCCAAAGCATCCAGGCGTTAACATGCATATTATCGCTTCATACATATGTGGGACACAAGTATGATATAGGTGCTGCTGTTACAAAGGGACAAAATGGCGGGTTTTACTCTATTTATCGGGGTGGGAAAAGTATGGTGAAATATGGTGGCAACTTTGCCTAGGCGTGGAGCATTAGTGAATAATTCAATCCTTAAATTGCAGTGACAATCATGATCAAAGAGGTAACTTTGAACTGGTTTCTTGCTCATTATGATGAAGGAGAAAAAACTCCTTTGACGTTGTTTATCAAGTTGACAAACTACAGTCAGAGTACCCGCTCTGACTATATTAACACCCATGCAGTATAAATACAAAAGACATGGTTTACCCTAAACCACAGTCCCTCTATCCACAAACGCATAAGCAAGTGATTTGTACATTGTTAATCACCCCCCGGTAAATTGCCGCTTTCTCTCACATTTGCCGGCATTATGAAACACAGCTATCTTTGTACATAATCACCTGGCAAAGTTAGAAGTAATATACGTTTATATTCCTCTTGTTACAATGATTTATTTTATCGAAGTTTTCGTCATGGTTATATATGTGCAAATATGGTCCAAAGCACCCAGGCGTTAAACATGCATATTATCGCTTCATACATATGTGGGACACAAGTATGATATAGGTGCTGCTGTTACAAAGGGCAAAATGGCGGGTTTTACTCTATTTATCGGATGGGAAAAGTATGGTGAAATCTGGTGGCAACTTTGCCTAGGCGTGGAGCATTAGTGAATAATTCAATCCTTAAATTGCAGTGACAATCATGATCAAAGAGGTAACTTTGAACTGGTTTCTTGCTCATTATGATGAAGGAGAAAAAACTCCTTTGACGTTGTTTATCAAGTTGACAAACTACAGTCAGGTACCCGCTCTGACTATATTAACACCCATGCAGTATAAATACAAAAGACATGGTTTACCCTAAACGCATAAGCAAGTGATTTGTACATTGTTAATCACCCCCGGTAAATTGCCGCTTTCTCTCACATTTGCCGGCATTATGAAACACAGCTATCTTTGTACATAATCACCTGGCAAAGTTAGAAGTAATATACGTTTATATTCCTCTTGTTACAATGATTTATTTTATCGAAGTTTTCGTCATGGTTATATATGTGCAAATATGGTCCAAAGCATCCAGGCGTTAAACATGCATATTATCGCTTCATACATATGTGGGACACAAGTATGATATAGGTGCTGCTGTTACAAAGGGACAAAATGGCGGGTTTTACTCTATTTATCGGGATGGGAAAAGTATGGTGAAATCTGGTGGCAACTTTGCCTAGGCGTGGAGCATTAGTGAATAATTCAATCCTTAAATTGCAGTGACAATCATGATCAAAGAGTTAACTTTGAACTGGTTTCTTGCTCATTATGATGAAGGAGAAAAAACTCCTTTGACGTTGTTTATCAAGTTGACAAACTACAGTCAGAGTACCCGCTCTGACTATATTAACACCCATGCAGTATAAATACAAAAGACATGGTTTACCCTAAACGCATAAGCAAGTGATTTGTACATTGTTAATCACCCCCGGTAAATTGCCGCTTTCTCTCACATTTGCCGGCATTATGAAACACAGCTATCTTTGTACATAATCACCTGGCAAAGTTAGAAGTAATATACGTTTATATTCCTCTTGTTACAATGATTTATTTTATCGAAGTTTTCGTCATGGTTATATATGTGCAAATATGGTCCAAAGCATCCAGGCGTTAAACACGCATATTATCTCTTCATACATATGTGGGACACAAGAATGATATAGGTGCTGCTGTTACAAAGGGACAAAATGGCGGGTTTTACTCTATTTATCGGGATGGGAAAAGTATGGTGAAATCTGGTGGCAGCTTTGCCTAGGCGTGGAGCATTAGTGAATAATTCGAACCTTTAATTGCAGCGGCAATCACGATCAAAGAGGTAACTTTGAACTGGTTTCTTGCTCATTATGGCAAAGGAGAAAATCCCTCTTTGACCTTTCTTTCGAAATGGATAAACCACGGTCAAAGCACCAACTCTGACTAGAATAACACCCATGCTGTATAAATACAAAAGACATAGTTTGACCTTCACGCATAAGCAGGTGATTTATACATTGTCAATCACCACGGTAAAGTGTTACACAGGACACAGTCCCTCTATAATACTGTGCACAGGAAGTTTCCTGGTGTGAAAAAAATTGTGTTTACATGCAATTTTTCCAATTGAGATTATTGAGGTTCAAGGACGTCGATCTATTGTATCTTTGCCGGGCGAACAGTTGGTTTCGTCCACGGCGATGGGAATTGACCCCGAAAGTTGACATTGCCTCGCATTAGGAAACCTGCCAAGAAACGCAATGGATGCACTTGGTCCAATGTCACTGATAAGCATATTTACGCATAGATTAAGGCAATGGAACCCATCAACACTACATAAGATGGTCAGAGTGTCTGGTCAGAGTTTGAGGTTTGCATGAGTTGACGATGTAATTAAACCCGGGTACCAGTGTTCGTGTCCATAGCAAATGTCAAAACTTTTATGTTCATAAAAAAAGGTTTAAAGTTTTGTAATACCGCTGATCACGATTCCAGGTTTAATTCTTTATAATATGCTTCGACAGAATCTGACCATCTCATTGCCTGGAGCCAGGGTTTATACTCTAGCGCGACACTGGACACGACTGATTGGAATTCGGACAAAGTTTGTCGTTGCATGTGGAGCTGTTGCGTGCGCTTGAAGTCATGAATTTTACAGTGTAACTTTTAGTATCCATTGTAATACTAGCGGATTTTATTTTCGTCGTTCGTCGAAAATGTATATGAATATTTATTTTTGCGTATCAAAGAAAGAAGAATGACGTCATTTGCGATCAGCACTATTTGCAATACAATAGAAGAAACGGCCAGTTACGAACTCGGCGAGCGGGGAAAGCTCACTATTATAAAAATATAGTTTATGTGTTTTGCTTATCATTTAACTGCGTTTGCTTCGAAGTGATCCAACATAAGGCGACTAGAATTACAAACAGTAGAAGCAAGATGAGTAATTCAATCTCAGTCCAATTTACTGACATAAACGACGCCAGACCGTTCAATCGGTTGGCCGCGGCCCCCGATTAGTGATAATCTAGTTTGATCGTTGCCGTGCCGTTCATGCATTTTTTGAATTTTTGAGAAGTAACAGTTTTGAAGCGCAGATTTTCGTATTCTTCATATAAAGGCAAACTCCAAAACCCGGGCCTAGTCGAGCCAAAAGCCAAGCCTAGTGGAACTCTCTCTCTCTATAGGTGAGCGACCGAAAACGTCCGAACGAGATGCACGGCTGTCTATCATATGCAGAAAGATTGTTTTTGCGTCTATTCTGAACGGTATACCTTTCGCATGTTATTGTAAGCAATGGCAAATCACTTACGGTCCGCACACGTTTTGTGGAGTGACCTTGGTTCCCGCTACTCGTCAGCAGATAGCTTGGGCTGATGAACAAGAACATTTTTACACGGATGTAAACATTTTAATTTTGTGAACATCCAAACGTGTTGTATTACATAAAAACACTTCATTTCCCTTTTGTTTGAAAAAATAAATTGAGATTACTGCCTTCAATGTTGCAAACACGTTGTGCTCTGGAAAAAAACTGTCTCAGAAATAGATAATTATCGTTTTTATCCAATATATCCTGGAAAAGTTGCTTCACTGTAGGTCCGATTTCTAAATGACTCAATCTTTTGTGAGCACGCAGCCGGGAGAAGGCGGCCTGCACGGCCGGCAACATATTTGATAAGGCTATTAGCATTAATTTGCATTCAGCACAACATGCACAAATGGACATAATCGTCGTGTAACTAAGATTATCTCAACGCACCTTGGTCATTTTGAATTCCGGCATTTTGGTTACATTTATTTACATTTGTCTTCACGTCACATACATGGTTCATTTGTCCCGAGACAGTCGAGAAACTTTCTCGACCGTCTATGATTTGTCATAAACACGAGCGGTGACAGTCTTTGTTTTTGACGCTCAATAAAAAAAAAATTCACAAATTTTTCGTCAGCACAGATTTTTAATGCTTACTTACTGCCACATTTCTATACTTTTCTATACTTTGTGACAGTCAATTCTTGCCCGTTGCAATGATCAATTCTATAGGAGGTACTATCTCGGGGGGGGGGGGGGGGCTCTATTGGAGAAGTCACATTTGAGCTTTGGATTTTAATATTTACTTCAGGGAAAAATGATAGTATTTTCCTGGTTTTACAAGACTGCTCCTACAAGCTCACATATTTTCCCTTGAAACACGACAGAAAATACGATTACAACAGAAATGGTGTACCAATGTTTGTTTCTAAATTTAGAACGCTAATTAGGGTGCGATAATTATCGTTTTTATCCGATATATCCTTTGAAAACATTTTCAACCTCAGACTCGATTTTCTAAATTACAGTTAATTTTTAAATTTAGGACGCTATTTCGAAAACGATAATTATCTTTTTATCCAATATATAAAATTTCCTCTGGCTCCAGGACTACAGCTACAGCTCTTTCCTAAATTTAGAACACTATTTAGAAAGCGATAATTACCGTTTTATCCGGCACGACTTTTTTAACTACAAGCTTTTTTTCTAAATTTAGAACGCTGTTTAGAAAGCGATAATTATCGTTTTCCCCGATATATCCTTGGAAAACTTTTTCAATCTCAGGCCCGACTTTCTAAACAACAGCTAATTTCTAAACTGAGAACGATATTTAGAAAGTGATAATTATCGTTTTTATCCGATATATCCTTGAAAAACTTTTTTAATCTCAGGCCCGACTTTCTAAACAACAGCTAATTTCTAAACTGAGAACGATATTTAGAAAGTGATAATTATCGTTTTTATCCGATATATCCTCGGAAAAAGTTTTTTCACAAGAGGCCAAACTTTTTAAACTTCAGCTAATTTCTGAATGTAGAGCGCTTTTTAAAAAGTGATCATTATCGCTCTTTTTGGCCGTGTTTATTGTTTTTAACTAATTTAGCTCCAATAGGAAATACACGTATTTTTGAAATGGCTTTGAGGAAAAGACACAATTCTGCACCTAACTCGAGCTTGTAGCGGCGATGAGGTCTCTCGATACCCGTTCAAACTAATAGGGAGCCCCAAATACTGCATATTAGGGAAAGTACTTTTTTCTCAATGATGATGTTGTCTTCCCACTTTTTTCAGAAGAAAGACGAAACTTGCAGCTTTCACGGAATGAACAGCGACGACGATAGTACAACGCCGTATAGGTGTTCATTGGTATTGAACCCTGCAAAAATAAAGATGGCGTGGAATGAGTGTTATTGCTCTTGTCCGTTTTTAAACTCGGGACTTGTATTTCAAGTGAATGCTAAACCAAAGCACGGTTTCTAGCCATTACCAAAATTATCATTGAAAGTCCACCGTAATGCTTAGGACAAAGCATGGTTACATCCATGGACACAGTGAACAGTCGATGACTGCATAGGATACGGCTGATCTGAGTCGAGGACACCGCGACATTGGACTTTTATATCATATCCGATATTTACGGCTACTAGACTATATCGAAGTTCGATTGGCTTAGCTAGATCTATAAAGGGCTGAAATCTCCGATATATATCGGATATGTACTTGCGATTGACTGAATCTAGTATCGTCTAGTATCGAAGCTAGAGTCAGTCCTATGAAGTCGGGTTTGGCGAGAATTGTGAGGTGGTGAAAATGGCGATATATATCGGATATTTACTTCCGATTTGAATGAATCTAGTATTTAGTTTGGTATCGAAGCTAGAGTCAGTCCTTGGAAATCGAGTCTGGCCAGAACTGTAAGGTGGTGAAATCTCCGATATAAATCGGGTATTTACTTGCGATTTGAATGAATCTAGCATCGTCTAGTATCGAGGCTAGAGTCAGTCCTTGGAAATCGAGTCTGGCCAGAACTGTGAGGTGGTGAAATCTCCGATATAAATCGGATATTTACTTGCGCTTTGACTAAATCTAGTATCGTCTAGTATCGAAGCTAGAGTCAGTCATTGGAAATCGAGTTTGGCCAGAACTGTGAGGTGGTGAAATCTCCGATATAAATCGGATATTTACTTGCGATTTGACTGAATCTAGTATCGTCTAGAATCGAAGCTAGAGTCAGTCCTTGGAAGTCGGGTTTGGCCAGAACTGTGAGGTGATAAATCTCCAAGATATATCTCAATATATATTTTCTTGCGATTTGAATGAATCTAGTATCGTCTAGTATCGAAGTTACAGTCATTCCTTGGAAGTCGGGTTTGATCAGAACGGTGAGGTGGTGATATCTCCGATATATATCGGAGATTTCACAGATCCGGCGTGCCGAGGCACCGGGCAAGTCATTCTAGTATCGTCTAGTATCGATATTAGAGTCCCCAAATCGACGAAAATATCGGGTAAATATCGTCGATTTCATAGACGCGGCTTCCCATGGGACAACCGCAGCACATTCTACTATCGTCTAGTCGTCTAGTCCCGAAATCGTCGAGATGTCAAACTTCGATACTAATTGTAAATATCCGATATTTAAAAATTGTGCAAAGTCGCGCCTTCATGGGTGATCTCGTATGCGTACACGGTCCCTCCACAAAATGACAGTAAGGTGCGGGGATGTGTTTTATCGTTTTTAGAAAGTTTAGCTAGAAGTTTAGAAAGCTAAATTAGAATTGTATAAATCTAAATCTAAACTCCAGCTAATTAGAAAGTTTAGAACGCCATTTAGACCGGGCTAAATATCATAATTATCAGATATATCACAGGAAAAATGTTTGGACTCCTCAGAGCCGAGCTAAACTCCAGCTAAAGTAGAAAGTTTAGAACGCTCTCTTAGATAGGCTCTATTTTTTTTTTTTTAAGGAGTCCAATTTTTTCCAGCGATATATCTGATAATTACGATATTTAGCCGATATAAATAGTGATCTAAACTTTCTAATTTTGCTGGAGTTTAGGAGTCCAATTTTTTTCCAGCGATACATCCGATATTTAATGAAGATAGAAAAATGCATTCCCATTAGTTTGTTCAAAGTCACTGTGGTGAAAATGAGGGTCTTAGATTTATTCCTCCATTTTGACTGACAGGTCACAGTCCCTCTATCCACAGGGACTGTGGACAGGTGTAATAACTTTCTTTCCTACAATCTTGGCTCACAGAAACAAAGTCCGTTGATAAAAACAATTAACACGTTTTAATCTGACGATTGTCAAATTATTAGATCACTTGGCACGGCCACACAAATATGCTCGACCACACTAAACCTGGAGCTCCTTGGGATCAAGTTTGTTCTAGTCTGTAAGCGCACAATGGAATGTCATAGCCTTTTGTTTTCCATTGAAATTGTAATCTACTAAGTACCCGGTAGATTTCCTCGCAAAACAATCTGACGCCAACCTCGGAGAAATGCATGAATTCAGTACTTGTTGACGTGAAAAAGCAGTACATCACTGGGTAAACTAACATACTGGGTATTTTTATCTCGGTTCAACAAGTTCTTGGTTTTGTCACAGTCCCTCTATCCACTGTGGTATTGTAGACGCTGCCTGTCACTTCCTTGAACGAACGCCAAAGAGGTGGGAACTGATCAGCGAATATGTCAGCGAGCGTGGTACAGGGGTCAATTCATAGAGAGTTCAAATCAGAAACAAACCAACAACCAGCTATTTTTACCGCATAACACATCAACTATCGAGCAGCGTACAAGTTAATTTGGTTGCCCTCCTATATTTTATATAATTTTCTGCGTTCTACAATACGTCGTCTTTGTACTTTATCATTCTCTGAAAAGCACGTTACCAATACATCACATCTAAGAACAAATCGGAACAGAGAATTACCAGTTCTGGGGCTATCTTCAGAATTGGTCCCATTTTTAAATTTAATTCAAGAATTTTTGTTTGTCCTCCTAGTATTTTATATAATTTTCTTGGTTCTACAATATGTCGTCTTCGAACCCATCGATCTTCAAGTTTGAAACACTCGTTAAATATTTCACATCACAGAACAAGTTGGAAAAGAGAATTAGCGGTGTAATTATTCGGATACATTGCTGAAATTACTTTTTGCTCCTCAGAGTCGATCTAAACTCCAGCTAAATTAGAAAGTTAAGAACGCTATTTAGATTGTGCTAAATATCGTAATCTAGCTGTGTTTTAACGTATTTAGCTTATTTAGCTCCCATTGAAATACACAGAGTTTAGAACAGGAACACGGAGAGAGACACAATTCCGCTCCTAACTCGAGAGAGAGAGAGAGAGAGAGAGAGAGAGAGAGAGAGAGAGAGAGAGAGAGAGAGAGAGAGAGGAAGGAAGGAGGGGCACTGGGACAGAACCCAGTCGTGGCAATGGGAATAGTGTTTTCAGTATTAAACCACAGACAACGAAAAGACTGTCTGTGATTAAAAGAACAAGTCGCTGTTACCCTTTGCCATGGATGTAAAATCCCGACCATGCCCTTTGCTGATATGAAGAATACAACGAATACGTGCATAAATACGCTCAGTGTGTGAAATGATGCCTATGTAGAACCTCAAAATTGATGAAATGTGTAAGAAATAACCCCTTTGCTGTATGAAAACATACGATTGTACGTGTGGCCTCTACACGAAATGAACCACTATTTTACAACTTTCTTTCCTGTGACAAATAAATATTGCCACAGTAGTAGATGTAAACATGCTTATTTTCATCATCATGAAAGGAACCTGCATTAAACAACGTAACGCAAACAAACAATGAACAAACAAATATCCATAAACCACCAACAGAATACATGTTAGCTATGCTAAACATTATTCTGAAAAACAACACATTCGAATTTAACAACGAATTCTACAAACAGACATGCGGGTGCGCAATGGGTTCCCCGTCGTCACCGAATATTGCTGACATCACATTTCACGAATTAGAACTGAAAATAATACATCAACACACAACAAAAATATCACTATGGTGTAGATTTTCCTAATCTTCATTGGAACTGAACACGAACTCCACGAATTCATTACACTAATTAACATAATGCATTCCACTTTCAAATTTTCATATGAAAGTTCCTCACACGAAATAACATATCTTGACCTAGTCATTTACAAAGGTCAACGATACAACAAGGAAAACATACTAGACACTAGAACACTCACAAAACCAACAGATACATTCCAGTTCCTACATAGAAAATCATGTCATCCAAAATCAACCTTCAAGGGCCTAATCAAAGCGAAACATTAAGGTACATGAGGACATGTAACAATGAAGAAGATTTCAACAACAAAGTCAAAACATTTAATGAAAAGCTATCAATGCGAGAATATCCACAACAAGAAATATCAAACATCAATGCGGAAACAAATTACGCTACACGAAGAACACATTTAAATCACAAACAAACGCAAAACAACAACACAAATAAATTGATATTTGCTACCAAATATAGTCCACACATCAAAACAAAAGACATCAAACAAGCACTCCTGAAGAACTGGGAAGAAATAGAAAGAGACCAAACACTAAATAATTTATTCACAATGAAACCGATCATCGCTCACAAAAGAAATCCAAACATTGGCGACACACTCATAAATGCACAAGTACAGTACACAATCTTAGAGAAACGACCGAACAAAATGAAACACAACAAACAGACCCAAACATAAGTATTCTAGCCTCCCTGCTAGACGAACAAACACTGACAATAATTAAACCACGAATAGTGAAACACAAATCTAAGGAGAGCAACCAAAGAAAAGCGACTGAGGAAGAAACCACACACTTGTTTCGAAACGTAGCGTCAAAGGATCACCCTGTCATTCGACAGCCAGATTACGGCTACGTCTCGCCATGGCTTATATCTACACCACCGATAGCCAAACACACAAAATCAAACACAAACGAAAAAATAGTGTAGGCGATGTGTGCACCGCTTTCCCTTTATTACATAACAACTTTTCATAGCAAACAAAAGTCATAAAATAATCTCAAAAGAGCGACTTTGTCCCATTAAACAGAGAACCACCGACACCGACACTGAGGTGGGTTTTGATTTGTAATCACCGAGGGCGGCAGGTACTGACGTGGTTGTTACTGCATAAATACATGTATATGTCCGCCACCTATAATTTGTAAATTATTAAAGGTCGTTTGCTGAAAGAAACATTACGGTATCTTAACATTTGCGAAACGAGAATGGTCACCATAGTCCTCCAAGAAAGTGCTACTTTGCCCTGCCTAATTATTAAAGTGGGGTGAAAGGTACTAACAGGTTCCCAAGACACCGTTTTAACCGTTCACGTCATCGATAAAATCGTCGAACACTCCGGTAAGAGTTGTTTGTTAAGTGACCGTGATTAGAGTTGAGGCCAGATGCTGACGTGATGCCATATTATCAGTTAATATCAAACTAAAATGAATATTATCATCTAACTATTAAGTTAGAGTTTAGTAATAGAAAGGGAACATGGGTGTTCAACACTGCATTTTATTGGATAATAAAGGAATGAAAGCGATAGTCGATGTTAGCGGCTAATATGGAGTATGGAGACGGGACTTGAGGACCACCAAGCCGTTTTGTTGGCTAAAACTGTATCTAAGTTACAGTGGATTGTCCACTCCTCAATGTCTCATGAAAACAAAGTTATTCATCAATAAAAAGTTTAATTTAGAGTAAAATTATCCAATCTGATGCCAGTGTCGCACCTTCATTGTTTTGCATTAAATTTTGAAAACTTCTCTTACATCAAACTTTTCAATCGAGCAAAGGAATCGTAGAGTCCACCGTTTTACAAGAGGGGAATGCGTTTGCGGCCACAACTACAAACTGGACTATACAGAAAAGATCCAGAAAGAAAAAAGTTCCCGATCCCGATATTGACAAGGACAACACAATTTTAGAACTTGTGTTTTTAATTTCTTGTCGAAGTTTTTGGAGAAAGGGTTGCACTAGTACTAAATGAACTGTCTGTGTACACGCATATCATGTTCATCGACCTACCTATCCACTAATGTACACCAACCTTGTTTCGGAAAAATAAAGCTACACACTCGTCTTTGTGTGTATTTTTTGCGTCCTTTACTGATAAAGGCGTCCAAAATATAAATTGGATATCAATATAACGCAGCTCACTCTCTATACCGTGAGTTCAAGTTTAATTGGTACTGTTTTGGTACGGTATATCAACAGGTACATGAAAAGCATCCATTATGGATTAAAGTTCAACATTGGAAAGCAATGGATGCATGTCACTGCACACAGTGAAGCATGAATGAAAGCAATACAATTACAGTTTCCTGTATTATAGTTCTGCTGGCTTTACTTTTCCATTGCAAATGTAATTACAATCCTTTCAAATATGTTTAAAATATTAAGTCTTGCCCTGATGGGTTGAAGTTTGTGATTTGAGTTGTGGTTATCTATTTTTAGTTTTCTGCATCGACAGGATACGCTATTCACATTTGCTTGAACTTCTTGTTCGCTTTTTCCAAACTGGGGGCGGGAAGCCAGCTCCTTATTTGTATTATAGTACTCGAACTCGTAACTAGGAACTGGGAGCAAGTTCCTTACTCGCATTTACTCAAACTGGGAACTTGGAGCTAACTTCACACACTTCCGAAAAGTTCAGATCGATGGCACCTATTATGACCCAGACTTAGAGCGAAATTTCAAATAGTAGAGAGAAATTTTAAAGGGATATACATGTAGTCGTCTACGTACGATGGTCATTGATGAAAAGTTAAAACATGTAGACCTGTCATAATCTACGTCGTATAATTTAAATGTTGCAGCTATGATGATGAGGTGCGTCTAGATTTCTTGCACGAAATACATTGTTTGTAAACAAGAAACTTGCACAGGTTCAGTCCTGACCACTATTTCCCTTTAAACAGTAGAGATAATTTCCCACAGAAGAGATTTTAAACAGGAGAGAAAATTTCAAAACAGCGCGGAGAACTTTAAACAGCAGAGAGAAATTTCCAACAGCGAGGAGAATTTTAAACAGTCGAGAGAAATTTCCAACAGCGCGGACAACTTCCAACAGCGAGAATTGTGGCTTTAGTCCACGGTACTGAGGATTGGGTGACTGGAACAGGTGCAAATCACCTATACAAAGCCAGACCCCCAATTCCCATTTTTAAACACACACATACACACATGAAGCAATGAGAAGTAAAGTTCCTTGCTCAGGGGCACAGCATCACGGCCATGAACTCACCATCCTCCGATAAGTCAATGGCCATGTCCGGGTCTGGGTACCGAACGCACGATCGATCCTACGATTGTGCACGAGTCCAGCACCTTCCGGCACTGGACCGAGATGCCTCCATATATATTCACGAACGCATTTAATTTTTCGTGTGTCACGATACTAGGGTAGTTTTTACAGAGCGTGCTAACCTAAAACATAAAATCACCTCTTTTCATACAACAAAAGGGTAATATCTGACACTTTGGGGATTCTGCATTGACATAATTCTGCACCCTGAGTGACTTTTGTACATGTGATAAAATTGAAAACGTTGTCATGTCTTTTTTGATATTTTATTCTTCTTTGTAATACTATCAAAATGTGTAATAAAATATGGGCTACCATGCTAGTTTCTGAAATCTACGGCCATGAATTTAGGCGATAATGGACAAAAATCACTCAATGACACTCTACATACATACATACATCCATCCATCCATCCATCCATCCATCATACATACATCATACATACATACATACATACATACATACATTCATACATACATATATACATACATACATCCATCCATCCATCCATCCATCCATACAAACAGGCAGGCAGACATATGTGTGCTAACAATGCAGAGCTTGTGCTTTTAATAAGCCATATGTTGTTATTTCAATCCTTGGCAATGAATTGGGTTAATAAATTCAAACATTTGTATGCATATATTTCATGATGGCAGCGATATTTGCCTAACAGGTCCAAACATTTTTTGTTATGTTTACACAATTTCTGTTGTGTGTGTCATTTGAAAAAAATTTTTCTACTCTACAAAGCATGTTACATGTAAAATAACTATTTATTTTGTCAACACAGCACCTATAGGTGTACCGGTAAGATGCATGGTTATTGTCAACATTTGAATTCTAGACGACTAGAAGTCACTGATTGACAATAACAATACGCTTTACACACTTATAAGCTGTTGAATCCTTATTATCACATGGAGTGGTATATAAATCTGCAATTGACATACACAACAAAAATAGAAAGCATCAAAACTGGCAGTTGCTGGAGCATTAAAATCTAAATTGTGTGTTCTTTTACCTGTTCAGCACTTATTACCCAGAACTGTCTCACTTTAGCACTCATTACCCACAATCATCTCACTTCAGCACTCATGACCCTCAACCATCTCACTGCTTCTTTAGTGTTGAAGCCTTATACAATGTACAACAAATAACTTAAATTTGAATTTAAGTCAATTTTATTACAGTGAAACATTTGACCATGGACATGTCAACTTCTTGAATAAGGTAAAAGTAGAATACATGTTTACCATAAAAAACATATAATACATTTTTGAGATGCAGCAAAGGTGTGCCATTTATATAAATGTAAACATAGTATAGAACAAACTTTATGTACAAATATCTTTCCAAGGAATAATACTGTTGTAACTCTGTTAAACCCTGTTCTTACACATGTCCATGCACATGTAACATAAATCATGCTTACACTCTACACATACAGTTTCATTGGATATGGAATGACACACATTACTTTTTCTCTATTGATTGTATCATAGCCTGCAATGAATTTACTGTGAATTTTTTGCACTGGTATGAAGGATGCAGGACCACACATTTCATAAGCATCCTTGCACCAAACTTCCACTGGTTCACCATAGTAATTTTTGTTGTGGTGTTGTTGAAACCATCGCACCTTTGCAATTATAAACACTTCTGTTTTACCATCAACAGCTAAATACTGTGAAAAGTAGTACTCAACAATGCCTGGTCTAAGTGGACCTCTGATAAAGTCAATCTTGCCCCAGTGTACACCACTGTGCTAAAATTAGTGAAGATCTCTTGTAACGGGAGTCTTCAGAACCTAATACATCTTCACACACTTTAACTGCTACAGATTTCTTTATGAATCCACTGATGGTATGCAGGAGAGATTCTCCGAGCAAAACACTGTACATATCTTTTAAGTTTCTGACCATGATGCTTCTAGAAAGTCCATAGAAATAGGGCCCACCATGTCAAACAAATGCATTGTTTGAAGCACCCTTGAAAGATGGAAGTCAGAATTTCCCAATGACATTCTACTTAGCTGCATTATAGAAAAATCATTACTACATATTTGCAATGACTGAAAACTTAAAGGAAAGTATGCATTGAAATCCTGGTAATCAACTGGTCGAGCATATTGTTCAATAACTGTTCATTCAGAAATTTCCGCATAATCTGTATCTCAATAGATCTATGATTGGCACAATAATCAGAAAGTATTCCATTGTAACGTTCATATGGAAATGTCCAGAAGGAATAAACCGGTCCGTAATCTAAAATACAGTCAACCAGATGGGTGTGGTAGTGCATATTAGGTGTCGTCATTTCTGAGCCATAAATACTCTCAAATTGCCGACAAAACTGTAGTAGGTAAGAGTGGCCTTTTGCAATATTACTAATACTAATCACTGGAGAACAAAGAAGATGGCAAGCCATCACAAACAGACGCCACATCTCCATGTCTTTTCTAGGTAGAATGCCTTTGAGTGAAAACACAGAAAAAGAGTGATCCAATGCTTCCATTGATCAGCAGTAAACCCACCGAAACTTGTAGCAATCTTTAATGGCATTCTACCCATTTCAGATGGAACCTTGGTAATATCAATTTTTTGTTGAATGGTTTCTAACTGTGCTTTAGAAATTTTTGGTTTGTCTTTGTTAAGCCAAACATTCTTCATGATGTGTTTCCCAGTTCCAAGAAATAAGTTATGAAGGGGGTCAATAACATGAAATCTAACACAGTCAAAATAAGTCATTTCATTATGATGTGTAACGCACACCATACTCTGACACTAATGAATCTCTCTTTGCTTTGGACATTTGCTCATCAGTCTCCTGTGCTTGTTTACGATGACGTGCATTGTGTCTGCTGTTTACTGGTTCAAAACCACCAAAGTTAATTTTGTCACCAAATTTTCCAGTATAAACTCTTTCTCACACTTAGAACACCCCTTTTTAGCCATATGACCAACAAAACCACACAGTTTTCTTCTCGTAGCTGGTACATCTGAAACAACATTAATCAAGGCTGCTCTAATTCACAAACTACCTTCTTACCAGATTCTATTATAGAACATGATAGTCCTTCATCCCATAACAACTTCATTTCATCAACAAAGGGTTCAAGAAATGCATTAATATTCAATGCAGGCTCCCTTGGACCTGGTAGTAACCCAACAAGAATGACATTTTCTTTTTTGTATCTCTCCGCACGTGGCAAATTCAGAATGACCAAATACAATGCTCCAACGCTATATGGCAGGTGTTTAAATGGACAAAACCAATCTAAATTCAACTGCATTGCATAGTTTTTAGGAGAGCTTAAGAATGGCCTGCCATTTACAGTTTGGAACTCTCTCCAAATTCTGCCATCATAAATATCGGACAAAACACCAGGAGATGGTGTCCTGTTACGCCAAAGTTCACATTTTTCCACGAAATTCCCTCGTTTGATAAGTTCTGACAAAGACTGTGTGACTGATTTGTAGCAATACACTTTAAAAGGGTACAACCGTTTTTTGTTTCCTTTTAGTTCTACTTCTTTAAGTAGAGGTGCCCCACAAGGTTGTCTGTGCTTTTTCTGTTTATGTGCTGGAAACTCTGTAAATTTGCATTTTACTGGTACATTTTGACTTCCTACACGTTTGTGACAATCCTCAAACTTGTAAATTGAACTGCACTTTGGGCAAACAACATATTTGATAAATCTGTCTTCATTGAGCCCCAATACTTTTTTGAGTTTGTATAAACTTGCAGGTAAAAGAACAGAAAAAGCAATGAGGCATGGGAATATTTGCCCTAAAATAAGGAACAGTGTCCTGAAAAATCCCAGTATTAATAGCATACATGTATCTGTTAAATTATGGAAATACCATAGGTAAGACAAAAACAAACAAAACCAATTTAATAGTGTCAACAACCTTGGGTCAGTTGACTCATCTGCAGACACTGAAACAAAGAGATTGGATGAGTTTGATTTTTCATTAAAATCCTCATTAAGTTCCTTTTCATTTACATTGTCCCAGATCTCAAAATTACACTGATCACTCCGGAAACAGCTCTCTTCTTCTGTATAAGGTTCATAAAAGTACTCTCTGTCTTCTTCTTCTAAAGTGTCTATGAAATTGTCAATGTTCTCTTGAGGTGTTTGCCCTCCAGCATTATCATCAGTAGTTGATTCATGCAAATCAAAAAAGCTGTTCAGGTCACCCTCATCACAAGTGTTGTCGTATAAAACATCACTGATAGTCTGCAAGTCATCAGTTTCTGATTCAAAGTCATCGAGTTTGGTCCAACTGTTGGAATGTTCATTGTAGTATTGTCTGCGATGCCGCTTGTAGACTTTGGTTACCAGTTCTTCATCACAGTGAGGACAATATTTTCGTTTTGCATCCATTTGATCACTAGTTAATAAAAACAATAAGACAGAAGATTACACACTAATACAAAGTAACACGCAAATGTGTGTGAAAACAATTCTGCTGGCATTATTGGTACAATCGATGTAGCTGTACCTTTGTGGAATTTTTTAGCATATGCATTTTTAGAACTGTTCCTGAAAACACAGAAAAAATCACAGAGTTTGACTTGTAAGGAATTACATTACCCCTATAAAGTTTTGTTTAGTTTGAATCCATTTTTCACTGATAATATCAACTATTACACATATGCAAACTACACAACAACAAAAAATTTACACCTGTGACGGGCCCTGCATTGGCCCTGACACTACCCTCTGGTACGGTCTGCATCAGCAAAGATTTCCCACTGCTGTGACAGGGGCTGATGTACATGTACAGGTCTGTGGCAAATGCTGTGAGGACATGGCTGTGTGCACAGTGCTGTGTGCACAGTGTTGTGACAGGGTCTGAAATTTTTGCCTGTCCCAGCACATGTATACACAGGACTGTATACAGTGCTGTGAACACAGACCTGTAACAGGTCCTGAATTTTTTCAGTGTTCACACAATAATGCTTGTATTCACTTCTATTTTCAAAATTGACCCATTTTACTAAACATGTACAACCCTGAAATCTTGCAATTTTAGGACCCTGTATCAGGCCCTGTAAATTCAACACTGGCACACCAGTGTTTATACACCAATGTTTCAGTCCTGTGATCACAGCACTGGATACAGTCAGAAATTACACAAATGAAATTCAGGCCTGCACATGCAGCCCTGAAATCTGACCAATTTTACAGGCCCCGTAAAAGATTTTTTTTTTCTCAGGACCTGTTACAGGTACTAATCAGCCCCTGTTACAAGCATATTCTGAAATCTGCCTGTAGTTTTCTAGCTGTATATATTTATAAACAAGACACTCAGAATTCTATGATTCAGTGTGTGTGTGTGTGTGTGGTGGGGAGGGGGGCAAAAATGGTTGACTACAACAAGAGAGAAAATATCGAAAACTTGATGTACTTTGGCTTTTGACCACTTTTTGACAAGCAATCTATGAATTCAGATATGAGTGTCTGACTTAAGCAGCCATTCTTTGACCGAGCAACAATATCTCGTACCAAAGAACTCTTAAATCTGTTTTACTACAGGCTCTCTATCACACAGTCTCTGTTTTTATCCTTGTGTACAGCTTCTAACAAAATGTCAAGAATAAAAATCACTGGCCAAAAAATCCTGGCACAGTCATACAATAGCAATGCATGCTTTTATGGATCAATGTACATGTACCAGTATTTGTATGTATTCACAGTAAATGAATTTTCTTGTGTATTATATTTTGTTCTTTGTTATCATCTGTTGTTATGTCTCCTGTTGCACTGTCAAAATAAAAAAGGTGTGTTTCCTTTAACAGGGGCTTCACAGCTTTTTCTTTTTGCGACTTGGCTGAACGAAAGTGCGACACATTATTGATATTGCGAGGATGTTTGCAATGATAAAGATGCAGTTATCATGTTGGACTGTGTTATATTACTGAAATAATGCTTGATTTCAACTTTGTTCCCAATGTCATGTATCTCGCCCGACTTCCTTTCAATGTGATTGCTATACTGTCATGGTGAAGCTTCAATATTGATTGGGGAAGCACTGTAAAATCAAAATGCTAAAAAGAGTTTAGGGTTGAGGCGAGGGGGGCTTGTTGAACTTGGGTAGGTCAGGTTACTGAAACACAATTTTTTTCTTGGTCTAAAAACACATTTTTTTAAAGCTTTGTCAACAAATTTATATACACAGATTGCAGTTTGAATGGAGTGCAAAAACCAGCAACACCTTTATAATCCTCCTATCTCATTAAACAAACCTAATCCCAGGGATTCAGGAAACAGGTCAACATACTATTAAGTAACATCTTTTGTGTCAAGGATCACCAGAATCCATCCTTGTCAACTATTTGTTCATTATTTGTTTTATTTCTAAAAGGTGTCTGGCCAGCTGTATGGCTGTTTTTTTCGGCATGACATGTTGTATTCCTCCCCCCCCCCCCCATTGTGAACCACTGGGGTCACAATGTCTGAGCACTTTACACTTTATCAATGACTATTGTCTCACAGCTTGCTGTGACTGCTTACAGGTGACATTTAGAATTCAATCCAAATTCCAAGTATCATGTTTAGGCAATTTGACCTTTTCAGATTTCAGAAAGGTTTGGATGTTGCAATGTACGTTACTATTTACAAGTCAGAAACTGAAAATTTTGTGGATTTAAAAGAAAAAAGATAAAACTGCATACAAAAAATGATATCTGGTCAAATAACCCTATTTGCCTTAATTCTCTAGCAGACTGAGAAAAACAAAAATACCAAAGTAAAACGCTATTCTACCATAATAATATGGCTAATTTTGTCATAACCTGAACAAATTAGAATAACAACCCTGTATACCATAAGTTAAAATTTCAATGCAATCAGGAAAGTAACTTTGAAAGTGTACAATAACACTTGTTAAAATGGAAGCTGGAATCAAGGCATTTGAGTGGGACAAGGCTTCCTTAATGTTCCCCCATTGTAGTTGCGTACAGCTGGCATGCATTTAATTTTTTTAAAAATCAATTTTTAAGTAAAATATTGCAGTACCCCTCACAAAATACACAACACTATACAACACCATCCCTACAAACCATTTTTCTTTTAGAAATCTGACCAAGTGATTCTTTAAATTTTAACTGTTGACCATTTTACATTTTCAGCCAATTTGCATGTTTGAACAAAATCCCATTTACAAGTCCAGTATTAATCTACCCACCAAATGCCATGTTTTTGGAGAAGAAAGATACATTATACATTTAGAAACATACATATACTGTTAGATAATACAAGAACTATTTCTGGTCATGTCTTTGTTTCAAAAGTTTGACAGGTCTGGTTTCAAATCACCAGGTAGATGAGGAGGCTTTTATGTGATGTACACACTTGCCATTTCTAAATTGAGTTGACACTGAAGTAACTAAAAGTATCAAGTCTAAATCAAACTACCAACACTCTGTCAGCAACACAATCTAACGCTTATGTGTAGTGACTAATCAAAGTTTTCAATGTTTTGCTTAAAGGCCCATGTGCTGCAACTATTGATATCATTTTCATGATTTTATATTTTGATTAAAATTAGTTCACAGAAATGTTCCAACTCAAAGATGTTCACTCAAGTACAATTATCCACCAATTTGGACTGCATGCGGAGGTCTTAGCATGCCAAATAATAAACGGGTCCCACACCCAAATACGGCCGCCTCCATGCTACTATATCCAAAACAGCAAATTGTTACACATTTAAATTTTTACAAATACAACACAGTGTAACCAAATGAAAGGATGGGAAAGGGATTCAATCCACATTGACAAAAAATGCTCCATTCTTTACATTACATGACAAGATTTTGAAAATAGTGGGAAATATGAATTGAACAAAAATCTATTCAATTTCTTGCCTACTATGCCAGAAGAAAGTTGATGAGACAAAGTTAATGATTATATCTTTCAGTTTATAGGTACCAATGAATATCTGAGAAAATTTGAAGGTATCTTGAGGTTGCAGCTCATGGCTCTTTAAGGGGAATGGGTCAGGGCACTGCAACTGTGCATTATAATGTGTTATGTTGATTAGCATCAGAAATCACTATAAAACCTAACAGGATCTTGCCCACAGTGGTCATTTGTATCAAAAAGATTAAAAGTTTGGTAGACTTCCTGTCATCTCCTTGAAAGACAATGAATCTTGTCATGGTGACAAGCCAAGAAAAGTGCGAATTGCAAACTGGGAATCATAGATTGACCAAATTTGCATAATAAAGTCACAGATAAGCATTTATTTGCTAAAACTGTGTGCACAAAAATTGGTATGACTGAGGCATGTTTGGAAAATACACCAAATGAATAAAGAAATATACATTTCATAGTCATGAGACATAGATCTCTTAGATCGAGAAAGCATTATTGAAAATTCATCGCAGATCTGTGTCTGCCGACTTCACTGTGAACTTTTAACAATCAGCAACAACAGCAGACACCCAGGTAAAAAGTTAATAGAACAGGTTTTTACATTGCACTTACCTATTGATTAATTACACAATCTGTTGAAACAGCAAATTACCGGAATGGTGCTGCAGGGGAAAAATTGGAAAAAAAAAATTGTTATAATATTTATGTGCAGAAGTCAGAGGAACCGAAATACAATACATTTAACTTTGGGAACCAACCTGTTGCGGTTCCGTACACCACAATTTCATCGATTATGTGTGGAAAGTTGTGCACTACGAACTGCAGCAACTTACCAGTACTTCGATCGGGGAAAAAGTGAGACCGGGTTATCTAGAAACCCTGCACTCCGCCCAATCCCACAGCAAGAGCACAAGCTTAATTAAACAGAACTTAAAGGATTTCGCTACGGCGAGTTTGAAGCAAATGATATACATGGACCCTCAGCACACGCAAACACCGCTGGGCTATTCGACGTGTGTTCCCGCTAAAGTTTTCACCTCCATTATTAGCCGTTCGAAGCGAGGCGGCTGCGAGTCGCCGTTGGCGAAGTAAAGGACATGCAATATCTCATAACGTTGGTTAGATAGCCGTTCGAGGCGAGCTAGCCGGGGGCTGCCGTTGGCGTAGCTACCTCAACGGCGGCCAACGGCCAGCTCGCCCCGAACGGCTATCCAGGCAACACGCAACGTTACGATAATCTGCGGGACAAGGTAGCCAGCAGGCGACCTGGCTGTCTCGCCTCGGACGGCCTGCAGAGCAACACTACGAGAACCTGTACGAGCCCCGCGTGGTTTAGGGAGAGTAAAATTGAGTGATCAAAAACACAATCCAAGTTTGGGTGATCACGTTTTCAAACTCGGCCTATTCGAAGCACTTTCAAACACCGGCAACGGAGGCAACATGTAGCACAAGTAAAGAAATGATGAAAGAAAACTTCGTGCATGCCATCATTCATAACGCCGGTACCGTACAGGCAACAACCGATCTCGATTACTTGCAAATATTTATTTTTTTGCAGTTATGTTTTATAACTTACCTAAAATATCAGGAACTGTTGATTCGGCCTGAAGCTGGTTTACAGATAAATAAGATCACTGATGTTTCTCAGTCGATAACGGTGACGAGAGAAGAAGAACGTGCACGACTGGACTACCGGAAGTCATCACATGCGTTTTCGAAACATCCTCGATCATACATAGTAAAACATGGATTTGATTCGGTGGTAATACTGTGTTCTAATTTCCATGTTTTTGTATATAATCAGCGTATTTTTATTGTAAAAGTTAAAATATTATTCACTGCTTTTGAGCACAACACAAATGGCTATATAAATCGCGTATTACATACTATAGAAATATTAAAATAATTTTCTTGTGTACGAGGATGTACCCACAATTCAACGCGCCAGTTCACTATAAATATGGCTGCCAGGCCGCGGGAGATTCATACGGCGAGTGTATCATCAGAACGTCAACGATGACAGAAGATCAGCTCAGCACCATGGCAACGCCGCAAGTTTCAGTGCCGCTGGCCAGCTCCGAGTCAACATCATCAATGCCAGGTACACGTCGAGCGCTCCTGCAGGAAGACGACCCTGTCACCATCAGCAGGATCGAACTGCAGCGCCTTATACAGAATCAAGAAGAAATGTTAAAAAAGCAACAATTCCTAGAAGAGCGACTGGCGTTTGAATCTCGAGGAAGAAAAAGCTACGACCAACATTGAAATTGAAGGTAAGGTGTTTTAAAATCTGGTGCGCTCGGCCAGGCTGTCTGATTGTTGTAAAGGTAGAGTGCACTCATCATGCCTTGGCGGCGCTGGAGACGAGGGACGTGTTTTATACGTTTGACCACTCAGAGTCAGATCGGGAGTCAGAGACACACGCAGCACCTTTTTTGCAGCTCTGAATGGCAGGGCTGTGTGTTACCGGCGCTATACGGCCTCGGCCGTATAACGCCGGTTACACAGCCCTGCCATGCAGAGCTACATTTTTTGTGTGTTTCATTTGACGATAGCTAAAAGACACACCCCCTGAATTACCACGTTTCCCATTTTCTGACTAATTATTGGTATGTGTTCTTCAGGAAAATACAACAATAGGCGAATAGGCGCCCTTCTCAAATCCTGGTTCTCGCATTAGCGAATGTGTCAACAGCCCATTAACAGTTTGTCATTCTTTTGTTTTCCATTGAATATTTTATCAAGGAAATAATGTAATATTAGATAAATCTGATAATTGAGTGGGGGCTTTTTAAACACCATTAACACCTTTCTTGATACTCCAGACTATTGTCCTGGTTGTATTATGCAAATTTGACTTTTAAGTTAAAAGTTCAAGTTGAGAATTTTCTGTACAATCAGCTTTTTGTACAATATATTTCTGTCTCACAGAAGTCGTGCAAACAAAGAGTAGAACATCAGCGTGAAAATTAGTAGATTTTCGGACTCTGGTGTTGCAATTGCACATGCAAGCTGCTGCTCCAAGTGGACCTTGCCTGTAAATATCTGGCAAAATCTGGCACAGAAACTGCAGTTATGATTATTCAGCTAACTCAATTAAGACATTTAGCTAACTCTCAAGACAATAACTACCTGGTTTTTGTGAAGTTTAACGTGATGGTTTTCTTCTGAATTAACTGATGTATGTCTCGCTTTCAAAATCAGTGATTTGATTGCAAGTGATGATGCTGTATACATCTTCAGACTTAATTCAAAATTAGGCCTTAAATTATTGTGTATACTAGATATGCCATTTTCAAAAGCATAGTTTGTTTTTCAACTTTTTGTCTCTGTCAAGGTAAAACAACTATATTTGACATGATGTACAGGATAGTGTCTGGCAACAGCAAGCACGTTGTTTTGGTCAAACCGATAAAAATCCTGGTTACAGTACTCATGTATTTGAAAACTCCTTTTAAACATTATGAACATGAGGTGTAACATTTCTGTTTTGCAGAATACAGTTCACACAATCTACAATGGACTTGTGGAGAATGGCCAGACATGGGATACAAGTAAACCATAAGTATTAAATTTGTAGCAAACCTATTTCCAACTCTTTTTACATAATTATTGGAGGCCATTTGCACTTAACCCTAGGAATAATTTTTTTTGCTTCAAGAAGTGTCTGTACATTGTAAGTGTGATACAACTAGGGCTGACTGATAGGTTCCCTTCAGAAATGCTCAAAACTAAAGAAAAACTCAGTGTGCAGTTTTATATGATATCTAAATTTACAATAATATCTGATCAAAAATAAAAATAAAATATTTCAGTGTACAGTTTTCAACACTTAACTTAAATCACATGCTTCTTCTAGCTTTGGTCATGCAATCAACGTCGAAATAAATGATGAGATAAAGAAGGCATGAATACCAAGTGAGTGCTGATGAAGCAGTTATCCAAGGTGAGTCGTGTTTGGTGCATGTGTATTTTCTTCTTTAATACCTAGTATTAGTCCAGTAAAACTGAAAATTGAGTACACTTCTGGAAATTGATTAGTCTCTCAGTTCTGGTCATTTTAGTTCCAGTTGCCTGATATCCTATTAGTTGTCAGGAAGGGATACAGTTCTACCAGAATGTTCATGCTCTTTTTAAGCTGGTAACAACAGCATTGATTCTGCAACAACACACTTACTTGAAGAAAAGATTTTGGTGATTTCACAAATTAGAAAATGTGGTTTTTCCACTTGTTTGATGAAATGTCAAAGCAAGTGAATTGTGTCCTTTGAGTGCCCAAGGTAAGCTGGTAAATTTTGAATTGCTGACAGAAAATACATCTTACACATGAAAAGGTTGTGTTCACTGTGTGAGTATTGGGCTTTCCAACAGAAATACTGAGTAAAAGAAGGTCTAGGTACTGTACAGAATAAGATTAACTGGTTTGATGAAATCTTACGTTTATTTTATTTTGACAGTTGCCATGAAAACGTACTTTTTGACAAAAAGAAAAGAAAAGAAACGCTTGACAAGTGGGAAGATGGATGCATTTCGTAAGAAGCAAGCCAGACGACAAAGAAAGCAGCAGGTAATGTATTAAGTAATGTTGTTTTGCCATTGGTTTTGGTTTATTTTGAAATAGTATTGATCTTGTTCAGTTCACTGAAATTGCTCACTCTCTGATGCAGACGAACTCCACCCGATACACTCAGATGATGCAAGATTGACTTCTATCATATGAAGTGAAAAAATCAAACTTTTAGTATGGAAAATAATTGGTTAACTTAAAGCTTATTTATGTGAGAGTTTAGTACTGTTTTGTGTTTTAAATTGAATTGTTTTATTCTTGCTACAGACTGTATGGCCATGTAGAGGTCATAGGAGTGTAGATTACATGGTGTTAATAAATGTCTAGTAAACTTCCCTTCATTGTAAACAGGCTGACAAAAATGTTAGTATAGTTGTAAATGTTGCCTCAAACTCTACCACTGTCATGAAACAGTAATTAATGTTAGCTAAAAATGTATGACTTGCTGTATTTAGGTGTTGATGCAAGAAGGTAATAGCAACATTCATTCAGAGAGAATAATGTGATTGTTTATTGTCGCGATAAGGAAATAGAGTACCATGGCTGGTTTGCAGTCGATTTTTCTCTTACTATAGTTTTTTTTTTTCCCCAGAAATTGTTGAGGCGCAAGGAAGCCATGGAAAAGTCATCATCGATAGGGCAAACTGAAAGAAGTCTTATGAAGATGGTCATGACATCTTCATATATTTCAAGTGAGGACACTGATTCTTGCGTATCTATGGAGGAGTCATCTGATGATGATTTGTGCATCAGCGATAGAAGGAAGTCAAAACCTTTAAGGCGGCGGCCTCTGATTTGGCGCTCAAAAAGAGTTAATGACATTTTTGATTTATTAGATAGGAGACATGAAAAGAAATTAAAAAAAATGGGAGGAGGTTTTATACACAAACGAAGTGAAGGAGCACCATCACAACGCACTGCCCCTGAAGGTGCGCCATCTTGGGCAATCATTAATGAAACATAAATTTGATAATTAATTTAATTAACTTATTCTTATTGGTATTTTGAAATGAAAAGCAATTTTTCTATTTACAGTGGATTTGTACTTCTTAAATCAATTTTTGGGTCTCTTTTCGACTTTTTGTAATAAATGATTTGTTAATTTTAATACTTCTTTGCTGCAATTTCTGTATGGTCTGGATTGATTATTGTGAAGGTCGGTTATGAAAGTTGTATGTATGCCCCTCGCAAGAGTTTGTACTCACAGCCTTACTTGTGGAGAGGTGACACAAGAGGTCACATTTTGCCATCATTTGTCAATGTCACATTTTGACCATTGTGGTAGCCCTTTTGCCAACCTTTGCCACCCCTGGCGTTTTTTGGTGAAATTCCTGTATTTGTTGAGAGGTGACAAATCACAACTTTTGACTTCATTTGTCAAGGTCACATTTTGACTGTTGTAGCAGCCCTTTTGCCAACCTTTGCCGCCCCTGGCATTTTTTGGTGAAATTCCTGTATTTGTTGAGAGGTGACAAATCACAACTTTTGACTTCATTTGTCAAGGTCACATTTTGACCATTGTAGCAGCCCTTTTGCCCACCTTTGCCACCCCTGGCATTTTTTGGTGAAATTCCTGGATTTGTGGAGAGGTGACAAATCACAACTTTTGACATCATTTGTCAAGGTCACATTTTGACCGTTGTAGTAGCCCTTTTGCCAACCTTGCCATCCCCTGGCTTTTTTTGGTGAAATTCCTGTATTTGTTGAGAGGTGACAAATCACAACCTTTGACATCATTTGTCAAGGTCACATTTTGACTGTTGTAGTAGCCCTATTGCCAACCTTTGCCGCCCCTGGCATTTTTTGGTGAAATTCCTGGATTTGTTGAGAGGTGACAAATCACAACCTTTGACATCATTGTCAAGGTCACATTTTGACTGTTGTAGCAGCCCTATTGCCAACCTTTGCCGCCCCTGGCATTTTTTGGTGAAATTCCTGGATTTGTGGAGAGGTGACAAATCACAACCTTTGACATCATTTGTCAAGGTCACATTTTGACTGTTGTAGCAGCCCTATTGCCAACCTTTGCCGCCCCTGGCATTTTTTGGTGAAATTCCTGGATTTGTGGAGAGGTGACAAATCACAACTTTTGACATCATTTGTCAAGGTCACATTTTGACTGTTGTAGTAGCCCTTTTGCCAACCTTTGCCGCCCCTGGCATTTTTTGGTGAAATTCCTGGATTTGTGGAGAGGTGACAAATCACAACTTTTGACATCATTTGTCAAGGTCACATTTTGACTGTTGTAGCAGCCCTATTGCCAACCTTTGCCGCCCCTGGCATTTTTTGGTGAAATTCCTGTATTTGTTGAGAGGTGACAAATCACAACCTTTGACATCATTTGTCAAGGTCACATTTTGACTGTTGTAGCAGCCCTATTGCCAACCTTTGCCGCCCCTGGCATTTTTTGGTGAAATTCCTGTATTTGTTGAGAGGTGACAAATCACAACTTTTGACATCATTTGTCAAGGTCACATTTTGACCGTTGTAGTAGCCCTTTTGCCCACCTTTGCCGCCCCTGGCATTTTTTGGTGAAATTCCTGTATTTGTTGAGAGGTGACAAATCACAACTTTTGACATCATTTGTCAAGGTCACATTTTGACCGTTGTAGTAGCCCTTTTGCCAACCTTTGCCACCCCTGGCATTTTTTGGTGAAATTCCTGTATTTGTGAGAGGTGACAAATCACAACTTTTGACGTCATTTGTCAAGGTCACATTTTGACTATTCTAGTAGCCCTTTTGCAAACCTTTGCTACCGCACAACACAGTGGATAAAAGTCACTTATCTTTTGGATCCACACTATGTACACATATACCAATGATTTTCCCCGTGTTTGAACCATAGGTATAGGACTAAGTTTACACATCTTCATACCCCTGTTTAAATCTTGAATCACAGTAAACTTTACTGAGATGGCATAGCAGGGAAAGACATGCCTGTATGTCCATAAGTAAAAGTAGCGAAATTGTAAGAATCATTTTTATATTTTTCTGTATTTTACCATCCTAATCAAAAGTGGTACTTAGTCTAGTTGCACCCCACCTGTCAAAGGTGTGTGAAAATGTGTAACTGTGAACAAAGGTGTAGGAAGTATTATGAGGTCAAATGTTGTACTTCGCCATGTTTTATTAGGTACTTTACCTACCCTGTCAAATCCCCTTTTGGTACAGTGATTGGTGTGCTCTAAAGTTGTAAATTTGTTTGAGTTGCGTAGATAGCAAGGGAAGTATTGATCGCAGGTGTGTTTGACAGAATACCACGCGATCTACCCAACTCTACCTTGTAGTTATTTGATCTATACTTGTCGGCCTACCGATTGGATGAATATTTTATTTATTTGAGTTATTAAAAGAAGGATATGTCGATTATGCCCAAATCTTTCAATTTGTCAGGACATTATTTATTCCATCATGAGTTTTCTTACGTTCACATCGATCGCAAGTAATTACAACCATCTCACCCTGGCTAATTTCTTACACCAAATAGCCGACAATCCACATGATAACACATGAATATTACACTGCAAATTTTTCTGGTTTGCCGGCCAGCTAAATTCAAGCCAAAAATAAACCGGCTTGTTTGTCAGTAAACGGATTGTTTCGAGTTCTGAATTTTGGCTTATTTTTGGCTTTCTGGCATGCCAAGTCTGGTTTCTGTGCATGCCAGTTTTGTTTTTGATATGGCATATATACATGCCAAGTAAAGATCACTTCAGCTTGCCAGCAAGCCAGTCTGTACTGAAAAATGGTTTACAGGCAATCCACTATTATATGAACATGGCTTGCTAGCAAGCCTTGTCTAAGATACTTTGGCTTGCTGATATACCAGAGAATGCTGAACAGTGGCTTCTTTACAAACCAATATCACACTTCTCTGGCTCAACAGTAAGCCAATTCTGGTTTCATCTGGTTTGAAGATGAGCCAATATTAGTGCAATGTGGCTTACCGACAAACCCATTTTTTACTAATTATGGTTTACAGGCAAGCCACTTTGAGAATTCCTCTGGTTTACAAACAAGCCATTATAAGCTGGCTTGCAGGTATGCCACCCCAAGGCTATTGTATGGCTTCCTGACAAACCAGTTCAATATGAATCATATTGGGGGGGGGTGCATATTTACTTCTGACCATCCTTCGAAATTCAAATTGGATTTCATCAAAATTGCAGATACAGGGTAGAATATCATCAAATGGAATAGGCTATTGGGTTCTCTATGTGATGAAGCCACACTAAGTAGGATTGTACCACATCTGAAACACAGACAACAGCTGTAGTAGTTAGAAATCCTGCAGACTACATGAAAAAACAACAAACAAAGTATTACAATTAATCTCAGACTAACATTTATTGCAATATTGACAAGAAATGAAACAGTAATTGTTGCAAAATAATCAATCGTATATTTACAAGGATATACTCACTAAAATTGACATTCTTTTGAATGCTACTTGTAAAATCACATTGATAACATAATTTGATGGTATAACATTTACCTCTTGCATCTGATGCCAAATTGCTAGCAGTTTCACTGGGAAACCCCTGCACACTACAGACTACTCATAATTACCAGGCACTTACCTCGCTCCGAGTTTAGTCTTTGCTGATCGCTAGAAGTCTCTACAATTTGAAATGTTCTTTTCACACATCTGATGTAATCAAAGTTTGAAACCCCAGATAACTAAGCAGACGTAGCACAACATTGTCTCTTTCCATGCTGCAGAATATAACACCTTCGAGAAAGGACACAACTGCTTGCTCCTTCCTAGACTAGCACACCTAAGCAGGGCAACTTCAAATTTGTGCCTGGCATTGTAAGTTTTCCAGCATCCTGAAATAAAAAGATGCAAACATTAAAAATTTTAGATTCAAGATTAGCTCCTGGTAAAACACTCAGTATCCAACTACTAGTACAATGAAGGCAAGGTCCAGTTACTGGTATGTTTAGGGAAATTGTACAAGTATATTGTAATGTTCATTATCAGTATTATAAATTACTGTCATGTTCACACATATTTGACTGCAGGAACAGCATTAACTCTTTGAGTACCACTGTCAATTTTTGCCGCCTTTTTAAAATATACCGCAGTCATTTCTTTTTCAGAATTTTGCGGAAATTTTGATAAGAAACTGTAATCAATGACATGTGATGTCACATATGATTCATTTAAATTGGTTAAAATGTTGCACTAACGTTTTGGTGGGAAAAATTGCAGCACCAAAAGGGTTAAGGAAATATCAATACAGTACTCACTCCATAAGTTCGACTGGAGAAAAATATGATTTACGAAAAGGCGAATTGATAGAATAAAAATACAATTATGAAAACTCGGCTGGTCGAATTGCCAGAGTATTTTTTTGCGACAGTCATAAGACCTTAATTCTTTCCTGGTGCACAAATAACCTGAAATGACTGTTCAGAGTAAAGTCTCCTAGCATGAAAAATGATAGCTCGCAAAAACCATTGTCAATGTCATAGGCCTTTGCTCCATCACTGCAATGGCAATAATGAGTAAAACTATGGTTTGAATGTCACAATGATGAATTTCAATTCCAGAATATCAAAATGAATTTATTCAAAGGCAAGATATATTAGAGTCATAGTGCAATGTCCTTTTGAGACTTGCAAAGAAGTTGAAAAGAACTTTGAGAAAGTATTTTAAACTCTGGCTATGCAACAGTCATCATTGATGACATACTCCACATATATGATGAAATTTGAAATAAGAAAATTAGGCTCCATCAACTGTAATTTTTGGCTACTTCTTCAGTATTTCAGTACTGTTTATCAATTACAGTTTCTTGACCTTCCTACAGCATACTAAAATGCCAGGTATTATGCTTGTAAACACAGCCTGTATATTTGTTATGATCATCTTATAACTGACAAATAAATTCTCACATGAATCCCGCCCTGATGAAATCTTCAACAGTAACATGCTACATGTAGAATAGACTGCCCTGAGAAGCTAAACATTAGGGATTTCATCATGCTTCAATTACTTGAATGGGAAACTGCAGTTGATGTGCAGAACAAAAATGCTCGAAATAACAGTACTCAGCCATAATCTACCAAGTTAACATATAATTCGTGTGTACCCGTTTTGTGGCACATCTTACTCACTGAGAATACGTCATCTTAAAAGTCATAGTACATGGATCATTTTGTGCGAAAAAGCTAAGTAATATTTGGGGGGGGGGGGGTTGAAGTAAAATACGAGTATCACACATCCTGAAGGTGCACTGGGAACCTTTCACATCTTAGCACAGGGCTGTACCAACATCCTAGCACAGCTTTGAGGAACACATCCCTTACCAGCTATGTACTTGACAAAACTGTAGCAGCCATATTTTCTCTAGTATTGCTCTAATATTGTCGTGAATTACATTGATTTATATTTTATTGCAATGTGTAATTATTATTGTTTACATTGTTATTTAGTCATTTCCTGTTCAAACCAGTTGTGTTCTTGTATTACACGCGTTCCTGTGGGAAACTGACACAAACTTTATGGACCAGGCCATTCTAGCGAATCACAACGCAGCCCGCTAAATTGTTTTGTTCTACCAAACCTATAGCATATAAGCACACATGCCATGTATTTTTGGCAGTGAGCGTGAGCGTGAGCGAGAGAGCACATGTAAGTCATGTAACAGTACTGCAGTCAATAAATGTGCGTCCCCAGTTACAGTTCAGCCAAGTGTCATTGTCTTGTATCATCACCCACTCATTGCTGTGAAACGAACCCCCTTCCATTGTGGCTCAATCACAAGTATGGGGATGTGTGCTGTAGCATGTATTGTGCCTAGCACTACATACATGCACCAGAAGTGCTTTTCACCTCCCTATACCAGTGCATGTGTTTAGCATTTTTGGCACAGTGATGAACGCATCCGCATACCAGCCCTTTTTAAATTTCCAGTCCCTTTTCACCCTAAACACAAAGATACTTACCTCTCTGTACTAGTCTTATTGTCAATACACAGTGCTGTTGTGGCAATGTACACATTCATGTGCCAGCTATTTTGGAATTTCCCCAATACAGAACTGTATACATTGCTGGTACAGGCTGACTGAGAAACAGATGTTCAAGCAGAGTTTTTCAAACCCATGTTGCATGTACTATTTGCAAAACTATTGTACTGGACTGTTGACACACTAGGTACATGGATGTCAAATGCAGCTGTCATATTATTTTTCTGACTATGCTGTACTGGAGAGATATTTGTAATATAAGGTAATTCACAAAATACCAGGATTTATGTCAAAGTATATCGTGCAGCGGAGGTATCGTCCAAGACGCTGACAGTACCATAGCATACGATGTATGAGGACATAAATCCCGGTATTTTGAGAATAACCATATTATTATACACCTTTTTAGTCCAATTTTACGTAAAAAAAGTCGAAATTTAGACTTTTTTGATGCTTCTCGTGCACTGCACTGAGCGATCGGGAGCAGACTGGGAACGCATTCAGCGCCTCCACTAAGTGCACAGAAAGAAATTTCAACCCTCGCTGTACAGTGCACGTGGTAGAAATTTTACGTCAACAGCATAATTTCACTCAAATTCACCTGTTTGGACTGACCATGATTTACTTTGTGAAGTACTGAATGTTACGAAGTATGTATTTGTGTAAAAATGTAAATATTCTCTTCTTTTCCAAGTGTTGACGTAAAGGTGTTTGAGGTCAAAGGTCAAATAGCACCAAATAATACCTTAAGCTATTGTACTCCGTGTCAAAGTTATTGGACTCCGCGTCCTCTGATACCGAAACTTACTGTACGACGAAACTCAGTAGGTTACAGACGTAGGTGTATAATAATAGCTGGTAGTCTCTGTAGTTCCTCAGGGCTGGTAGAGCTATGTGCACATTCCTGAACCAGCCCTCAGAAGGTGTACAGAAGTCTTTGTACCGAGTCTGACAGAAATCAGTTCCGGCATATTTAAAGCTCCATTAGCTGTAACTATTGGCAGTTTACTATTAGTTTTGTTTTGTGTATGTATTGCATTTTCTTGTTCTAATTCTTAAGGCATAATGAATATCCAGCATTTAGGTCATCAACCCAATTCATATGTGTATATTTAGCATTGTTATTGTTGAAAATTTGAATTTCAGCCGGGAATAGAATTCATTTGTCAACAATATCAGTGGTTGTTAAACATGTAACACAGTATGTTGTCTAGCAGAATGTTGGTATTCAATTGCTGTTTTGTAGCTATCGAAACAGCGGTTTATAAGCACAACAATAAAGACTGAACAAAATTGCTTAAAATTACAGCTAATGTGCCTTATGTAATTTGCATTGAATTAAGGCCAAAAAAAAGATTGTTTCTGGTCATTGACATGTGGCAAAAATGATGCGGCGATGCAATTTTTTTTTTTTTTTATCTTTGGTGGAATTTTATACATTTTCCCCTTTTTCTATAGGGGCTATTGAAAACCTGGAAAAAAAAGAGTTGACGCGCACACTTTAAATGATGCGCCCGATGATCAGAAACAAATAATTTTTTGTGGCCTAAACTCACAATTTTTTGACAATAAATACTTACGTCACAACAGTAACCATTTTCCGATTGCATTTTTCTGCCAAAGACATTCTTGAGAAAAAAGCTGTCAACATTTTGATGCCATGTTTAACAGTAAGGAAAATGGCAAATTGTGTTTAGTTTTGATCCGTCTCAGTAAAATTCAATATCATAAATTAGGTGCATGCAGGTGGCTCCCCTGATATGATTGATTAACAATAATACGTGGATGCGTGTATGTCTGTTGTGTGACCATGTAAAAGATATATCACAGATATAGGTGATAGCAGCTGAAATTTGACACAAACAAAGTGTTAGTGTAATATGTGGAAATAGGAGGAACACACATGCATGACGTAATTACTATCGCTGGACGCAATGATATTTGATCACCTTTTATATCCAACTTGAGCACCATATCTGAGGGCAGAGTCTTCAATCTACTTCCAAATTGTACTCACAGAATCCATGTTAATTTGTGGAGCTGAAGGATTTTATGTCATGTTATCATGTCCTAGACAATCTGTTGAAAGAGAAACAACTAAGTATCTAAGTTGTAGTCAATAGTGAACATTTGTAAATGAAGTTATTTGCTGAAAATGAGTTATTTTAGTCTGTACCTGCCTTGAATGACAATAAGATGGCTCACAAGATTTGTGTAATGACTGTTGTGCTAATTATAAGCAATGATGTTGAAGTACTCAGTTCAAATCATGCACTGGAAACTTACATTCCCCTTGAATAACATAATCAAACATAACATCATTTTGGACAAACGATTTGTGAGGCATGTGTTTGTATTAACTGATATTTAAGTTGCCAGTTTGAGGTTATTATCAATACAAACAAGTAATTAGCCATGAAACAGTCTATGTTTGTTGTTGGAAGAATGGAAAGAGGATACCTGCATCTGAGTAATATTTAGCGAGTCAGTTTGCCTGACGATCGATCATAAAGAAATGATGCTTGAAACAAATGTGCAGTTTATTCACTTTTCCTGGTTCCTTAGATAGACATCTATCTAATGACTCAGAGGCAATAGCTCTTGTTGCACTTGCAGCTACTTGTTGGTGTATCCAATCCTGTATGATAATGACAAGGGGTTATTAAATGCAATTTTCCTGTGACTTGATGGATGACAAAATACCATTAAATGATTGTGCATCTTTCCCATAAAGATGGACAATGGGGCAAGGGCTTTGAGCGGACAATGGACGACGTACCACAAGCGTTATGTTGACTGGGTAGTTAGTTTATGCTACGTTCCAATGGTCTGTTCTGTACCCTTTAGTTATAACCCTAACCCCATAACGCCTGTGGTGAAAGTCATCCAAAGACGATACAACCAAGAGGGACACGCACACACACACACACACACCACACACACACACACACACCACAGCAAGTTATGTGTCAAAGTGTGACACGCTTGTTCAATGGTACAAAGTGAAAATCCAAAAGTACAAAGTGAAACAATGGGTAAGGAATGGTTATTTCTAAATAAAAATTGCAGAATCTGACATAAAAGAGGTTGCTGAACAACGTGGGCTACTTCTTTCCTTGAAAACGGCTTTTTAAGGTTCCCACTTTGTACGTACAAAGTGATGTAGAGGCAGGTTTACGTATCAAAGTGAAACATCTTACACACACTCACGTATACAGCACATAGTGACATCATTTTACACACTCACAGGTTTACGTGTCAAAGTGAGGAGGGACCACCCACGATGCGAACTGAATACGCAACTGTGATTGCAATGTTACGTGTAATTGTGCATCAGTATTGCTAAATATAAATACTCACTGTACTTAGATTGATTTATATTTCGACAAGACATTCTTAAATGTCTATAAAGACAGTTGCATTGGCAAAATTAGTATATCTAGGCAGTTTATGTGATGCAGTCAATGGATTTACAACGCCAATGATAACACCACTTTGTTTGTATATAATTTAGCAAGCATTTCAACCGATCATGTTAATAGTGTCATGCTATAATCAGATCATTGTTAGATCAGTATCTGCAATAGGTTTCTTCTAATTTAGCACTGCAAATTTGGACAAATGTCACTTATCATGAAAGTTTAAGTAATATGCAAATAAAGAGCCAGGGTAAGTGCCTAAATTTTATTGGTGCCATTCACACCATGAATTGAAATCGTTACATTAAGGGAAAATAGCTTGAAGAAAAAATATTACAAAGATTTAAACCTTGAGATATGTTGTCTGAATTAACCTTACTCCAATACAGGATGTGAAGGATGTAGGCATCGTTCTTAGTCCCAACCTGTTTTAAATTTCCAGCCATGCATACTTCCACCTCAAATGAAACACAAGATTCTACTCATCAAAACGTACAATTCTATGAAATACAAAAGTACCTTGAATACGCTTGTTTAAGATGTCCTACTTATATTTGTAAATCACAAATGTCTGGTAATGTATAACCTTGAATGGAAATGATTATTGGACCAGTTTAATGTCATATTGTCCATTGGAATTTGTCACAGAAATCACAAATAAATCTGTATTTACTTACTTCAAAATTTTAAAACTTACAGCTCTAACAATACCTCTCAGTATGATACCCTCTGAGTGTTTTAAACCTTACAACGTTGATGCAACGAAGGTATGTAGACATTGCCCCTTGATATCTAAATTCTACTTACTTATGCCCCTTTCAGAACTCCTTGTAGTAAGTGAATTAAAATGTTATTCTCTGATCGATTGATGCATGAATACTTAAAATATTTTGTTTGTTCTTTCCTGATATCGACCTTTGTAGTAACATATATAGTCTGACATCTGTCATGTAGTTTAACATTCTGTATTGTATAGACTTTTAGTACATTTCTGTTGGTTTCAATTTTCGCAGAATTGTTTTTGAACCTGTCTATTCTATTGTATATTGATGATACAAAGTGACATCAAGTCACACACCATGATGTGTTAAACTGGCAAAGTGAGGGACAATACACACTCTGATCTGACGATACAAAGTGACATAAAGTCACACACAAAGTTGTTTCTCACTGGCAAAGTGACGGACAATACACATTCTGATTGACGATACAAAGTGACATCAAAGTCACACACCAAGATGTGTTTACCTGGCAAAGTGAAGGACATACACACTTCTGATTGATGATACAAAGTGAAATCAGGTCGTACATCATGATGTGTTTACCTAGCAAAGTGACGGGACCATACACACTCTGATTGATGATACAAAGTGACATAAAGTCACACACCATGATGTGTTTACCTGGCAAAGTGAGGGACCATACACACTCTGATTGACGATACAAAGTGACATCAAATCACACACCATGATGTGTTTACCTAGGCAAAGTGAGGGACCATACACACTCTGATTGATGATACAAAGTGACATCAAGTCACACACCATGATGTGTTTACCTAGCAAAGTGAGGGACCATACACACTCTGATTGATGATACAAAGTGACATCAAATCACACACCATGATGTGTTTACCTAGTAAAGTGAGGGACCAAACACACTCTGATTGATGATACAAAGTGACATCAGTCACACACCATGATGTGTTTACCTAGCAAAGTGAGGGACAATACACACTCTGATTGATGATACAAAGTGACATCAAATCACACACCATGATGTCTTTACTTAGCAAAGTGAGGGACCATACACACTCTGACTGATGATACAAAGCGACTTCAAGTCACACCATATGATGTGTTTACTTGGCAAAGTGAGGGACCATACATTCTCACGTCCCCAGTGCACTGGAGTGTGAGAACACCAGTGTGAGATCAATTTGTTTCTCACACTCTGTACTGTTGCGCGAACGAACACCTCGTATGTGACACGTAGTTGATTGGTCAATTCTGCTCAGCGCTAGTTCTCTGTACGAATTATTTGACAAATAGAACATCGCGTAATGTACAACTGGCACCATAGCAGACAGACGACTGAACTGCAGAGTGAACAGGTTGTTCTAGATTTGAGTACGGTCAGCGTCGGCAACAAATACACGGAGGATGACCGCTTTTATGTTGTAACGGGAGAATTCAGGCCATTACAACCTATGGCTGTTTACGCTTGTCGTCTATTTTCTGGAGAAGAACTGACTTGACAGCGATACAGTTATGAAATACTTCAATTAGCGAGCCATCTGCACACAAGGCTGTAGCAGACGACAGCGTCCATGCAATGTCATCAACAGATGGCCACCAGAGCTGTTTCGCAATATTTTCCTCAGATGACCTGGAGATTTCGTGGCTGACCAACAAAACAAAATTGCCATATCGGTAATATACATGTGAACGTGTTTGATATGCACATCAATGAAAGGAACTTCATTTTCTGTGCGGAATGATACAAATGAAACAAGAGCAATTGAGTGCTGGTTTTTTATAATAAACCTACCACAATAAAATGCAATTTTCTAAAGATACTGGAGGGACGTAGAAAAATAATCCCACACCCCAAATGGGTTGGGATGAATGTCTCACACTAGTTGGGGAATTCTGTCTCACACACGCCTTCGGCTCGTGTGAGACAGAATTCCCAACTCGTGTGAGACATTCCATTCAAACCCGTTGTGGTGTGGGATTCTATTACACTCTGATTGATGATACAAAGTGAAATCAGGTCATACACCATGATGTGTTTACCTAGCAATGTGAGGGGCCATACACGCTCTGATTGATGATACAAAGTAACATCAGGTCACACACACCTGATATGTTTACCAAGCAAAGTGAGGGACCATACACACTCTGATTGATGATACAAAGTGACATCAAATCACACACAATGTGTTACCTGGCAAAGTAGGGGACCATACACACTCTGACTGATGATACAAAGTGACATCAGGTCACACACCATGATGTGTTTTACCTGCAAAGTGAGGGACCATACACACTCTGACTGATGATACAAAGTGACATCAAGTTACACACATGATGTGTTTACTGGCAAAGTGAGGGACCATACACGTTCTGACTGACGATACAAAGTGACATCAAGTCACAACCATGATGTGTTTACCATGGCAAAGTGAGGGACCATACACACTCTGATTGATGATACAAAGTGAAATCAGTCATTACCAGGATGTGTTTACCTGGCAAAGTTAGGGAGCTTACTCACAATCCTGTTGTCATCACAAAGTGAAACCCAGTTACATAATAACATGTATATCTGGCAAAATTAGAGCACACATTCAGATTGGTGCTTATAATTAACATCAGGTCATCACACAGCATATATCAAGCAAAGGGAGGGACAGGTACAAAATCAATTTCCAGGTGTTGAATACCAAGTCTCTTGAAGCAAACATTCTATCAACATGCATAGTAGTAATTGTACCAAGCCTCTCTAGTTAGACAAGCCTTATTCCCACACAAATACAATGTAAAATTGATGTTTGCATGTGTTGTTTCATCTAGCTGATGCATGCTTGGATTCTACAAGCATTACCTTTAATGCACTGCACTTCTGTCATCTTGAAAGTAGGGTTATACCATTTATGCATACTGTCAACTACCAAGTTCCCATATGGAAGCAAATCAGAGAGCTCTACAATCGCATGAGTTAAACAAAAGTTTGGCCTACATGACTGTAAATATCATTGAAATACTTCCTGACACTGTATTCAGAGACTGTTGTGTTATTCAATTTTGGGTGAATACTGTTTTCATTATATAGAACGTTGGCTTGTGTTGCCTAGTTATATAAAAGAAATCGACCCTGTAAAATGAAGCATGTTTGATCTTTGCTTTGTTTGTGTACTGAACAATGCAAAGAATTTTTTTAAACTAATTTAGTACATACACAGGCTGCCACGCACTACTAATAAGCTTATTATTGAGTTTTTCTCAGTTTTCTCTATCAGTTCCTCTCCTTTTTCTTCATGCTCTGACTGATCGAAGTCAATAAAATAAATGACAATATAGCCTAACCTAGCCTCTTGACTCTTTATTTATTTTACACCCCATTACAAGGACGTTAATCTCATATACACACATCTTGTAATTAATTAGTCAACACAACTAATTATGCTAATCAGGGATTTTAATGGTTGGTCAACATCGCAAAATAGGAAAGGTTACTAAAACAGGGAAGGTAGGAAGTTCTCCTGAAATGTGTCCAGACATTACCAGATTGCAGCCATTCGTGACCATTTATTCAAAATTGACTGCACCCAATGTATTTCGATGGCCGAGGAGATCCAGCTACTCATATTCCAAATGTTTAAATGGTCGCAACCAGTGCAAACTCTGCCAGTGCCTTGCGTGCAGTTCATGGCATGAGGACTTCCGTAAAGCAGAGCAAAGTGAGGGACCATACACACTCTGATTGATGATACAAAGTGACATCAAATCACACACCATGATGTGTTTACCTGCAAAGTGAGGGACCATACACATTCGATTGATGATACAAAGTGACATCAGGTCACACACCATGATTGTGTTTACCTGGCAAAGTGAGGGACCATACACACTCTGACTGATGATACAAAGTGACATCAAGTCACACAATATGATGTGTTTACCTAGCAAAGTGAGGGACCATACACACTCTGATTGATGATACAAAGTGACATCAGGTCACACACCATGATGTGTTTACCTAGCAAAGTGAGGGACCATACACACTCTGACTGATGATACAAAGTGACATCAAGTCACACAATATGATGTGTTTACCTAGCAAAGTGAGGGACCATACACACTCTGATTGATGATACAAAGTGACATCAGGTCACACACCATGATGTGTTTACCTAGCAAAGTGAGGGACCATACACACTCTGACTGATGATACAAAGTGACATCAAGTCACAACCATGATGTGTCATGATGTGTTTACCTGGCAAAGTGAGGCGATCTTTTTCTGCTTGGTCGGTCGATACTTTCTTGGTGGCATTTGTTACATGGAGCAGGGCCATGTCTGCTTGGTTATGTTTGAATTTGGCGCTTGGCAACGAAAAGCATCCGCGTTTTCAGCGTTCCTTTCGATCCAACTTCCCGTTTATTTTTGAATAATGAGCAGTGTTTGTTTGCGCATATCATGAATATATAAGCGTCCACTAGATTTACGGACGTCCTCGGGACACATTTCCCAAGATCTTCATACCTTCTCCTTTTTCATTAAATCTCTATTTTTTCCAATGTTGACAAACCCTTGATAAGTCCACGGATTAGCATAATTAGTTGTGTTGACTAATTAATTACAAGATGTGTATATGAGAGATAAGCGTCCTTGTAATGTGTTGTTGAATGAATAAAGAGTCAAGAGGCTTGGTTAGGTTATATAACCATTTATTTCAATTACTCTGATCAGTCAGAGCATGAAGACACAGTCCCTATACCCATAGAGGGACTGTACGTAGAAAAGGAGAGGAACTGATAGAGAAAACAGCCAGAAAAACTCAATAATAAGCATATTAATAGTGTGTGGGTCGCCTGTGGTACTTATGATATCCCTGTGGCTTCTAAAAAGTCCCGATGTGCCTGATGGCATTTGTCTTGTGCGTTTGCAACGAAAACTCCCTTCTTGAGGAAAATAATCTGACAGTCATAAAGCTATGACAAATAAAGCCCACTTTTTGAACAGCATAATCTACTTTTGTTCCATTTGCTACATGGTCACCACATTAGTGAAAGCAACACACCTAACACATGAAATATGCTGACTTGCATCATTCCTCTGTAAGGGTTATTTGGCTAACTTAAATATTATGTAATAATTTTCAACGTGAAATGCTATCAGTTACTTTGCTACATGGTCATCACATTAGTGGAAGCAATACACCTAACCCATGAAATATGCTGACTTGCATTGGCTTTTACGGGAAAAAACTCATTCCTCTGTAAAGGTTATTTGGCTAACTTAAGTATTATGTAATAATTTTCAACGTGAAATGCTATAAGTTTAATCCGTAAAATCACATTAATTGCTTTCGAGGGGCGAAGAAAGTTTCTTGTTTGGGGTGTCAGTAAGGGTAGGTTGGGTTAAGCGGAAACACATTTTTTCTAGGTCTCAGTACATGACAATACAAATATCAACATCATCGCTTTGTAGTATGTACAGGTTGACATTGTTAGATGTATTTTGCAAGAAGCACCAAGCACTAAGGTAGACATTTAGTAAATTATTTATTTGGCGTTCGAGCGTGTGGGATTCTAAGGTGTTCGAGCAGAAAAAAAACACAAACTTTTTTCTATAAAATCCTTTAATTGGAAATATTCTGTCGCAAAAACTGGCCATGGCTTTTACATTTCGAAATAATACTTCTTGTGTCAGTAATATCGCAATCACTGAACCGTGAGCAGTGAAACCAAAATGTCAATGCCATCACTTTGTACTATATACAAGTTTACATTGTAAGGATTGTGTTTTTGCAAGAACCCCAAGTTTGTAAAGCTAGAAAACTTAAATGTCTTTCATTTGTACCGTGCGTGTAATCACTTTCATGCCTTCACTCTGATACATATGTTGAATATATCAATGAACGAAAAAGTCAAAGACAGCTCGTCCTGTATCATTTACTCTTGATTGTTGACATGTGTTGTCTCATTTTTGTCCTTGTTTATTACTTACCATGCATATTTATTTATTTTGCTATATGCCTGTATGTACTTTGTAAGATTCAATATTTAGAATAAAAAGTTTCAAAATCTTCCTTTCTTAAATTGTCAACTTTAGTAATATGTCACGGTGCCTTCAATTTACTTTAACCTACTGAACTACCTAAACTCATGTCAGCGGCAAAAACGCACTAAGTTGTTTTTTTTGTTTGTCGATTTGATTTTGCTCTCTTTTGTTTTGGTAAATAATACACAATCTTTATTGCTGAATAACTCTATACGATTTTAACTTAGGTAAATGAGTTAGAGCGTCAATGTTCTGATCATACCATCTTTTGCTTGAATACTCTCATTGTCATAGGACACGGAAAACGCTGAAAATGCGAAAGTTGTTGAGAGTTTAACATTTAAATTGAATTTTAACTATACCCTTGTTGCATATTTTATGCTACAAACCGCTGCACAAAACTTCAGCTCATGGCAAACAATGTCAATGCCATTGCTTTGTACTATTTGTAAGGATTGTGTTTTTGCAAGAACCACTAATTGGTAGAGGTAGACAACCTACATGTCTTTCACTTTGTACTGTGCGTCTAATCACTTTCGTGCCTTCACTTTGATACATACATATGATATATCAGTGAACTAAAAAGTCAAAACATCTCGTCCTGTATTATTGATTTCTGATATCTCTTTCCAACACGTGTCATGTCTCATTATTTTTATTTACTTACGTACCATGAATATTTCTCTACTTTTAAATATGCATACAGATACCTTGTAAGATTTACCCTGTCGAGTAAAAGCTCATAAAACTTCCGTTTTCGAGTTGTCAAAGTTGGCATATGTCCCAGTACCTTCACTCTACTCAATATACAGACTCACACAACTCATGTCAGCGGCAAAAAACGCACGGATTAGTGGTTTTGTTTGTCGACTTTATTTAGTTGTCTCTTGTTTTGGTAGATACCACACAATCTTTATCGTTGAACAACTCTATACGATTGTAACTTAGGTAAATGAGATAAAAGGTCAATGTTCTTATAATTCCATCTGTACACTTGAATACTCTCATCGTCATTAGACACGGAAACACACTGAAAAATGCGAGGGTTTAAGAGTTTAACATGATAATCAATCAACTGTGTTGAGTTTTTTATGCTGAAAAATCGCTGCATCAAACTTCAGCACATGGCAATATAATGTCAATGCCATCACTTTGTACTATATGCAAGTTTACATTGTCAGGATTGTGTTTTCGCAAGTAATATTAACCTACATGTCTTTCACTATGTACTGTGCACGTAATCACTTTCTTGCCTTTACTTTGATACATACGTTGGATATATCAGTGAACTAAAAAAGTCAAAAACAGCTCTTCCTGATTATTGATTTTTGATTTGTCTTTCCGATGCATGCCATCCTATTTTACTTGTTTGTTACTTACCATGCATACTTCTATACTTTCTAATATCTGGGCAGATACCCTGTAAGATCCACCATGTGACGTATAATTATAAGCCATTAAAACATCCGTTTTTTAGTTGTGAAAGTTGGCAATCCATCACGGTGCCTTCACTCAACTAAATAAACTGATTCACTACTGTCAGCGGCTGAAAACGCACTAAGTTGCAGTGGTTTTTTTTGTCTATTTGATTTAGTTTTCTGTTGTTTTGATGAAAAATTCACAATCTTTACCGCTGAACAACTCTATACGATTGTAACTTAGGTAAATGAGATAGAGGATCCGCTGAACAACTCTATACGTTTGTAACTTAGGTAAATGAGATAGAGGGTCAATGTTTTGATTATTCCATCTGTACACTTCAAGACTCTCCGCGTCATAGGACACGGAAACACACTGGAAAATGCGATGGCTGTTAAGAGCTTAACATGATAATCTATCAATTTTATTCTAACTACACCGTTGTTGCTTATTTTAATCTGAAAAAATGGCGCCATAAAACATCAGTACATGGCAAACACGATTGGAAATATTTTGGGATAATAGGATATTTGTAGTAATATTGGTTTATTCAGTAAATTTAAGCTCATCTACTCTTCTGTTTTTGCAATTCACATGTTTTTAAGGTAATCTGTAATATTGTACTTTCAGCTATAGGGTACCCGACACTTTTGATAAATTTGCACAATAAATAGATTTCTACCATTTCAAAATGACAGATCCTATTGTTTTCTTTGAAATTGTCATTATTGTTTTGTCCATTCCCCAAGTTTTGGTAATTTGAGAAAATAGAGGGTCATGTCAAAGGTGGCCCTGAAAAATAGAGGGTCATGTCCAATGTGGCCCTGAAAAATAGAGGGTCATGTCCAAGGTGGCCTTGAAAAATAGAGGGTCATGTTCAAGGTGGCCTTGAAAAATAGAGGGTCATGTTCAAGGTGGCCTTGAAAAAATAGAGGGTCATGTCCAAGGTGGCCCTGAAAAATAGAGGGTCATGTCCAAGGTGGCCTTGAAAAATAGAGGGTCATGTTCAAGGTGGCCTTGAAAATATAAGGTAGTGTTGTCATGAACAATTTTTAGACATTTTCAACTTTTCAATTTCAAAATATCTTTTTAATACAAATATTTCACCAGCTACTTGAACTCCTTGTATTTTTTAAGTAGATAGAATAAAAAAATACAATTTTAACTAGTTTACTTTGCCTTATTGAGGTACTAACTTCAAAAGTATGAAATACCTTAGTTTCCTGAACATCTACCACACAATGAAAATGACAGTTTAGCAAAATAGGAGAGTTTACAATGTACTATCAGCAGTCAAACAAAGTAGTGGTTATAACTGTTCGAAAAATCGCAATTTGACAACCGTGATATATCAAAAACAGGTAAAGGATCAAAATTTGTAAGATTCAAAACATTCTGCAGAATTATATGATAAGTACAGTTTGCAAAATTTTTGTTTATTTCACTGTATTACATTTGCAAAAAAGCAAATTGACTAGATTTAGTAAAAGCAGTTAACTTAACTTTGTTGCCAAGTAGATTGAACAAAATTAAGAAATTTACCTTAGTCTGTAGCAACAAATTATGGTCTGGTGCCTTATTTTTCAATAATTTTTGACAAACTTTTCAAAATCCTATAAACCCAAAATATTTCCAATCGTGTTTGCAATATAATGTCAATGCCATCACTTTGTACTGTATGTAAGTTTACATTGTAAGGATTGTGTTTTCGCAAGAACCACTAATTTGTAAAGGTAGACAAGCTACATATCTTTCACTTTGTACTGTGCATGTAATCACTTTCGTTTCTTCACTTTGATACGTACGTTGGATATATCAGTGACCTAAAAAAGTCAAAAACAGCTCGTCCGTATTATTGATTTGCTTTCCGATGCGCGTCATCTTATTGTTTCTTCTTTGTTACTTACAATGCATACTTCTTTACTTTCTAATATGCGGGCAGATACCTTGTAAGATCCACCATGTGACGTAAAAGCTTTGAAAACGTCCGTTTTTGAGTTGTGAAAGTTGGCAATTCGTCACTTGCCTTCACTTAACTGAATAAACAGACTGAATAAATTCACGTCAGTGGCAGAAAACGCACTAAGTTGCTGTTTTGTTTGTCAGTTTGATTTTGTTTTGTGTTGGTAAATATAATCTTTATCGCTGAACAACTCTATACGATTGTAACTTTGGTAAATGAGATACAGGGTCAATGTTCTCAGTATTCAATCTGTAAGCTTGGATGCTCTCATCGTCATAGGACATGGAAAAACAATGAAAATGCGATAGTTGTTAAGATCTTAACATGATTATCTATCAATTGTATTTAACTATACCCTTTTTGCGTATCTAAGCTAAAAAAACAGCGGCTTCACCAAACTTCAGCATATTTCAATACATTGTCAATGCCATTGCTTTGTACTATACACAAATTTACATTGTAAGGATTTTTTTTGCAAGACCACTAATTTGTAAAGGTAGACAACCTACATGTCTTTCACTTTGTACTGTGCTTGTAATCATTTGTCTTCACACTGATACATCCATATGATATATATGTGAACTAAAAAGTCAAAAACAGCTCGTCCTGTATTATTGATTCCTGATTTCTCTTTCCGACGCGTATCATCTCACTTTTGTCAATTAGTTACATACCATGCATACTTCTTTACTTTCTAATATGCATGCAGGTACCTTTAAAATTCACCTTGTGGGCTAAAAGCTAATAAAACTTCCGTTTTTGAGTTGTCAAAGTTGGCAATTTTCACGGTACTTTCACTTTACTTCAATTTACTGACTTTGATGGGTACCATTACTATCTCGGGTAAAGCAGAAGTATTAGACAGATTTGGCTATACGTTTTACGTGAACGTGAACTCGTAGAATCCACGTTTGTGTTGGCGTACACGTTCACGTGAGAAACTCCGTTTGGCTACACGTTACGTCACCCGTTCATATGGCACGCGCAAGAAATGATTCGGCTTGGCTTGGGTCTCCGTAGTCTGTTTCCGCATCACAGGGCTAGCTCAATAGTTATCCGGTATGCCGCAAATCGAGAAGAAATTGCACATTAAAAATAACGAAAATACATGAATATCTTTGAAGATGTCACTATATCGTTTATCCAACTAACAACGTGCATGAATGATCGATAGTTTATAAATGTTTGATACCTAAAGGTGAGAATAAATATAAACGTTTACGTAAGGACTACAGCTGTCTCCACGTATATAAGTGACGCCGGCTCCGCGTACATATCATCATCGCAGAAATTCGTGACGTGACGTGTTCACGTAAAACTTGTTTCCGAAGTCTATATTGCTGTATAAATCTCAGATGGCATCAAAATTCCCTGAAATTCTGATAACGGTTTGCGATTCTTTCTTTATAGCACTTAAGGTAGAACGCACCTCGGGACAGACATTCGGACTCTCAAACTTTTACAGTTCTCTTCTGATATACCACATGTGGGGGTTCATTTAAAGCTCTTGGTGAAAGAAAACTTTTCACCGGCTTAGTTTTTCGAAATTCGAAAATTTTTATTTTTCGCCATAGAGTTAACACAGGGATGGCGGCCATTTTGAATTTCTAATATCGGTAAATCTTGGGTAATTTGTTTCTCTAGTACCAAAATTTGCGCGGTGACCCCCTATTTTTATTCTTGATTTTGAAAGAGAATGATTGAAAGATTCCTTGAGGAAAGTTAGAGCAAAAGTTTAAGTCTTTCACTTTCGAGGTGCATATTACCTTAAGTCAATCGTACTAAAGTCTTCATCATGGATGAAAAGAAAATTATCATTCCGTTATTATTAACACCTCAGATCAAATTGCCAAATAATGTTTTCCCTCTGGAAACAAAAATAGAAAGAAATTTACCTAAGTTCATTGACAATATTTACTGTATCTTGGTCGGAAATCAGTTTGAATATACTGTCTTCTATCAACTACTTGATGTCAGAGTTCGCTGTCTGGGCCAATGGCCAGTCGGAGCTTTACCAAGAGAATATTGGCCTTGTCTGCCGAACAATTTGAGGAAAGTACCGAACGGTCGTGCCTCTCCTCCTTTTGGTCGTTTTACGAAAAACTGCTTTATATAACAGTGATGAGGTAGAATGCGCCCGAGAGACAGATATTAGGACTCAATCATTGATTTTTTCCTAGAAGAAATAAAGCCGCAATTTGCAATGATACCTTACAAGTTTTCTTATCTTATTTAGCGGAAATCATCAAGAAAATCTAAAATTTACTGCACATAATTGATGAATACGTGCACATGTGGAAGTTTCGTTGAATGATTGCGAGAAAACTCAACTCTTTCACTCTAGAGAGGCACACTTCCTTGATTGCAAACATTAATCAGCAAAGTATGACTATCACAGGTTATACGTTCTTTTAACTGATTTGAAATTGAAAAACCAACACTAGTAAATCGTTATCTGATTAATACAATAAATCTATAACAGTGCATCTAAGTTTTGAGCGAACAGATTCATCTAACAGTTAGTTGTCGTCTAATTCGTACATTAAATTATGTTAATGTCGAATCAACTGATTAATTCGATTGAAAACAACATGTAATTCACGCCTTCAATCCACTGTACTAAGTGCACCGACACTTGGCTGCATAAAAATTCTGAATTATGGTGGCGTTCACGTTATCTATCTTAACACACAATGGTTCCTATTCTAGAAGGACGGAAGCATCCCATCGTACCTCCGATCGCATCACAAGAACCTTGGTCTGCTCCGGTGAAAAGAGCCCGTATATGACAAAATAAATAGCAATGCCATCGCTTTGTAGCATTTACAGGTTGACATTGCAATATATGCTTTGCAATAAATATGAATTGTGAAAGAAGAAAACATGCAATTAGCCCGCTTTGTACTGTTCGTGTAATCACTTCGTGTTTAATACATATGTTGGGTAGATTCGACAACTGTGAGTACAGTGATATCGGGACTGAGCTGTAAGGTAAAAAGGATATTGTCTGCATGGTACTTTTGTTTTGTAATTTTTCTTTCCAAAGTGTTTGTCAACCCATTTTAGCATTCATAAAGCTAACTTTGCTTTCTTCCTCACTTAGCCCATAGACCCTCGAGTTTCTCGAGGGTCTATGCTTTGCCATAGGTTTGTAGGTTACATTGCTGAATGCACTTTTGTTTCCGACAAAAGGGTAACATGTTTAGACTAAATCTTCAATGTTAGGACACTTCAGTTCAACGATAAAATATTATCTTTAAAACAGAATGTTCTTGAAGAACCATGCGCCAAACCTAAGCGCTATAGCCTCTTTAGTCAGAATCTCTGACTTTGCAGAGTAGGGTGTGAGGACAATTTAAGAGCCATATTTTAATGGGCTTCTCAACTATTACTGGTGCAGATACCCCACCATGTTCTCAAGGAGTTACTCAACAAATATCCACATTTTGGGAGAGTTTACGTTTAGAAAAGGTAGAAATTTTACGAATATATTCCACTGTGGTGAAAATTGTGCCACGTATCATACCAGTACAGTGGACGTGCGCGTCGTATAGTTTATCCAATTTTAAAATACAATGTATCAGTTGTTGACTGGTTTCCATCCACCAAAGTGACGCCTTACACTGATGTTTCACGTAAATGCACTGAAAATGGCGCGCGCGTTTTACAGCGGCTTGACACAATGTTGCAAACTTATCAAATGGACTATGGTGGCAAGATAACCCTATGTGCCGTGTGTGTAACACCTGTGTATATTTCTCATATTTAGCAGAAGGTGGCGATAGACAACATAGTACACACACGGGCCAAAGTACACACACGCACACGGTGGGTTTACCGGTCAAAGTGAAACATGACCTAAAACTTCACAGGATGGTAAAATAACCATTCAGGAATCGATTCCAATTAAAAAATAAAGTGAGCGGTAGTCACTTTGCCGGCAGGTCGTCACTTTGTATTATTGCAACGAGTGTAAGTCGTCACTCTATACCGTACACATACCCACACACACATACACACACACACACACACACACACACACATCAGTACACACATCAGAAATTGGTAATGATGATCTGATGCGCTGCTATCAATTTCCGCTGGTGTAGCGGTGATTGTCGAGGACATGACCAATAGTTATTACAAGGAAATGTTCACTTTTGAAGCTAGCCCTGCGTGCAGGTCAGTGTCTTCCCAGCGTTATACGGCCTCCACCACAGCCCTGCAACGGTCATAGTATGGAGATAACTGGGGTCTCTGCAGTCCGGATCCGGAACGCAACGAAACAAACGGTCTTTTCGGCTGAAATTCTGCTCTATCGGGGCAAAATCCTTTCCCTCCCTACCTTTACCTCCTGTCCGACCCCAGAAAAAATGCGATTAACCTCTTCTAAGGTCTAAAACCGCTCGTTTCCGAAACATAACGTACTCGACAAGTTGTTTACCCCATGGATGATCGCCGTTTTGAATTCTCGCTGCAGTGACCCCAGTTAATTATTTCCATAGACTGTTGCAATGCTGTGGAGGCCGTATAACGCCGGGAACACACAGACCTGTACGCAGGGCTATTTGAAGCCTGTTACTGAAATGGTTCAAGCTAACCGATGTCCTTTGAGGAACAAAACATGCCCGGTTTAAATCAATAACTTTCCAATCCATGGAATCTGCAAAAACAAATACGTAACTTACATCATGATTCATTGGTACTGATGGCATCCAATTTCAAAAACGTCGTTACTTGAGATACATCAGTGATCACCAGTTCTTCCGAAGTCAATCCTCATCGGTGATGGAAGCCATTACTATCGACTATTGTGCGGGATCTCGTGGGTGTACATCCATGAACAGACGAACTGCTAAAGTACGGACGGTCTACAACACCACCTCATTTCTGCCTTTTACGAGCTGGTTTCGAATTTTACATTTGCGGGGTTAAAAACGTAAAAGTCGAAACCAACCCGTAAAAGGCAGATATCCCTCCGAAAACACCACAGCTTTGGACCCACAGCTACGGACATCGCTGCCTGAAATTTGGACAAAAGTTTCTGTTGCATGCGGGGCTATTTTGACAGCCTGTAGTCTGAACCATACATTACTGTGGTTTTATAATATCCACTGTACGCCTAACATTAGCAGATTTTACTTTAATCGTTCTCTCGGAAAATGCGGACAATTTGCAGAGCTATATTTATTTGTAATAGAAGAAAAATGACGCCGCGGAATTTGCGATCAATCCTACAGTCAGTTTATTCCGTCAATGTATTGTTTTGAGACGTATATGCTCATGGACTTGAAGCAAGTCCATGTCTTGCAGGCATGGGATGCGCATGTGCCATTCTTTTTCAGATATTTACCAGTCATGACAATGCTTGAAAACAGACAGATACATTTAAAGTTCTTGAATGGTTTAAACTTAAACCGTGCCGATAAAGTTGCCACTTGTGGTAGGTTTAAAGATGTGCTAATGAATTTTTCGGTATATAAACAAACCAAAGATTCAAGAGGCTCAAATTAAACCAATTAAATACATTGTGACCGGCTTTAAATGGAACCATTTGGCTTACATTTATGCATGACGGGCTTGATAACAAGCTACCAATGTATTGGCATGAACGCATGCCATTCATACTCTGTGTGGTGGCGTGACTTCAAACCAAAATAATCTTAGTCGATTTCTGGCAAACCAAAATATTGCAAACATGTACATACTTGTTCACCCTCAAACCAACCACAATCAAATGGTTGAATTTCCAGCCAGAAGAACTTGCAGTGTAATAAGACCGAAATAATACTCAATCAAACCATACGACATGTACGAAACATTAAAATACACTAATGAGAATTTTGAAGCAGCCTTCCTCTATTTTACTCAGACATAAATATAGAGTTTATGACACAATGCAAGGAAGTGATGGCTAGATGAAAGATTGAAGTTCCTATTTTGAAGATTTGCAGTCGTCATAACAAAATTACTGGCTGCAAACAGATTACAGCGAAAACGGTGATTTATAGCAAATATTTGGACTGTCGAACTTTTCCCATTCTTTGCTGATTTACCTCTTGCAAGGGTTTGTTTTGAAGCTTTGGGAGTTAGAAAAATATTCACCTTCTTATCTTTTGAAAATCGAAAATGTTATTATCCTCCATAGAGTTAAAACAGGGATGGCGGACATTTGAATTTCAGTACATGTAAATCTTGGATAATTGTGTCTCTTTGACCAAAATCTCCACAATTTCGGTACAATTCGCTATATGGGAGCGTATTGTACCGAAATTGAGTGTATACCGACTGTGAAGGGGTTATTGCTATTATATTATATCAAATTGTGTGTATTTGTTGTCTTACTTGGGTATTTTCATCATCTAAGCCCAAATGCAGAAAACGGACGTCTGAGAGATGGAACATCGGAAACTCTGCGCCCTGAGACCGAGCATTTTCATAAGGTGGGATTCCGTACAGGCTACACAGTATCCTACGATAAATACGCATTAGCGTTCATATCGAACATTGCATTTTATTTGCAACACGAACGATACTTGTCAAAAAATACCTGCTGCACTCACATAGGAAATGGGTCAAAAGTTCAAATCAAAAGAAAAAGTAACAATTTTGTTCGTAAATTTACATCAGAACAATAGTCCTGGCTTTTGTGGCATACTAAAAATAGATTTGTCTCATTATGTACCGCATACTCGCATACCGTCGCGACATTCAGTGGTGGCACAGTGAAGTTTAATACAGGATCTATTTTTGATAGATAATTTGGACGTTAATTGTACCAGAAAACAAGCAATTTTAAAATAATCCAGACTTGCTATGACTGCAACTGTGATGAACAGTTGTGCAAAATCTGAGTGTGTTGCCCGATGCAGGGAGAGCTGGACGCTGACACTGCTCGTTGCATTTGATGTCAAATATCGTCGCAGTCGCCAGAAGTCATCCCATTGTTATTTTGAACTTCTTGGTCTACATCGTTAGGACATCCCGATCTGTTATAGCCCAAACTTTGGTAAATAATATCTGACATACCGTTACTGTGAGGAAGTGTCAATTTATTTGTGTATGAACGAATACTATCTTCATTTTAAAGAGCGGTACTAGGATATATCGCGTCTCGACTCCCGCAATATCAAGCAAAGTGCACGGTGCGCTGTCGCCCTAATATTTGTGTGCATCATACCCCAAACGTGCTGCTTCAGAGATGTCTTTCATCATCGATCCAAACTTATTTAGACCAAGAGCCTGGAGTTATAGACCCATACTTTATTTGTGTATCAAAATTCGATCTTCGGTCTTTGTAACAAAGTGGACTGTTTCTGTCTTTCTCGAAGGTCTATGGTTTAGCAAATGCACCGACCGGGCAATTTTAAAATGCTGGTCTAGGGGCCCGTTTTAGCATTGCTATCAGTGCTAAAATAGTATTTTAGCATCGGTGGAATGAGCTCTCGTCAAATCAGAATGGCGCATGGTAGCATGATATAATATAATAATTTTCATCGTCTTCTGGGAGTGTCATGCAAAAGTCATTTGTCATTTCATAGAATCAGACTGTTTGTTTATTCTGAGTGACAAGGTAGCCTTGGTTACACAGTGCTGAATTGGGTCACATAGGGTCATTCAGAATTTGCATCTTCTGTACCACACCTGTCAACTTGGACACTTTCATTCAATTCTTAAACAGGAAAAAATTATTAAAGCCATATATTGAAAACTCTAAGATAGGCGGTGAACATGGGTCTATTACAACATAGACAGTAGAGGGGCCCTTCTCCCTCCACTGTCTATGATTAAGACTACACAACTCCAGCGGTGTAGTCTGACTTATATTGATATGCTAATAAGGACCTCGCGCGTTCGAACGTGAATAATGTGACAGCCGATCAGAGTAAAAATTTTGAGTACTTCTTGGCAAATCAGCCGAATTAAGTAAACGAACCAGAGATTTTGTTCATAAAAGGATGTTAGGGAATGAGCAATAATCAGAGTTCAGGCAGGTATTGGTCATTTTACCGAATTCCACTCACTTTGGTTTATTTGCCGTTCAAAGTTCCGACAAAAGTTGTGTCGTCGTAATAGTCCTGTTTCATAAGTCAGGTCCATGATAAATGTACCAACATCAGTGATTGGTTCATCTGGTAATTTAAGGTCCATTTGCGTTACGCTGATTGGTGGGACCTCATGAGTTAGGTCTCATTACTATGTATTATTCAGTTTACAGCTCCCTGATTGGTAAATTTGTAGGTCCGGTCCTCCAGTGTTCACTGTCTCGTTGTGCAATGTCACACGTGCTAGCTGGCTACCGCTGAAGTAATACGTTATTGGTGATGTTCACGGATCCGCCGAAAGTCATAACGAAAAATGCCCGACAAACCTTCATGGGTTAAATTCCCATGTTTTTACTTATCTTTGAATTTTTATTTTGATATGACGAGGGTATTGGCCACATCGACAACAGTGAGGCATGTGAATGACAATAGGAAACAATAGAGCTTCAGGGCATTACGTAACAAAAATTACGTAACGGTTTCAGGCGTCAGTCGCTTATTCCAACAAACTACCGCAGGAAAAGGACAAAATTTCTCCTGGCAATATTTAATTCATGTATAATTCACAGTATTACATAAAATGCCATAAATAGTGAAGGAACTCTCGAACAAGGTTAAATCTAACTAGATATTTTGACAAATACTCTGCATTAGTACCTTTCTTATACTGGGATCGAGCTGCGACCACGTGCAGGCATCATCCAAAAGTACATGGGACATTGCATAATGAGACAGTGAACAGTGGAGGACCGGATCTACACATTAACCAATCAGGAAGCTATAAACTGAATAATACATAATAATGAGACCTAACACATGAGGTCCCGCCAATGACTGCTCCGAAATTGGACGTTAGAGAAGCGGATTAAAAAATCAGAGCATGCAGTACATGTGTGTTAGGACGTGTAATGTAGGTCATTTATTGAAACAGGACTAATAGACCCATTTTCACTGTCAGTTGGCCTGCAGCTAACCGTGGTGGGGTTGACTTTTCGGTGACCCGCATAGCAACACACGCTACCCCGCCAACAGAAAGCTGCGTTTCCACAGCTAAGAAATTTTGAGCTATTGACTCAGTGACTCGATTACACACTGTAATCCCACAAAGATCAACAAAAACTTCTTCAAACATTTTAAAAGTTTACAAAATCAGTGACTGCATGTTTGCCGTGTTGGCTATTCAGCACTGGCCCGCAGGAATATACAATTACTTCCATAGAAAACATGGCAATTTTGCAAAGCAGATATGCTATGCACAGAAACGGCCCAATTGGCGGCGGATCTCCCCTTACCTCACTGAAATAGTCTTGCTTCCTGGTTATAAGCGTTAAGCGGTCCCATCGACGCAATTCAAGTGCTCGATAATCGTAATTTAGGCTAAAATATGACAGTCGAATGACTCTTAGCTTTTCCTTCAAATCTGCCTCCAACTCGAACAGACGAGATCCCCGACTAGTTATCTGACTGTCGTTTTCAGCCTAAATAACGACTACTCCTTGGAAGGCCCCCCCTCTCTCTCTCTCTCTCTCTCTCTCTCTCTCTCTCTCTCTCTCTCTCTCTCTCTCTCTCTCTCTCTCTCTCTCTCTCTCGCGTTTTTTTTTCAGCCTAAATAACGACTATTCCTTGGAAGCCCCCCCCCCCTCTCTCTCTCTCTCTCTCTCTCTCCTCTCTCTCTCTCTCTCCCCTCTCTCTCTCTCTCTCTTCTCTCTCTCTCTCTCTCTCTGTTATATCACAGGGGCTCAGAAGTGGCTATTTAAGTCAATATTACAGCGTTTTCTTTCTTTTCAATGTTACAAATAAACCAGCTGAAAGAACAACACTTGTGTAGCTGTCTTTTGTCTAGCTTGTATTGGCATGTATAGTGCGTCCTCGTAAATGTGACCTTTAGTTCCGTGACCTCTAGCCATGCCTACTTCCTGCCCTGCCCTCGCTATGCTTACTGTAGTAATTTTTTGTCCGTGGCGGGGTTTACCTTTTGATGACCGATCCACGCATACCCACGCACGCTACCCGCCAACAGATAGCTGCGTGTCAACAGCTAGAAATTTCTAAGCCTTTCAAACTGCAATTTGAAATGAACTTTTGAACTTGGTATGCTCTGCTCAACGGCTTACACTAATTTGCATAACGGAAATGAGCGGAACGGAACGGAACGGAATAGGCACACCAATAAAAATTAATTTATCTTAATTAGAGTCCCTTTTTTCGCCCACTGGATTTTTGAGCGGAAAAGAACGGAATTAAGACAAACATTTTGATCTAAATAAAATATATCATTTATTCAACTCTACAAGTAAGACATCTTAATTTTTTAAGTTTCCAAAATGAAAAATTATGTCAAATACCACAGGAAACGGGGCTGTAACTTCAATTTGAAACTACATCTAAATTTAAATCTAACTCCGAGAATCACGCCTTTTAGAGGGCACTACCAAAGTGTGGAGGGATGTCAACCCAAAGAGGACGTATATATGGTCAACATGTAATTGTGCACTCTGTTTTGTTACGTGCGATTGCAATTTTTTAAGATGTCACCGCCACATGAGCAGCTGTATATTTTTTCGAAAAACAAGCGGATTCAGAGTGCAGGATCTGAATGTCTTTACAACTTTCATAAGTTTGACAGTGTAATTGAAATAATCCAGGAACTCGTCATGACGCACTGTCAGTAAAACTTATAAATTGTGCGGGTATACCTGGCCCTGCCACTCCGCGCCCAGCCTGCTGTTGTGGGATCTCATCACGCTAGTCAGGGGTTGCATCCGCGCAATGAACACACAGTCAGCAATGCAGTTACAATGTATCAATTTTAGAAGTTAGAATCCGTCACCACCTCCCTTGTTTTTCACCTCCGCACCAAATGTAATCTGGCGCCATGCCATCGAGGTGAATATTTCATACACAGACCGCCACCTCATGGTAGCCATAGCATCCTCTCAGCAGATGCGATATATATATCCAGCGTGAGGTTTGAATTCAGGTGTAGTTTCAGATTTGAATTATAGCTTCAGTCCAGTAGTCTTATTCATTCCCAGCAGCAGTCTCGGGAGCAGTCTTGCCTGATTATGTGCAATGTTTCATTTATTGTACTTGCTCTACACACACTTCCCGAAGTGTGTATTTATGAAATAAAGTTCTTATTAGTAGTCTTATTCACGATTTTCATCACGGTAAGAAAAAACTTCGAAAAACTGATGTATTACTTTAAGGGTTGAAAAAATGATATTTTATTTGAATCCAAATTTCTGTTTTAGATCCGAAATTGCATGCAGTTACCGCTCAAAATTCAGTGGAAAAAAATGGACTCTAATTAAGAGAAACGTTTTTTGGTCTGGCTGTTCCTTTCCGTTCCGTTCCCTTCCGCTCATTCCGCTCCGCAAACTAGTGTAAGCCCTGCTCAACTACAAGAATCATGTTGAGGGCCAATGATAAAGTTAGGGTATGTATGGCTGCATGGTATGTGAATGTAGGCAGGGCACAGGGAGTTGGGATACAAGGGAAATGGATCGAAAACAGGTACGCACTCTGAAATGGGACTGTGAGTTCTAAGTCTCTGGCAATTATTATCAATGGCAGTCTCAATAATACATTCAGCTAGATGATTGAATAAACACAGATAAATTTACAGATTGAATGATTTTGCTACTAATATTTTTAATTTTTCCATATCAAAGAAATTGTAATATCAAAAAAAATATGCATTACACAAATTAAATGTATAAGCTTCAAATAATCATTGTCAAGAAAATAAAGGCTGCAAAATAAGCATACATTTACAGAAAATCTTTCTCTCTCTGTCTCTCTGTCTCTCTATCTCAAACACACACACATTTCAAAAAACAATGCAAGTTCAGTTTTTAAATACTTGGAGCTGCTCTGCTTTCAGAATTATTATCAATAGTTGATAGTAATTCATCACTTATTGTCATGATTTTATTCGATTCACAAAAACTTGAAGGATCATAAACCTGCTGCATTTTATCTTATAAATTGTTCAGTAAAGGTGATATAATAATTACATACAAATATTAGTGTGGCGGTGACGTTTGACCCATAACGTTCGCGTAGCCGCCACTGGCACTGATGTGATATCACAGCCTCAAAGTATCAACATTTTCTGTGAAAATCAAAATTCAATATCTTGCACACAATTCCTTTGTGACCGCAGTAGTCTAATCAAATAAATTAATATCAGCAATCAAACATATATAAAATTGAAGATGTTCCATCATGGCTAATTTTTTTGTTCATTTTTTTGCAATGCCAGACAGGGAATTGTAGATTAGGGCCACGAGACTGTCGACTACGAATTAGAAGGGTCACAAATCCAGGTCAACGTTCCAAATCGTACAATGTACCAATATTTCCTTGGCGACGGTAATTATGCTTTTTTAGCACAATTTGTATCCTCTTTGCTACGTAAAATATCTCAAAATCAGACGGCGATCGATAAAACCATGAGCAACAAAACATACGCTAAGCCAGAAACTTTAAAAAATCATTGGTCCTGAAGGAAATAAACAGGTCCAATCCTGTGATCAAATCTAAATAGAATTCAGATTTTTTTACCCACGCACTGTAAAGTGGCTTAAAACATTTGGAAAAGGTAATCAACACCACTTCAGCATCGTAGCATCAATCTGTTTTTGTACCTTTTAATTCTTGTAATAGAAAGAATATACTTTCTTTCTAAATAAGTTATGTTATGATTCAAATTATATGGACAAATTCAATCCAAAACAGAGTGAAATGAAATGAAGGAAGGAAAGCGTACTCCTCCCACAAATGTAACAGTGAAAGCATCAACATACTTAGGCCATGAAAATGTTTCTCGTACTGTACTGAATCAGAGTCAATAGTTGATATACAGATGAAAAGGAGAAACATAACTGCTTGTGCTGATTTAGACATGGTACGAGTCAGTGAATTTTTAAAAAGTAAACTCATTTATAATACTTTCTCTTGTGTCTCTCCTATTTCGTACAAATTTATTTTGAATTTGGAATTGACAGCCCATGCCAGGTTTTCCCACCGATTGAATGCGTTACCTTTCAGTCTGCGCAATAGTGTGTTAGTTTTCTGCGGGATTAACCGATTTGCTCAGTACCGGCGGCGAGGCGGACTGTGTACACAGTGACGTCAATCATATACAAAATGATTGACAGCTTCTGCCATTACTCTGGCCAATAAGAAGTACGAATGCTATTAGACCTCTGCATATATTAAAAACGTTGTTGTCATTCCCATGTTGTGCAAAGCAGCTTCAATAGGTAACTTCTCCTAATATGTAAAATTTAGTGATGTCATCTTATGAATAATATATAAGTAAATAAAAACGTCATCTCAGGAATAATTTAAGCAACGTAGATCGTGCAAGAAAGCCAAGTCTCTGATTCCAAGTGAAACTCCCCTGTATAGCGTTCACTTCACTCATCGCGTTCACCCACCCCAACATTCACAAATCACAGATTTTAACCAAGTCTAGTGCTGATTATATTTTCTGGCATTTATGCATTCAAATAAAATATAATCAAGAATAGTCTTTCTAGGTTTTATTGACTGGAAGTCGTAAATCACACTTATGAAGAACCACTCCAAAGCAGAATTAAAGGGGAAAGATCGGAAATCTTACTCTTTGAAAGAGACTACTGCCACAGCTTGCACGGAAAGTATGGATTTTCAGTGCATACCTTTCTCTAAGACCATAGTCTTCGAAACCTGTAACACAACAGGACACCTTATTCAGCTCGAGGAGCGCAGTGTTTCTATGAGAGATAAGTTTGTAAAGCTATGAAAAATCACGCACTGTGCATATCGATCTCATCGCGCTTGGGTCAAGATCATCTTCACAGAACCACTGCGAGACAACACATGATAGACTTATCGATAGCTCATTGCGACATCGATTGGTGGTCGCTTATAAAAGCTCGGAGACTATATAATGAAATATAGTAGTTTTGCATACCTGCTTAATATGAAGGTCAAGCTTTCTTTCTACCTCCATGCTACGACATTCTTTTGTTTAGCTCCAGTACAGGAGCTCGAGGTTTTGCCTGGATGTTTGGGTTGTAAGGCAAATCTACCTTTGCCGTCCAACCCAAATACCCGAGCAAAACCTCGAGCTACAGCACTGCAGGCATTTAGTGATCGGCACAATCTGCGCAATACGCAACATTGCGCAGACGGAATCAAGAGAGTCCGCTGGAATGGGCCGTGCACATCAACTTCAAAATGATGCTGCCGAATCGCATCCAGCGCGAAGAACTAAAACTATCAGCCAATAATATTGCACTTTTTCCTTTCGGCTTTGACTAGTCAGTCGACTGTGAGTGTGAATACTTCCAACTTCGCGATTGTATGATTAGATAGCGTATCCACATTTTCCCCACCTGTAGCCAGTTTGTTTATCGACATGCTGTGTTACCACAGTTTCATTTCACTGCGATTTTCTTGTGATGAAAACGATGACCGATACCCTTTGCCCTCCCATAAGTTTGCCGCAAAAATGTTTTTGCAACCAAGTGCGAGATTTAATTCTTCTTTCTATGCGTATAAAGTTCGAAGTTTAAAATTAAACCATAGACGTCACGGTCATGCCCGATATTTTTTATTCTCGTTATGTGGTATAATGGTACAACTACAATTATAACGATATATTTAGTTTAAAGTTATATACTTTGCTTTGGAAAGGATATTCTCAGGCTCCAGAAAGGTCACTGAACGTTGCTGTTGCAAGGGACTGAGATTGTCTGATGTCGACGTCGAGTCTCGGTAATCACTGAACGCCGGGCAGACCAGGAATGGTTGACTTTAAAAACGGAGACCATCAAGCACCGATTGCCCTTAAATTCGATGTCATAAACTTCATTTCTATTCATAATTTGAACCTATTTAATATTCAGCCTACATCGCTGCCAAGCTGCCCATCCCACCATTCATAGTATCACCCCGGCAACTCCGTTTGATGCCGTGGCACGTAGCAAACGTCCGTTGAGTATTCCGGCACAATTCTTGCATACTGTTGCATACTGTTGCTGCCTGTGCCAGTTTTGAACAGACCCATCAATTCCTAAGACTGTGTCTATGGAGGGACAATGGACTGCATTGCGCAGATTGCTCAGATAGTAATAGCGCTATCTCCTGCTTACCGCATTTTCAACCATTTTCGGTGAGTCGTCGACGTTTTCTGCTCGAATTTCAACTTTTGGCCTTCTGTAAGACCTTGCATACTGTTGCTGCCTGTGCCAGTTTTGAACAGACCCATCAATTCCTAAGTTGCAAGTGTGGGAAGCAATGTACAGGTTTCAGTATTAGCTGTTTTTCAAAGACTGCCCTGAAAATAGCAAAAGTAGTCAACTGATAAATGTGATAACTGATACAGGCATAATAGCAGCTGCTTATAAACTGGAGAATGCAAGAGACTGTGTTGATAAATCACATGGTGAATTTACTAACTTTGTAGCCAATCAATCCTGGTAAGCGATACATTTAACTTGTGGTTCAGATTCATAATCGTTTACATGATGGCATACATTGTTTATATATATATATATATATATATATATATATATATATATATATATATATATATATATATATATATATATATTTATATATATTATGTATAATATAGAGTACAAATGATTTCAATTTTAGGAATGCACCGACTTGAACCAAGTCATGATAGAAGACGGGAAGCAGCCTGAAATCATCTGATCAAATTCAACGATTGTAAGATGAAAACTGGTGCCGACGTCGCTAAACAACGGGCGTATATCGTCCGAATAAGAGTGGCATATCCTTGTGTGCTTATGTTGCCACAGAATATCGAGTTTCAGATAAGATTTCGTTATTTTCAATATAGAAAAGCCATTTTAAATGAGGATTGGCGTTGTGGTTTGTTTATTTTCTTTTTTTATTGGAGTCTAAGCGACACTGAAATGTGTACGCGTCGAGACGATATAAACTGCAATTTGATATTATGTTCGATGTCAGGATTTCATTTTCATTACCTTTACAAAACAGTATCTGTATATATGTTGCTGTTTCTGTTAAGCCATCTGCGTTGGTTAGTCCTTTTTGTATGACTCTGAATAGAGTTTATGCAAACCTCTGGCATTGTCTTTGTATCCTGGCTTGGTCAGCGCTGCCTTTGTTAGACATGCAAGTTAATTGCAAAAATTTTGACCAGGGCATACAAAATGAGTATACAAAGGGATGTATGCAGACAGCTGGACAGAAACTGACACAGACAGACTAATTACCAATACATTAGAGGTTTGTTTGGTGTCTCTGCGGATATGCACAGGTTATCAGACATGAAGGGATAAAAGTCCCATTATTGGCTGTATTGTATTTTTTTGTATAAACAGCAGTTTTTTTTGATCCCTGAAGTGTGATGAAATATCTGTTGTTAAGCTTATCAATACAACACACAAGTGTACAATTCGTTTTATTTTTGGAACTTGAATTTATATCTGAATTAGAATTCATTTGTCAACAACTACTGAATCGCAATCATAAATTTACAGGCTGTGTTTACAAACAGAACACACGGGCACAAAAACACGCTATCTATATAGAGTAGTTTCTGAATACTAAAAACATATCCAAAGTTCACTGTGCACAAAAAGGTAATCCAAAAACTCCTCCATAGTTTTTTCGAGGAACCTACAAACCTGCAGGTGATAAATACAATTACACTTGAGATACTTTCAATCAAAAATGAATTTTCATACTGTATTTGCATTTATAACTGACAAATTGTGAATTGAAAGAATTGATATATACATAATAAAGTATTTATATAATATTAATATATATATATATATATATATATATATATATATATATATATATATATATATATATATATATACTTAAATTATGGAAACGACAGATTCGCTACAAATGTTGATCTCGCAATGATTTGAACTTTCTTATTTATTAGGAATATATATCTGAATACAGTTGATAAAAAATGACAAAACTTGGAATGTATATTGAAGATACTATGATTGAACATTATTGAAAGTCATATGCATTTTCACTTCAGCCGATATCCGATTTGCATATTTAATGGACTTTCTTATAAGAGATATATCAGATTTGACTTGAACAAAGTTGACGAAACTTGATATGTACATTAAAGATAATATGATAAAACATTATTGAAAGTCATTAAAGCCGCCGTTCTCAATCCAAGGTTCGCGCATTAGTGGGTACTCCACCCTTTCAACACAGTATCGTATTAAGTTCATGTGTGTAAACACGTGGGCTTGTCATAGCGATGTCTGTCTGTCTGTCCGTGTGTGTGTGCATGTGTGTCTGTTTCTTTACACGATAACTCAAAAACGCCTGAACGGATTCAAATCAGATTTGATACACAGGTACCATATGCTACTTGCAAGAACTGATTGGATTTTGGTTAGTGTGGCCTGCGTATTAATGAAGTGAAGCGATATCGTTTTTTTTCCGTACAATGGTTCCCTATGGAGATGGTAATGACAGTGTAGACATATATCAAGATATACTGCACAAAAAATTCATGAAACTTTTCACATATGACAATCTCAGAACATTATGATGATACTGTGAGTGTCATGAAATTTTGTTATTAGTGAGATAACTCTGAAATTCCTGCATCAAACTTGATGATACTTGCAACAAATATTGATCTGATATATATCTAATTATACTTAGAAGCATTGGGCAGTGTCAAGTTAATAAATAGCTCATTTGCATATTTTATGAAGTTTTGTAATTAGTCATATAACTCCGAAATAACTGCACCAATGTGATGAAATCTGCTGCAGATACTGATCCGACATATATCTAACTGTGTTGTGAAGTATTTTGTAGTGTGAAGTTAATTGATGGTTCATTTGCATATTTAATGAACTTTGTAATTAGGTATACAACTCTAAAATTACTGCATCCAAGTCAGTGAAATTGGGTACAGATAATGTTCTGATAAATATCTCATTGTACTGAGAAGCATTTGGCAGTATCAAGTTAACAAATAGGTCATTTGCATATTTTATGAAATTTTGTAATTAGTCATATAACTCCAAAATAACTGCACCAAATGTTATGAAACCTGCTGCAGATACTGATCCGATAGATATCTAAGTGTAGAGTAAAGCATTTAGTTGTGTGGATTTAATTAAGGGTTCATTTGCATATTTTATAAACTTTGTAATAAGTGCTATTACTCAAAATTTACAGCACTAAATTTAATATATCCAATTGTACTGAGAAGCATTGAGCTGTGTCAAGTTAATAATTAGCTCTTTTGCATATTTCATGAAGTTTTATAATCAGTAATATAACTCCGAAATAACTGCATCAAATGTGATGAAAACTGCTGCATATACTGATCCGACACATATCTAACTGAGTTGTAAAGCATTTAGTAGTGTGAAGTTAATTAAAGGTTCATTTGAATATTCAATAAACTTTGTAATTAGGTATATAACTCTAAAATTACGGCACCAAATTTGGTGAAACGAGCTACAGATATTGATATAATAAATATTTAATTGTGCTCTGAAACATTGAACAGTGTCAAGTTAATTTAGGGCTCATTTGCAGTTTTCATGAACTTTGTAATTAGTGATATTACTCTAAAATTACTGCATTAAATTAAATGAAACGTGCAACAAATGTTAATCTGATGGATATCTATATCCAATGAAGCAGGTTTCATCAACTTTGCATAGTACTCTCAGAGTTCAATCGCTAATTACAAAACTTTATTTAATATGCAAATGATCTATTACTTAACTTGACACTGCTCAATGCTACATATAGTGATATAACAGATATTTTATTGTTCTGTGAAGCGTACTACTATTAATGAACCTGTTGTAAAACACGTGAGCATATTCAGTTCATATCTGGTCATTGTTTTGTGTCAAATGCCACTACATTAGTAGATTTACAAACATAAGCTATTCACGTCGAATGTTGATGAGCACTTCGGAGTGCGTACATTTTGGCATGGGGTGTTTTCACCATACTTGGTGCGTTCGAGTTACAGATTTCATCGATTCCAGCAGTGTGTCGCTTGGCGCCGGATGCGGACAGTGTCCTCGACCATCTTCCCCCTCTACTCTCTATGCCTCGACCCACAAAATTACAAGTCTATATACTGGTGTGTAAAAAATCACGATGTGCATCGTTCGAATCTCTGAGATTCTAAGAACTACTGTTATATTAAATTTTGAAACATCGGTGTCGAAATAATATAAAATGAGTATTTTCTGAAGATTGAACCGTGATCCCGACGTACTCAACCAGCAAACGTAAAACTTTTATGAGGCCAAGATGGCGGTCGGAAGTCAGAAAACGAGTCCTGATTATCGTGTATTACATTATTTGCCAATTTGTGTTGCGAGACTTCGTTTGCATTGGAACCAAAAAAGTACAAAAATCAGATGCATTTCGAAAACTCGGACAGGAAATCTCGCAAATTTCTCAGACCTAATGAACTTTGATCGGCATGCAGCGGAACTGCATCGCGCCGGTTATCGATACGATGGCACTTGCTCATGTGGAGATGTACGATCGAAGTGACGACGGAACGACACAGAGGAAGTCAAATCATCCTTTTATAGCTCCATGGTCAAATAAACATTTGGTTTATTAGTATAGACTCATGGAGGGACAAACGACACTCCATTGGAAACAATACACGGATACCGTACCGCTTCACACCTCTGTGCCAGGGTACTGAGTTTTCTTGATTTTTCATTCTAAGTTTAGCATCATTAGTTTGGCAGTCTATCTGACTCCGACTCTGTCGGAAGTATTGGAATATTCTTGACCAGACACACGTTTGGCGTGATGAGCGATTTTTGGCCCAAAAACAGCATTTGATGCAGGCCGATGATGTACTCGTAACAAGAAGAAAATGATATGCCATTTTGCGTGACTTCTGCCGTCCAATCCTTATATCCAAACTTGCCCGGCGTACAACTTTGCCATCGTTGGGTGTGCGGTAGAAGCCACAAACCAAAGCAAACGGCCCTTTTCAGGGCCATCAAACTTTCCAGTAAGAGAGAACGCGACAATACATCTTCTTCTTCACGGCACGTTTTCTGAGGGACCGTGTTCACGGTTACTATGATGTAATAGACTTGAATGTAGTCTGATCATGTTTTTTATCCCCAGAAATGTTGCGGGTAGGTACAAACGTTGGAGAGCTGTCAAGAAACTATTGCGCACGTCTTTCGACACTGGACATCTTGACACATATTTTATTTATTTTTAGTCACTGTTAGCAGATAATCAATCAATCAATCAATAGAACTTTATTTATCCCAAACACGGGCAATTAAAAAGGCGAGTGCTAATGACATTAGGTACACATCCAGCTGACTCGTGCCTTACTTTGCACAAGGTTTGATTGACAATGGTATTCAAATCCCAATCGGCGTCCCCTAGGTCGACGTCCTCACTGGCCACGCACAATTACTCACTAAAATTGTCCCAAAAACTTTTCGGTTTAAAAATATGGAGTTGTTATGTATTGATCAGGTATTTACCATGCAGTAGAACATTCCCGTTTCATAAATTTTCATAAAAAACACGCAAAAACCGCAATCTCTGGAGCTCTCAGTTAAAGCTACTCGCACGGCGTCTCTTTGCATAATAAGCGTCCTTTCATGGAATCCGGTATTTTAAACCAATGGGCGTCTTTAAGCATATTTACTACAGCCAATTGCTAATTTGTATATTTAACGCACTTTGTTAATTAAGGATATATATCTTGATAGACTCTACCAAAGTTGATGAAACTTGCTGTGTACATTTAAGAAACTGATACAACACTATTCAAAGTCATTAAGCATTTTTACTTCAGCCAATTCCTTGTTAGTATATTTGATGAACTTCCTAATTGGGTAGATATACACCTGGATTTATTTGATCAAATGTTTGGGAAACATGCTATGTACATTGATGATACAAGGTTAAAACAATATTGAAAGTCACTTCACACTTTCATGTCAGCTAATTTATAATTTTCATTTTAATGACCTTTCATAGTTTGGCATATATGGCATAAAAGACTTGACCAAAGGCAATTACACTTCTATATAAAGTGGTGATTGACATCAGTCAAAGACATTTCTTATGTTTATTTCAGCTAAGTATACATTTTTAAATTTAATGATCATAGGAATTAGGCTGTGGTGAATGTTGTTCATGATATTAATCATAACATTTTCAATGAATTTGCAATCATAGATAGCCAAAGTTAAATAAACACACAATTGCAAAATAAAATTAAACACGTAAGCATTTTAAGTTCTCATCTTGTTTTCTGAAGTAATTGGTAAAGGTCATGCTTTCTCACATTTGTCAATTTAGCGGAGTAACCGTGACTTCAACTGTATAACTTATTATGCCATGATATGTTTCGATGGTATTCAAACAGTATTAAGTAGTGTTTTTCCCCTCTTAATTTTAGTGACAACTATTAAACGTGAAACGTAAACCTTTCCGTTCGTAAACAGCTATTCGATTTCCAAAAGAAAATTCGTTGAAAATTCTATTGACTTATTATTTGTTTCAAGTATTACGTAAACATTACTGTTACTGTCCCTTTTGCGATCGCATGAAACGTTTTGGAAACAGGGTGACTTCCCTTTACCTGTCAGGACATCATGTGTACCTTTTGGTCTATCATGTATGTTTTGTTCTTCATATAAGCTTAGATTGCAGTTCCTGTTCTACTCCCGAAGCATGCTAGTATAACACCATTCCGTTTGACAAATACTCTGTATGTGCACATGTAAGGACCGTAATCACTGTTATTGATGACAAATGAATTTTATTCTGGACTTGAATTGGATTTCAAGCAATAACGATGTTCACTTTACGCATATGGCTGTGCAGGACTTTTAGTTATGCTTCCGAAGGTAGGACAATAAACAGCAGGATACAAATAACAAAGCATCCAAAAATTGACCAAAACCTTCAGGTTAAAAATGACAACCCAACACATTTTATAACAATCAGAGACAATCTTGATTGAAGTCCCCTCTGTAAGCCCCCGACTGCCTTCAAGTGCCCGAAACATACCTTTGATATTTCTCGAGTCCGCCCTCGTCGATTCTCCCGCCCCCACTGGAGGTGTTTGTGAATGCAACCTAATTGCAAGAAAAATTCTAGCCATTTTTTAAGTGCTGAGAGAGAATATAAATAAGAATGTAAACGAGTGTCTACGAATTACACGTACTGAGTGACAACAGTCAATTTCAATCGTTTAATCCTTGTTGACACACTCTCAATGGCTTGCTCTGCACGAGTCTCTCTTGGCGACCCTTCACCTCTGACTGAAGATATAAAAATAGCCATCAATAATGCTGGCTTCTGGTGTCACCAAGGCACCAGGCAGCTGAAAAGAGACTTTACAAGTGATATAAATAAGAGTGACGGATCGATCTAGCAACGGCTTCGTTCTTGTCGTCTTTGCGGTTGTAATTAAGACAGTTAGAATCCGCACAGGGGTCAACACGTTTAGACCAATGTCAAAGGCATAGACGAGTGGGAAGGACAAAGTGTGAAATACGTGATATAACAATGTCTATCACTGGATCGTTGTTTCCTTGCATAGCCTATGTGCTGTGTTTACTTTTATTTTCAAGAGAAGCCGCTGTCGGTAAGTACACTATATGCAAGTTATTGCCAGACATTTCGTGAACAATTTATCGTAATAGGCCCTGTCCTGATGAATTAAAAGAAACCCATGGGAATTCGGTCAAGGAAAAGCGATCTTAAGGGTCTAAGGGGTCCTCAGGGGCACAAGTACTAGTAAGGCTGTTAACAACGCCATTTTGTTGTTTACGATTGGCAATGTAAATTATGAGGCGTTACCATTGTGAAATCGTACACTGTCCTAACATATACATTAGATATGGAAAAGAAGAATATTGTTGATGGGAACGGACGCTAGAAAGCAAAGGGATTTGACAGATGTCTGCAACTTTTCCCAAGAAGTGTGACGATGGTAGTATAACATTGCTGCCAAACCACACTCAAACACGCCCCCGTACATTATCACGAAGAGGGCCTTCAAACCGTACGGCTTTTTCGTCAAACAATAACAACAACAACACCGGTAGCGGTAGCGGCACTACGTTGACGGAAAAATGTGAGCATCTGAAACGAAAGGAACGCAATAAAACAACGAGGTAAGTTACTTTGTCGATTCACCTCCTCAGGCCGTGACCAATACCGCTGTGGTAAACAATATGCCAGGGGGAACTCTGAACTGCGACATGGTGGAGAACACGGCACCATGGTGGCTGAATATTTGAAATTCAGAGATAAATATGTATCATCGGGATAGTCTCTCGATTCCACTTTTATGTATTAGACGGGTACTTCAGTGCCACGATGACAATCAATCCTTCATCTTTTTTACGAGATTTTAAATGAAAATGACTGCAACATGCATCGCATGCTCACAACTGGACGCCAGTTAACAAAGTCGACGGAAAGTGCAGTAATTATGACGGCGGCGGAATCCTCGTTTGATCTGAGACTCAAAATGGGGGAATCCCAGACTGAAACTTTGTATTTTATTTGGAAATCCCCTGTTGAAACATTGTTTCTAAAGTGTATCTTTTGGATGGACATGCAGACATGTTCGATTCCGCATTGAAACTTTGTCTCTGTAATAAGTTACAATGTTTTTACATGAATCAATGTTTCCTACTATTTTTATTTCAATGTGGTTTGTCTACAACCTGTCAGCTGTGATATTGACCCACTTTCAATCCTTTCTTGCAGCCTGAGTGCCATGATAAGGTAGATAAGTCACCCAAGTTATCAGTCATATTGCAAGGTCTCCAGTAAGAATAACGTTTGTCGTATGACTATATCAGCATTTTCATAATGAAATAAAAATCATATCATCAAACGCCCCTGTCAATAAACATATTTCTTGTTCGGTGTGTTGGTCAATTATAGCATACTCAATAGCCATTTGTGGAGTGACCGTGATTATAGTCACTAGTCTGTTGGCACATTCAGTCTCTTCTTTGTCTCACAATATGTCAGTTATCTTTCTGAATCATGTTGTTGTGTTTTTTATTTTCTGTCACTCATTGAATGATGTGCCAATTGGATATGTGTCATATTACAGATGAACTGTCTATGAATTTTAAAATATTGTGGATGACAATATATGGTGTCATTTGATTTTTATGTAGGTACCAGAAATACCTGGTGATGGCAGTGAAAAGGAATGAAATACCTATGACAAATTGGCTGAATTGGAGAGGCAATTGATGGAAGAAAAGTAGAAAAGTAGGAGACTTAAACAACAGTTGGAAATTGAGCCTTTTGATTTGAGGTAATTTATGTGCAGTAAGCTTAATGAGGATTATAAGTTTTATACTCGATAACCAAACTATTTTTTCTTGCCATTTATGATTTTTTAAATACAGATGGGAAATAGAATTATTTGGGATCAAGAAGTAAGGGGAATGGTCCATCTTATATTACAAAAAGGGGGGCAAGAGAGGAGATTGTCACCAGCTGATGAATTCTTTCCTACTGTCAATGGGCTACCTCAAGCTAAATCAACAGTAAGTAGATTATTTTCAACTGGATCTTTATCATGTATAATAAATTTTCTCAACTTCCTATTTGACCATCAAAAATTTTTTGTTCGTTCTAATCTCCTCCGTGTTTTTATTCTATTGGATATGAAGACATATTTTTCATTGGTGTTTGCACAAACATTCACATTGACTATTCTACTAGTTAATAATTACAAAAAAATACTTCAGCAAAGTACAAAGAATCATAACACTGCCAAAGGCCTTGAAAAAGTAAAAAGCTCTCTCTGTATATTACCACATGGGCCAGTAGCTTTCGTTTCTTATCTTTATGCTGGTTCTGTATCAGACAAAGAGCTATCAAAGAAATGTGGGTGGTTAAGAAGTTTTCGACATTCTCTGGTGAACACGTTATGGAAGATGGAGGTTTTTTAGTGTAGGAAGTGTTTGACGCTGTTAGTGTTCGTGTAAATCATCCTTCTTTTGTAAAAGGAAATAATCAGATGACACTGAAACAGGAAACAGAATCTCGTAGAATTGCTAGTCTAGGAATACAAGTTGAAACGGCCATTGAGAGAGTAAAAATATTCAAAATCTAGCAAGTTTGTTGTAATTTACCAAATTTCCTTCCCCCTCTTACTGATTACGAGAGTGAATCAATAAAAACATAAATTGACAGATTTTATGATTATTTAATGCTTAATCGTATTCAAAAATATGTACAGTTTATATAAAAATTATTTTTCACTGTGTATAAATCAGCACTTGTATATTAATTTTTAAATATATTTTACAATATATATGATAGTTTGTATAAATTTCTTTTCCAATGTATATAAATCAGTATATGTATATTCAACATTCAGATATATTCTACAATATGTACATTATATATACAAAATTATGTATCAGTGTGTATAATTCAGTATTTGTATATTAAATATCCAGATACATTGTACAATTTTCACAGCATATATAAACTCATTTGTCACTTTGTATAAATCAGCATTTATTTATTGAATATATATATAGGTAATAATTATGATGATAAATTATTAACATGCAATAAAATATGTTTGATTCATCTATTCCATATTGTGTCTATGTATATCAATTGTATGGCTTCAATAAAAAAATTCGACTAAGTTTGTAATTACTTGCGATACATCTTCTCATCCCAACCAGAAGAAGTATATTTTGGTTAATTGTCACAAAGTTATCTGCAAAGCCACCAAGGAAAGGATAACTGGGATTAACAACCGATACCATATTGCTTGTTCATACTGTGTAGTCATGCCTTTCCTGATCTTGTACATACAGGGCTTAAGCTACATGTCCAATGAAGGCCCTATAGCGTGTTCAGAAATAATATTTTTAGTGATACTGCTTAGCATAACAGCTAATCGGAGATGCTCGTTTTCTATTATTTTGATTTGTTTTGTTTTCACATTGAATGCAATGACGGGTTTTAAAGAATTCTGTCTTGGATGATATCTTCAATTTCTTACGTGTGATTGTGTTGTACGGGTGTAAATCATATTCAGAATCCGCAGGCCTTTCAAATTGTGCATTGTAGAAACAAGGCTAAATTAGTATCCATATCTGCTAAGGACAATAACGAAGAGCGCAGCAGTACAGTGTGTACAGTAGCTAACAAAATATTGCCAATCAAGAATGTTAACGGCCCTCCTACCAACGTGTAATTATCAACTCGGCAGCATGTTGCACAATTACACCATTAAGGAGAAGGTAGCAAAGCCCTCGAAAGTAGTCTTACAGACAATCATACATTAACAGTGGCACTGTAATTGCATCAGATATTTTATAGAAGACTTTAAAGCCTCGTGAGTTGCCGATGATTATTTAAATCTCATCAAAAATAAACCAAACCTATTTATTTTAATGTTTTTTTTTCTGCTGAGCTGCAAGTTATATAGGGGATTATATAACAGTACATATTTGCTTCATGGAGAAAAATCTTAATACATCAGAGTTATTTTGCATAATAATTGCTAATAGATCGTCCCAACTCAAGCTAGACATAGTTTGAGGTCTCATTGAACATAGTCATCATAATATAAGTAAGGCGGGGCAATAAAACTGCCATCAAAAACATTTCCGGTCAGGAGGTTTCTTTCTTCTTTTCTTATTTTATTTGTGAACCAAATTTCTTGGCGGTTATTTCCTTAATGACTACGGTAGTAAATACAACATAAAACTTCCCAAATCCCTTTTACTGTAGTCATAGAGAAGATAGATCGAGTCGCAACGGGTATTGTTTAAGGCGTGAAGCGGTTACGTAACCCATCCATGTTCGCCTCGCCTCAGATTGCTCTCGCCTCTCTTTTCGAAGAGTGCCGACCAAGAATCCTTCGGTAATTTTCGGATTTTCGCCAATTGTTCAGCGAAAGTATATTCGGCAAAGTTTGTGTTGTTGTTTTCGTGTGATGCTGAGCAGAATTGACGTGCTGGCGAAAACGGGAGTGTTTTGAGCTTCAGGAAAGTGAGTTTTACCGTTTTAAAAATTCCTCTCATATTTTTATGAATATATAATGAGTGTGTTTGAAACAAATTTGAAAGTCTTTTATCGATACTGTCTGGTTTTACTCAATGGTATACGGTCAGTTATACCGTCTTTCACACGTGCGTCAAGGAAGGACATGTTTATGAAACTACTGGCGTGTTATGTTTTGATTGGCGTGAAGCAGTGTTTCTGGCCTGAGAGCTCACAAAGTAACTATGGTTGCTACGCGACTGGCAGTACGATGCCATCTCGTCGTATATTTCGCATAATCTCGTGTAATTATCAACCACAAACAAAGCCTCCAAAGGTTAACACCTTTATAGCTGATTTTAATATGAAAAAAAGCCAATAGTCTACCCAGACGACTATGGAACAAAAGGCATGCAGGCGTTACCACTCTGTCTATGTTACTCTGTGCTGTACTCTATGGCTGGGTCAAAGCATGTCTTGAGATTTGCCAACTGAAATTTTAAGTTGTACTTCATATCAAAAGGCTGATTCGTTGTAAATACAGTGTGTGCACAACAAGTGTATACGCCTTTTTCATCAAAAAGTGCAGTTTAACTTAATCAGGTCGAATGTAAAGTGTTTGTGGCTACAATGACCCATAATGCAAAATGTATGATGTTTTATTGGCGAATGGATGCTGGACCCAAGTAAAATTATGTTTTAATTACTCAACTTAAAACATAAAGACTTACCTAAACAATAGAAATGTATACACAGCTTGAACTAAGCAAGACACAGTGCAACAAACAAGAGTAGGCGGCATATTGCTAACGCAAAATTTCATCCACTATAACAGCAAGCAAGGGGAAGCAAGGCTTATTTCTTGCCACAGACTCTCTGTAAGCTTAAGTCTTCAAGGTAAACAAATCGTTGACATTTGTTCAAAGCATAGCAAGACCTCTAAGGATTTACGTCGTCAATAAAAATCTTTTGAATAGGCAATCTTCAAGTGAAGCCTCTTGAGTTTACTGAAAGGTTGGCTTCTAATAAGCATGGTAAAAGAATGCAAAATATACTAAATAGTGCGTGGGCGTGCATGGATTGGTCTGTATTCTTATTCTGTTGCCTGACTTTTTTATTTCAAGCTGGATCTGTGTAGCCCGCTGGGGACACTTTATCTTGTGAAATACTGAAATGCAACCTACGCAATCGATCGGCAGTGTAGATTCAATGCTCTTTTAAAAACAGCAAACGAAAATTGAGTCTATTGGTTATCGTCGTTTACTACTATTATTATCAATTTTAACATTCCTTATTCTAATCATTGACATCGTGCTATAAAGAAATATATCGCTAGTTTATCGACAAATTTTCATCTCCGTGCGATCAGAATACTTTCGTCGCTGTGATGACGCGAAATCTAGTTACCATCAACGTCCTATCAGCGAGGCGAACTCTAGGAAACTGTTATCATAGTTGGCGAACTTTCCAACGCGAATGCAAGTAACACCAATACATTGCCATACAACATATCTCCCACGAACTTGCCATCCGAATTTCTCACCTACTTCGAATCCAAGGTAGCGAAGCTCCTACCACCCCATGTAATCACTGACTTCCATCCGGTTACAGTCGATCAGGTACAGACAGTTATAAAACAATCCTCCACGAAGTCTTGTGACCTTGATGTCTTACCATTGGACAGTAACAAGAAACCTGTCGGCGCCCTCACACCTTTCTTGGTTGACTTTTTTAATTGCTCGCTCCCGACAGGCATTGTCCCAACTCACTTCAAATTCGCCATTATTCGGCCACTCCTGAAAAAACCGGGACCTAGACAAAAACATGTTGAAGAGCTAAAAACCGGTGTCAAATCTTAATTTTTTTCAAAAATTCTTGAACGAATCGTTGCACAGCAACTACATAGCCATCTCACCAGGTTTGATCTGTCCTAAAAGCGCCAAAGTGCATACCGTCCTAACCACAGCACAAAAACAGCTCTATTGCGGGTCCATAATGACATCATGCGTGCCCTAAACGATAAAATGGACGTCATTCTCATCATGTGGGATTTGTCGACTGCGTTCGATACGAGCGATCATGACATTGTATACACAGACTGCAATCAAGATTTGGCATAACTGGCACCGTTGTGTCCTGGTTCCGATCATATCTGTCAGATCGCAATCGGTGTGTCAAAGTTGGCAATGTACATCGTCCAGTTCGACAATGAAGTACGTTGTACCACAGTGATCGGTATTTGGGCCAATCCTTTTCACACTATATACATCACCTTCGGAGGGTATCATCGAAGGCCATGGTCTTGATTGTATGATGTACGCAGACGACACCCAAGTCTATGTTATTTGTAGGCAACCGGATGACGTACTCACCTCTCTTCAGGAATGTGTCGACGATGTACGTGGCTGGATGAAGTCAAATTTACTCATTCTGAACGATGACATAACTGAAGGTGTCCATTTCTCGTCACCCTTGAAATCTGATGCGACGGGACTATCTAGCCTAGGGATCGGCGACGCTGATGTCATCGCTTCAAACTCTTGAAGAAATCTTGGCACGATTTTAAACAGGAATGGTGCTATGTCTGATCATATAAACTACGTTTTTAAAAATGGCCAGTACTCATTATATAGAATTGGCAAGATCCGTAACCATCTCGGTCAGGACACTACCGAGACATTGATCCACGCATTTTTAACATCTCAGTTAGATTATTGTAATAGTCTCTTGTACGGAATTAACAAATATCTGCTCCACCGTTTGCAATCTATTCAAAATGCCGCAGCACGTTTAGTCAGCCGTTCCCACAATTTGATCATATTACACCTGTACTAGTTGATTTACATTGGCTGCCTGTTGAAGCACGTATTAAGCTCAAGATTATGTTAATTGCTTTTAAATCGATCAGAGGCTTTGCACCTATGTATTTGACAGAGCTGATAGAGCAATATGTTCCTACCAGAGATCTCTGTTCTGCAGACAAGTTACGTCTGATTACACCTCGCGGAAAATTCAGTAAAGCATACTGGCCAGAGAGCCTTTTCAGTGTGTGCGCCATCGTTGTGGAATATGTTGCCTGTAGAGATTCGTACTGCAAGAAATGGAGTCTTTTAAACGCAGTTTTAATCTATCTTTTAAAACCGATCTTTTTGATCTGTATTATCAGTGATTTGTTTATGCTTTGCGGTACATTTTCTTCACCGCAGGACTGCTAGTGTGGTGCGTTTTATCTCTTACACTTGTATTTTGTAAATTTACACATTCTTTTGTGTGTTCTGTACAGCTGCACTGTGACGTATGTGTAGCGCGTTTTTCAAGAATTTTTAATAATGATAATAATAAAAACAAGGCAGTATTGCTGAAAGCAATGAGTACTTGGGCCGTGATAGAGTAATTTTGAGGACAATATATACTACTATTCAAATATGGTCTTGAATTTCCTCCTGTCAATGAGGCATTTGATTAACTGGTTATTAAACGAAGCAATGGCATGACAACGGCAAAATATGTCTAGCAACTTTTGTGGAGTTTGAGGCAGGGGTTCTTTATTTATAGCGGGAATTGCTTAAACTCCTTAAATATTCAAATTACAGCAAATTTCTTTTGTTCTCGATGGTAGATGTCTAATATTTAGATGGGCATATTTAGATTTCTACCCTATAGTTATCCCTATATACCAAAAATCGGACATCCAGCTCTATTGGCTTGCTCAGAATTAGATATGCGCATAATTAATGAGGTACAATATGTGGGGTCATAAGGTGTCCCATCATACCATATATGAAGGCTGTAGCACTTGTGGTTACTGAGTTATGGACAAATATGTATATTTGAGGTCAAAGGTCACCGAGGTCACGTGACATTTTGTCAAAAATTGCTTTGCTAAGTTATCCCTATATACCAAAAATCAGACCTCTAGCTCTATTGGCTCGCTCAAAATTAGATATGTACATAATTAATGAGGTACAATATGTGGCGTCATAAGCTCTCCCATCATACCATATATGAAGGGTGTAGCACTTGTGGTTACTGAGTTATGGACAAATATGTATATTTGAGATCAAAGGTCATCAAGGTCACATGACATTTTGTCAAAATATCTGAGATATCTGCGTGAACGGATGGACTCACGGATGGACGAACAGACGGACATGACCCAATCTATAAGCTCACTGGACTTCATCCGTGGGGACTAAAAATTGTGTCACTGCATCCTTTTGCAATATGAATACGATGAGAACTAAATTTTTATTTTTCGTGGCCTTATACATGGGAGTCTATGGAGATCTGCCTTATACATGGGAGTCTATGGACGTGTAAACTAAAAATATGCAAATTTCACCACGATTTGCCCAAATTTTGGAAAGGTCACTCCTATGCACTTCCATACCACGGACCTGTGGTTTCAGAGCAGGAGATTTTTTGACCAAAAATGGGAGAAAATTACAAAAAAATTCATGAAAAGTAGCAAGTCCAAGATACTGACCCAAGATGTGCACAATCATTCATGTCAGCCCAAAGTACTTACATGCTAATTTTTCATGTAATCTGCTCAGTGGTTATTGAGTTTTTTCAATTTTGACTGTTTTTACATTTTTTCACTTAATTTGCATATTTTGGCAATGACAACTTCATTTGAACAAAATCTCATCTACAGCCCATCATCCATGTACACACCAAATATCAAGATGAAATGTACAGCGGTTTTGGAGTTTTTGATGTTGACGGACAGACATACAGACATACAGACATACAGACATACAGACATACAGACATACATACATACAGACATTTCCCTAGCCTATAAGAATAGCTTCCATTGCCATATATACATATGGCTATGGGAGCTAAAAATCGCAAAAAAAAATGGCCGCCTGTCAGCCATATTGGATCATATCACGAAATAAATTGGTGTTCATATGACGGGCATAATGTTTTGCTTTTGTGCCAAATTTGAACAGAATCGGTTCAAGGATGTCTGAGTTATGGTTCAAAGACATGAAAAATTGCAACAAAATGGCCGCCTCACGCCCATATTGGATCGTATCGCAATATAATTCAACGTGCATATGTAGGACATAGTGTTATGCCTTTGTGTCAAGTTTGAACAGAATCGGTTCAAGGATCTTTGAGTTATTGTTCAAAGACACGAAAAATCACAAACAAAATGGCCGCCTCGTGGCCATATTGGATTGTATCACAAAATAATTTGACATGGATATGTAAGCCATAGTGTTATACCTTTGTGGCAAGTTTGATAAGAATCTGTTCAAGGATGTCTGAGTTATGGTCCAAAGACATGAAAAATCGCAACAAAATGGCCGCCACGCACCCATATTGAAACACATCGCAAAATAATTTGACATGGATATTTAAGCCATATAGTGTTATGCTTTTGTGCCAAGTTTGAGCAGAATGTGCTCAAGGATGTCTGAGTTATGGTCCAAAGACATGAAAAATCGCGACAAAATGGCCGCCACGCGCCCATATTGAAACACATCGCAAAATAATTTGACATGGATATTTAAGCCATATAGTGTTATGCCTTTGTGCCAAGTTTGAGCAGAATGTGCTCAAGGATGTCTGAGTTATGGTCCAAAGACATGAAAAATCGCAATAAAATGGCCGCCTCGCGCCCATATTGGATCGTATCACAAAATAAATCGACGTGCATCTGTAGGTCATAGTGCTCTGCCTTTGTGCCAAGTTTGAACGAAATTGGTTCAGCAGTGTCTGAGAAACTGTTGATGACGGACGGACGGACGGACGGACGGACGGACGGACGGACGGACACGGACGCACAGACGGGACCCAATCTATAAGTCCCCGCCGGACTTCGTCCGCGGGGACTAAAAATCAGACCTCTAGCTCTATTGGCTCGCTCAAAATTAGATATGCACATAATTAATGAGGAACAATATGTGGCGTCATAAGGTGTCCCATCATACCATATATGAAGGGTGTAGCACTTGTGGTTACTGAGTTATGGACAAATATGTATAATTGAGGTCAAAGGTCACCAAGGTCACGTGACATTTTGTCAAAAAAATTATATTGTTAACTTATCCCTATATACCAGAAATCAGACCTCTTGCTCTATTGGCTCGCTCACAATTAGATATGCACATAATTAATGGAGTACAATATGTGGCATCATAAGGTGTCCCATCATACCAAATATGAAAGGTTTAGCACTTGTGGTTACTGAGTCATGGACAATAATGTATATTTGAGGTCAAAGGTCACCAAGGTCACATGATATTTTGTCAAGATGTCTGAGATATCTGCGTGAACCGATGGACTCACTGATGCACTCACTGACGGATATGAGCCAATCTATAAGCCCCCTGGACTTTATCCGTGGGGACAAAAAAACTGTGTCACTGCATCCTTTAGGCAATATGAATACGATGAGAAACTAAATTTTTATTTTTCTTGGCATCATACATGCGAGTCTATGGAGAACTGCCTATACATGGGAGTCTATGGAGGTGTAAACTAAAAAGTCCTCTAACACGGCCAAATTTGATAGCATTGTGAAACAAATCGACGTGCATCTGTATGGGGTTGGGTACTGTAGGCGTGAACGGACGGACGGACGCACGGACATGACCAAACCTATAAGTCCCCTCGGACTTCGTCCGTGGTGATTAAAAACAACGCAACAGTTATTACAGCTACACCGGCGGTAGGTTCATATCCAGAGCCCGTACGGTCTGCCGCCGTCTGTTGAAAACAATCTCATGCACCCGGCCATATGGGCAGCTGGCCGGATCACAGTCGCTCGAGAGCTATTCAGCTCTGGGACTATTCGCCCCATAGACGAGTATACAGAAGCGAGGTATTTCTCGCTTCTGTATACTCGTCTATGGGGCGAATAGTCCCAGAGCTGAATAGCTCTCGAGCGACTGTGGCCGGATGCATGACTTCCCGGAGAAGGCGAGCTGTCACGTTCGTTCAAAGCTCAGGATTATTTGTCGATCAAATTTCAGTAAATTTACCTTACCTAGATGAAATTTTGTCTATAGGCTGAAATTTCGCCGAAGTTTGACAAAATTACATCGATTTTTCAGGTTCATATGCGACATTTTTGAGTTTTGAGTGCAGACAGAAATAAGTTTTGAGGCAACATGGCTGCGACCCCATGTTGACCCCTAGCCCTGCGTACGATGCTATGTGCTACAGCTAACACACAGCATCGTACGCAGGGCCAGCGAGAGAGTTGCCGACATCGACGGTTATTTACGAGAAGTGAATAAAAGACTGTCATTTTTGGAAGCGATCGAGTAGCTGAGGTAGGCTGGGATACGACTTGGGCCCAAGAACGCTGAATTTCGGCAGTAATTTGGCTTTTTACGTCAAGTCCCAAAATGGATTTGAAGTCACCGACCCAACGTACGGGTCTTTGCAGGGCTGTGGCTGGTGAGCGGGGCGGTTAGCTGTAACGGAACACACAGCATCGTATGCAGGGCTAGTTGACCCCCAAGTGAAAATGTGTTCGCGATCAAATCTTCCTATATTTTTTTCAGAATTTTCAACAAAATCATTGCTTCTTACATCTTTTGTAAAATATAAAATACTAAAATAAAACTGCGATGTGCCATGTCTCCAGATTTCTAAAATATCGTTCGTGACCGTTCGACACAAACTTGTGACGCAGTTGAAATTCAATACTGACCGCCAAATAAATGAGACGAGATCAGTCTAGACATCCTCCAAATTATCCAACCATTCGCATTGGAGTTCAGCTCGCTTAGAGTATCATAACATTTTTCGGCCTTTTAGATCGACCCTAATATCTCCCATTTAGGAAATAAATACACAAGCTACCTCGACAAAACTTCGTGCACCATGCACCATCCAAGACCAAACGCACTACAAATCTGTCTTGACGTCATCATCTCCTTACATGGTAATCGGCATACCGTATTTTTTAGCAAAGGGGACACAGAATACGTCGGAGTATTCAGTTTCAAAACGTATTACATTGTGTGATGTTGTCAAAAAAAAGTCATGTTACTGCAGTGGAATAAATTACAAAAACACAAAAGTTCAAATCAGTTTATTTTGGACTGGCTTTACCCAACATTTCATATTGTTTCTTATGCCAGATTTGACCACGTGCTTACTGGCGACCCCTTTTCATGCAAATTTTGTGTCAAATGATGTGTTCCCCTGGAAAAACAAACGTACGATTTCTAAATGAAGGAGGCGAAATTTGCCCTCAAGACTCGAAACCACCCCTTTATGGGGTGTACCTAGCTATTTTTAACGAGCTTCTCGAATCTGCAGCTCTATTTCGAAATGATGGTCTGGTTTTCTCAGCTCAAGGATAAGTGTTCTCCATCGCTGTGGGCGTTACTATTCTCAACCGGGGGTGCAGTTTCCAGTCGTAATGTTTTTCATTGTGTCCGGGATATAAAACCTTTCCTTTTCAAACTTTCTCTTTGATTAACACTAATCCACATCTTGTCAGTGATTAAACATGTTTCAAGTTTAAATGTTAAATTCTGGTCTCGAGCCCTCCTGTTCGACCAAACCGAATTACCCCTCCCACTTTGGCTCGTCCAGTGGGTGTAGCAAGGGTCGTGCCATCGCCTAGTAAACGGAGGGTGCATTAATTGTTGCATTTCGATGCACATTTTGATTATATTCAGAAGATTTTGTGGCAAAAACTCAGATATAGAAGCATTTATATTCACATCTCACTTATTCAAGACTGGCTGAGAGCAGCACTTCCATTCAGTTAACATCATTACGCATTTATTATGCCAAGAAAGATGAAGCCAATACATTTTGCCCTCCCTGGTCTCAGCCAGAAATGGTTATACCTTACAGTTTTTTTCCCACGGAATGAAAACAAATGTACTTGGGCTGAGGCCCAAGTACAATAATTAATATAATTATCATATACCCATGCCCATATTGCTACATCCTAGTGACGTTCAACGTAAAATATCAGCCGTGATATTTCACGGTAAACGTCGAGATATGCACGATGAACGTCATCAGTTTTAGAGTTGTCCCGAACTACATTAGCAGTTTGTTGGTAAACAACGTAAACAACAAAATGGCTGCCGCTCCCCGCCTGCGAAGCGATGTCGCCGACGTAAAAACTTGAAGGGCTTCGAAGAACACGGGTTAGGTATTTCTGGTTGCAAAATACGGAAATATCACGTTGCATTGCATGAAAACCCGATAATTCAGATAAATTCACATTAATGAGTTGCCTGTATTATAGTATAATACACGTGAATTCACGTGAATCCACATGAATACAGGCTTGCTGAATACAAAAAATGGATTCTTGACTGTATTCATCTGTATATGCACTCTTCAGCTAAAATACAGGCAATAATCCATGTTAATACAGTAAGTATTATAGGGTTTTATGCAGTGTTGAGTGTTGAAATGTTTTCCCATGGTATTTTTTGGTCAAGTTCTAGCAAACATTCTGCCGTTCGCACGGCGCCGGCACTGCATGCACTGTGCACGGTCTCCACCGAACAGGTAGTGAGCGCGTGGCGTGACAGCGATGTCGCGCGCGTGACGACTGTTGACATGGCAACTCTAATGGTAAACTAACAAAATGGTGTCTCCTCTCCGCGCGAGCTCCGTGCCGTACGACCATTGATATCAGAATAGATGTAAAGCTGAGCAATTTTTGATAGGTAACAGTTATAATAGAATATTGCACCTTAAAATGTTCCTTCTGTATGACGATTTTTGTATCCGGTGTCTTTCTTTTTGGGTTTCATTGAGATATGGACGACTTGCAGCGATTCGCGCGTGATGTTTACATCTTCGTCGTATACTTTATGAATGAAGCCTGTTCACATAAACATTCTGATATTTATGCGCAAGGCGTAATAAAGTAAAGCCTCAAAATTAAAGGTTTTTCGTTCTATTAGTAAAAATTCCCTAACATTATGGGCATGGGTATATGATAAATCGGTTATTACCCAATATCACCTGTTCCTTGTGTCGTATCAGCATTCGTGTCATTTGTGCTGCGTCAGACACTCGACTTTGTCTCGTGTCTGACGCAGCACAAATGACACTCATGCTGATACGACACAGGAATAGGCGATATTGGGTAATAACCTCTAAGTATCATATAAAAAAAATAAAGCGAGTAATAATAAGTTCAACCAATATGATATCGATTTCACTGCCCATGTTTCCAAGGTAACCATTTTAGGGGTTGAAACTTCAGTTTTTCTAATATCCAATAAAAAGTTACTTTGATTGATATGAAAATTATCTAGCAGGGGGAATTCGGGTGAGAAAACATAAAAACCAGACTTATTTTAATGTTTTGAGTTGCCATGGTAACTTTTCTGGGATTGAAAATGTTACTTTGTCCCTAATTCCTATTAAAGAACTATTGATTGATGTAAAAATTGATAGTAAGGGTTTTTTCTGTTTAGCACACCAAAAAAAATCACACTCATTTTAATGTGAGATGTTTCCATGGCAACCATTCAGTAGTAAGAATTACCAGTTTTCAAAGATTCCATCTAAAATCCAAGAATCAACAGAATGTGTTATATCAAAGGGATATTTGGGTTAGAAAGACCAACTATCCAGTGTAAAATCCAGTAATCAACATAAATATTATACCAAAGGGTTATTTCAAGTTAGAAAGACAAAATATGATATATCCATTTTTACTGCCCTGTGTTTCCATAGTAACTATTTGCATTAAAAATTTCATTTTTTTTCCTAAGTCCATTAAAAGTAAACCCAGTTACTATGCAAATGCTCTCCTAAGTGTATTTATAAGAGCGTGAATCCATGTTCATTTTGTTTTATGTTGCCATAGTAACCATTTCGGTAACCATAGTTTTTGAATTTAAAACCATAGACCCTCAAGAGGGTCTATGTTAAAACATAATTCACTGTTTTTTCTTTATTTTATGGATTTCTAAGTAACAACTTTTAACATGTCTTCTTTAATAATATAACAATAGTTGTAATTTCTTTGCCTTCGTTCTAGATATAATAATTAAGATAATGTATATTAGGGCCATTTTGGTCAAAATCATTTTTTCCGTTAATTTTAGGTATTAGAATTAATTTTACATTGACCAGAAATAAGTTTTCAAGCATTTTTTAATTGTGTTTCATGCAGTAATCCTAAATAAATGTTATATATCGAATTAAGTTAATGCCTTCAAATTAATTTATGTCCTGAAATAAATCCAACTAGTATCCGAAACCAATCCTCCTTATCACCCAATGTACCATTATATTTATCACAAGCAGTAACAGTAGCGCACAGTTTTTTTATTGTATTGTTTTAAAACATAATTCACTGGTACTTATTATTTTATGGATTTATAATTAACGACGTATAATAATGTTCATTTTATAATATTTATTTTTATTTCTTTACCTCATTCCAGGAAGAATAATGCAGACATATTATATATTCCTGATTGTTTAACTAAAGTACAATTATGGCCATGTAGTAGTGCATTATTTTTGTGTGACCTGGCGTGACCCCATAAACTCTATGATTCTGATGATTGGCTAGATCTCCCCTTTCCATGGTAGCAAAGGCTAATCTGAACACGATCCCTGTATACCTTTAAACAGGCCAACACAAGGGGAAATATTACAAGTTAAATGTTTCATGTTTAATATTGTCGCCAGGCGACTGATGCCGTATGTTGTGGGTTCGAACCCGATTGAAAACTAGCCGTATTTTCTATCCTGGGTTGGTAACTCTGCTGGTGGACAGGATTGTCCCCGAGGTTATCGTTCGCCCAGTTAAAGCGATGAAATTCGTTTCTTCGCTTCACTAAAGTTTGTATCTGCGATGTATGATAGTGAGCATGCGTGCGTGAGTGCTTCACGAACTCTACAATGTGTGTAGCGGCCTCAGTCAGAAAAATGTAACAACTAAGCGGCTATTGAACCATTCTTTTTGGGAGTGGAGATTTAGCCGAGCGGTTCTCTCTGTGGCCTCTCTGCTAGGCGACTGATGCCGTATGTTCTGGGTTCGAACCCGATTGAAAACTAGCCGTATTTTCTATCCTTGGTTGGTAACTCTGCTGGTGGACAGGATTGTCCCCGAGGTTATCGTTCGTCCAGGTAAAGCGATGAAATTCGTTTCTTTGCTTCGCTAAAGTTTGTATGTGCGATGTATTATAGTGAGCATGCGTGCATGAGTGCTTCATGAACTCTACAACGTGTGGAGCGGTCTCAGTCAGAAAAATGTAACAACTTAGCCGGCTATTGAACCATTCTTTTTGGGAGTGGAGATTTAGCCATCGGTTCTCTCTGTGGTCTCTCCGCTAGGCGAATGATGCCGTATGTTGTAGGTTCGAACCCGATTAAAAACTAGCCGTATTGCCCAGGGCTCGAAATTAATTTTTCCCTGGCAGTCCACTTTGGCAACCATATTCTGAAGTTCGAAGCCCGGTGATACTGGCTGGTAGCCCATGCATATTTTAGATCAGGGGTATCTTTTTTCGTTAAACAGACGAGAAAGGGTTATTTTACAAGGGTCTGCCCATGAAGTGAATTTTCTAGTCTTTTGATTTGTATTCTTGCACACCTTTAATGCTTAAGGAAACAGGTGTAATGGACGAGAGTGGGACTCAAAAGTTTTTTGACCTATAAACAACCCGTTTCATTCTCACAGTTGTATGCAAATTTTAAAGTCGCCATGACAACAATATGGCCTTTTCAGCACTGAGACATACTGTAGCAGGGCTAAAAATAGACCATGGCCCTTCTGTTGGGAGGAGGCATAATTTCCGTGTCATTTACATTGATACATTATTAGCAAAATGCAACGAGAATGCGTTGTTTATTGGCCATCGTTTCCTGTGCCTGTCAATCAAGTACGTTAGTTCAGATATGGAAACTTTGTTGCAAAGTTCCATCGCACGGCCGGTCGACTCCAGAACAAAGTCATACTATGGCAAATTACTATGCCCAGCTGGGTTTGACTGCATTTATCTAGCTCGTCCCAAAGTGACGGACGCATCTTTCAACCTTCAGCTTGGTGAAAAATGCATTTTTTGATTTGCCAAAAGCCTGTGGACTCGCTTATTTTTGCACAAGTGCAACATGGACGTAGGAAAAGTTGTTGAATACTCACTATTTCAGTGAATCCGCCATGATGAGAATTCTCAAATCAAAAAATGTTGCCGAGCTGAAATACAAATGTCATCAACGTCATTGTTATACAAGAGTTCGCATTCTGAAGTCTGTCACCCTTTTTTTTTAAAGTTTGGAGAAGGCCGGCATTTCTATCTGAATGATTGAACAACGTGAAATACAAAATTCCATCGCATATTATCTGGCAAAATGTACAGTAGAAATGCTGTATACCGTCGCTCCAGTATGTATAAGCTTATACTTCACAAAATGGCCACAGGCGGCGTGAACTTTCTGAAAGGATTTCCTAAACGTCCTACTTGTTACCTTAGGGACTCACTTGTGATGTCCTGAAAAGTATTCTCTGCAGTAATTCCAGTTTCTGTCAACATGCAAAGCTCAACGACAAGATTATAGCACGAGACGTAGTGTACAGACTACACATTCACGCGCAGGTAAACTCAATTGCGCATGCTCATATTGGCAGACTACACTGGCAAACAAGTGCGCATGCGTGAAGGTATATTTGCAGCAAAAACAATGGCATAGACTCTCCACAGTCGCTGTGCCTTGTTTTGTGCGCGCCCGCGACTGCCACGATGGGCCTGCATTCAAACACCTCTTTTTCAGAATTCCCACAGCTTTAATTAACTGTTATTAGATTTCTATTTAATACTTACAGCCCCTAAACTTATAATAATAATAATAATAATAATAATAATAATAATAATAATAATAATAATAATAATAATAATAATTATAGTTTATGACATCCTTATGATTCAGGGGCGAACGCTTTTGTATAAACCCTTATAATATATTTTGATGAGGTTCAGATTTGGATGATCGAATATAATGATATATGGCATTGAGGATATAAGCCATACAATCGCTAGTGAGCTCACGTCGTTTATGATGGAAATTATATTACTAACATAAAAGTGATATTTCAATCACCAAAAAGTAGATGCTCTTTATACAAACTTTTCGAGTTCGACTTTTGTGTGCTACATAAACACGTCTTCGAAATCAGTCGGAAGCATTTAAAATGTAAACATTCTTATCTTTATGTCAGTCTTTTTCCCTCTCTCTTTGTCAGACGGCACTTGTTCATTTAGGCCAATGTTAATGGAAATCGTAACAGATAATAATTGTAATGAATGCAATGATGACGAGAGTGACGCAAAAACATTGATTTCCGTAATAAACGAGATGTATGATAAACTTCCTTGTATCATTTGGCAATACCTACAGTTATATTGATAGATGTGTAAGCCTTTCCTCATCTCCATATTTTACCTGCTTTCCTTCTGTTTGTGTTGTCGAATAATTATCATTTATCTCATTCGTTATAGCTGTTTTTGTGATATATTATTTCGATACAGCCTTTGGGAAAAATACCGTTTCCTCCTCTCATTAAAAACTAATGTAAGACGCCAGATTATCATCACTTTGTCTCGTTGGCGTGCACGTCAGTCATGTCTCTTACGACTTGGATTTGTGTCAGCCATAGAAATGCATCAATCCGTACATTTTGCTGTGTTTTATCCATACGCCCTATTTTCCAAGGCCTTTTCTATTTATAAAGGAGAGACGAGATATATAAAAAGAAACAACGTGACATGGTGGTGACGCTCATTATCAAAGATATCTCCAACTAGACATCAGAAAAGACAGCCTCAGAAAATCTAATTTTTCGTGTTAATTTAGACAAAATCGTAAATAAACCAACAATGCCTGCAACGCTCGATAGCGGTGCTTAATTTTGAAATCTGACAGGACTTAGAGCTATTTTAGTCGATTTTGTTTTAAAAAGTTCCTGCATTTGAAATCAGGCACCATTGTAGAACTGGTTTAACAACAAACTGATGACGTTAAAATCGTCATATACGCAACATATAAACAGGACAAAGTTTAAGGTCGCATTTTACATAGTCATTATAATGTAAGTCAGACGGGATAACAAAATTAATATTAAGAGCAATTTCATTCAGATTTTTTTCTCGTTTTCCTAATATTTCATTTGTGAATTAATCTCTAGGCGGTTATTCATTCAATTTGAGTAATTTGCAAACAATAGATTTAAATATTGGTTTGGTTCACCTTACTTTGTCAATCAGTTATAACTTTGGTGAGAAAAAAGGATAAATTATGCAAATTTATGCCAGCCATTCAATTTCTTGGTCAAACTAGTTTGGTCAAATTTTACGTTTTAAGTTTGCTTGTTATGATTTAAATCATATTTTCAGTGACAGACTGTCAACCCCTCCTATTTTAGCATAATGATATATAACGAGAATTGAAATAGATTTTATGAATACTCTTGTTTCAAAAGATCTATCAAATTCAGAAAATAATATTAAGTTTTTCACTTAAATATGTTTTATCATTGATCCCAAATTTTAGGTTCTCTACTCCAAATACACACCTCTTTATCATGCGATTAAAGTATTGCTACCATAATAAACTTTCGATTCTCTACTTTGAAAACATATAGATTTAGGGGGTTCTCTTGTCCTCTTTAATGATAATTATCCCTTGGCAAGCAAACCTGTGCTGGTTACTTTCAGCACAATCTTAATGACTACGTTAATCAGAGCAACGTACATGTACCTCGACCTTTCTGATGTACCCCATTGCTATGCATTATCAGAATCACAAACTGAAATTTCACGCTTAGTGTCATATTATATGGTGGACATTTTCAATATTTGCACGATATTTTTATACCTAAACAATTACCTTTTTTGTGAAATAGTGCATCTGTTCCTGTTTTTCTAAATCAGGTTGAATATAAAGACTGTGTCACTAAAATTACCCATTATGCAAATGCTCCATTTTGTTATTGGCACACGAATACTAGACCGAAGTAAAATTATTTCCAAAATTCTACACTTCAAACATATAGATGAACCTGAATTATAAATATGTCTAATCTACTTGAAAATAAGCAACACTTAGAGAGTGCATCGAAGAGGACGTAAACATACAAAAGACTTATCATTTGGTTTAATATCAAACACAATCCAACATAAGAGCAAACAAGGGGAAACCATTCTCTTGTTTGTAAACAGACTGTTTGTAAGAAATATAATGCCGCGAAGTGATTGGTCGATCTTTGATCCGAGTTTATTTTCAGGGGTCGGACAAAATGATGTAGCTTAGAAATCACGACCAAACACAATATTTCATTTCAATTAGAGACAGTTTTGTTTCGTGGCCCCTCTTTCAGTCCTCAAGTGCCTTCAAGTGCCCGAAACATACCTTTGATATTTTTCAGCTCCATCCCCGTCGATTTTCCGCCCCTCTAGAGGTGTTTATAAATGAAACCCAATTGCAAGTAAAGTTTTAGGAATTTTTATTGTTACAAGTGGTATGAGAGAAAATTAAATAAGCATGTAAACGAGTGTCTACAAATTACTCTTTCTGACGGACAAGATACAATTCCAAATGATTATACTCCATGTTGATGCATTCCCCATGACTTGCTGCACACGAGTCTGTCTTGGCAACCCGTCAGTTTTACTTATTTTGTGCCCATTCGTTAACTTTGTTTACGCCGACTAGCACTAGACAACTCAGAAAAGGACTGTATCGTATACACAAAAGGAACCGATGAATCCAGCAACGACTTAGTTCATGTGATCTTCACAGTTGTAATTAAGATGGTTCGAATCCACATAGGAGTCAACACGTTTAGACTGATGTCTAAGGCATATAAGACTGCGAAGGACAAAGTTTGAAATACGTAATATAATAATGACTATCACCGGATCGTTGTTTCCCTCTATAGCCTGTGGGCTGTGTTTACTCCTATTTTAAGAGACGTCCATGTCGGTAAGTTCACTATATGCAAGTTATTGCCAGACATGTCGTGAATAATTCATTGTAATATGCTCTGTCTGATGAACTAAAAGAAAACTATGGGAATTCGGTTGAGAAAGAGCTATCTTTAGGGTCTTACGGGGTCCTCAGGGGTACAAGTATCAGGCATTTTTGAAGCTTATTCTGGTTTATACTTTGCATACATTGGAAGAGATTTTATTTTAACACAACTATGTTGAGGGCTTTTATCAGAAGCAATACATTTCGGCTTAATTGTCACAAAGTTATCTACAGAGCCAACAAGGAAAGGATAATTGGGATTAACAACCGATACCATATCGCTTGTTGACACTGTGTAGTCCTTCCTTTCCTGATCTTGTACATACAGGGCTAGAGCTGCATGTTCATTTGAAGGCCCTATAGCGTGTTGAGAAATAAAAATTTTAGTGATACTGCTAAGCATAAAAGCTAATGGTGATGCTCGTTTTCTATAATTTTTATTTGTTTTGTCTTTTGACATTATATGCAATGATGGGTTTTCAAGAATCCTGTCTTGGATGATATCTTCAAAATCTTACGTGTGATTGTGGTGTACGGGTGTAAATCATATTCAGAATCCGCAGGCCTTTCAAATTGTGCATTGTAGAAACATGGATAAATTGGTATTCATATCTGCAATTAGCAATAATGAAGAGCGCAGCAGTACAGTGTGTACAGTAGGTAACAAAATATTGCCAATCAAGAATGTTAAATAATCTCCTACGAACATGTAAATATCAACTCGGCGCACATTGCACAATTACACCATTAACTAGGAATTAGCATAGCCCTCGAAATTTGTCTTACAGACAATCATACATTTACACTGGCACTGCAATTGCATCAGATGTTTTGTGGAAGACTTTAAAGTCTGGTGAGTTGCCGACGATTATTTTGAATCTCATGAATAATAGACCAAACCTAACATTTTAATGTTTTTTTTCTGCATAGCTGCTCCATTAATATATATATACACACACTGTGTCGAACGCATATCACAGTGATAAAATGTATGGCGAGGTGTTTGGCAAACCCTTTTAAGCCCGTAAAAATTCCTGCAATTTAAGTATTTTTTTTTCGGATATCACATGCATATGGACGACAGAAATTGCCAAGATAGAGAGAATGATGAACGGAATTAAAACTTGTATTACCTCTAAAAATGACAGTTCGTTTTGTTTGGATTTGTAGTGAAACGAAAGTTGAACAATTATGTTAGTGTTACAAACATTGCAAACATTTTTTGCAAGGGATTATTTCAGAGTACATATTGGCTTCATGGACAAAAATCTTAATACCTCAGAGTTATTTTGCATAATAATTGCTAATAGATCTTCCCACGCCTAGCTAGACAAAATTTGAGGACGCACTTTATTTAGTCATCATAATTTAAGTAAGGCGAGGGAATAAAACTGCCATCAACAATATTTTCTGGCAGAAGGTTTTCTTTCTTGTTCTCCTATTTTATTTGAAAGCCAAATGTCTTGGCGATTATTTCCTTAATGAGTACGGTAATAAATACAGCATAAAACTTCCCGAATCCCTTCTACTGTACTCTTTGGCTAGGTCAAAGCATGTCCTCAGATTCACCTACTGACATTTCAAGTTAAACGTCATATCAAAAGGCTCATTCCTTGTAAATACAGTGTATGCACAATACGTGTAGACGTCTTTTTCAGCAAAAAAAAGTGCAGTTTAACTTAATCAGATCGAATGTAAAGTATTTGGGGCTACAATGACCCGTAATGCAAAATGTATGATGTTCAATGGGTGCTGGAGCCAAGTAAAATTATTTCCATTTTATTTTAACTTAAAACATAAAGACATACCTGAACAATAGATATCTATACACTGCTTGAATAGAGCACGACGCAGTGCAACAAACAATAATTAAGCAGTAGGCGTCATAATGCTAACGATAAATTTGATCCACTATAACAGCAAGCAAGGGGAAACAAGACTCATTTCTTGCCCACAGACTCTCTATAAGCTTAAGTCTTCAAGGTAGACAAATCGATGACCTTTGTTCAAAGCATAGCAAGACCTTTAAGGATTTACGTCGTCAATAAAAAAATCTTTGAATAGGCAATCTTCAAGTGAAGTCTCTTGGGTTTACTGAAAGGTCGGCTTTCTAATAAGCATAGTAAAAGAATGGAAAATATACTTAATTGTGCGTGGGCGTGCATGGCTTGAGCTGTATTCTTATTCTGTTGCCTGACTTTTTTATTTCGAGCTTTAGTTGTGTAGCCCGCTGGGGACACTTTCTTTTGTAAAATACTGAAATACAACCTACGCAGTCGATCGTCAGTGTGGCTGCAATGCTCTAATAAAAACAGCAAACGAAAATTGAGTCTATTGGTTATCGTCGTTAACTTAAATTATCCATATTTACATTCCTTATTCTAATCACCGACATCGTGCAGTAAAGAATATATTGCTTATTAATGACATACTTATGTGTCAGGGGCGAACGCTTCTGTGATAACCCTAAATATATATTTTGATGAGGTTCAGATTTGGATGATCGAATATAATGGTATATGGCATTTAGGATATAAGCCATGCAATCGCTGTTGTGAGCTCACGTCGTTTATGATGGAAAGTATATTACAAACATAAAAATAATATTTCAATCACCAAAAAGTAGATGCTCTTTTTACAAACTTTTTAGTGTTCGACTTTTGTGTGCTACATACACGTCTTCGAAATCAGGTGAAGACATTTAAAAATCTAAACATTCTTACTTTTAAATGTCAGTCTTTTCCCTCTCTTTTTTCTCAGACGGCACTAGTTCATTTAGGCCAATGTTAATGGATATCGTGACAGATAATAATTGTAATGAATGCAATGATGACGTCAATAAAAAGCTTGTGAGTAGGCACTCTTCAAGTGAAGTCTCTTGAGTTTACTGAAAGGTCGGCTTTCTAATAAGCATAGTAAAAGAATGCAAAATATACTTAATTGTGCGTGGGCGTGCATGGCTTGAGCTGTATTCTTATTCTGTTGCCTGACTTTTTTATTTCAAGCTTGAGTTGTGTAGCCCGCTGGGGACACTTTCTTTTGTAAAATACTGAAATACAACCTAGCAGTCGATCGTCAGTGTGGCTGCAATGCTCTAATAAAAACAGCAAACGAAAATTGAGTCTATTGGTTATCGTCGTTAACTTAAATTATCCATATTTTCATTCCTTATTCTAATCACCGACATCGTGCAGTAAAGAAATATATTGCTTATAAATGACATACTTATGTGTCAGGGGCGAACGCTTCTGTGATAACCCTAAATATATTTTGATGAGGTTCAGATTTGGATGATCGAATATAATGATATATGGCATTTAGGATATAAGCCATACAATTGCTAGTGAGCTCACGTCGTTTATGATTGAAAGTATATTACTAACATAAAAATAATATTTCAATCACCAGAAAGCAGATGCTCTTTTTACAAACTTTTTCGAGTTCGACTTTTGTGTGCTACATACACGTCTTCGAAATCAGGTGGAGGCATTTCAAAATCTAAACATTCTTACTTTTACATGTCAGTCTTTTCCCTCTCTTTTTTCTCAGACGGCACTAGATCATTTAGGCCAATGTTAATGGATATCGTGACAGATAATAATTGTAATGAATGCAATGATTACGTCAATAAAAAGCTTGTGAGTAGACAATCTTCAAGTGAAGCTTCTTGAGTATACTGAAAGGTCCGCTACTAATAAGCATAGTAAAATAATGCAGACTATACTTAATAGTGCGTGGGCATGCTTGGCTTGAGATGTATTCTTATTCTGTTGCCTGACTTTTTTATTTCAAGCTGGAGTTGAGTTGCCCGCTGGAGGACACTTTCTTTTATAAAATATTGAAATACAACCTAAGCAGTCGATCGACAGTGTGGATGCAATGCTCTTATAAAAACTTCAAATGAAAATTGAGTCTATTAGTTACCGTCGTTAACTTATATTGTCAATTTTAACATTCCTTATTCTAATCATTGACATCGCGCTGTAAAAAAATATATTGCTAGTTTTTGATATTCTTATGAGTTAGGGGCGAAAGCTTTTGTATAAACCTTAAAATACATTTTGATGAGGTTCAGATTTGGATGATCGAATATAATGATATATGGCATTGAGGATATAAGCCATACAGTCGCTATTGAGCTCACATCGTTTACGATTAAAAGTATATTACTAACATAACAGTGATATTTCAATCACCGAAAAGTAGATGTAAGACGCCGGATTATCATCACTTTGTCTCTCTGGCGTGCACTTCAGTCATGTCTCTTACGACTTGAATTTGTGTCTGCCCTAGAATTGCTTGAATCCGGACATTTTGCCCTGTTTTATGCATACGCCCTATTTTCCCAGGCCTTTTCTATTTATAAAGGACAGACGAGATATATAAAAAGAAACAACTTGAGATGGTGGTTACGCTCATTATCAATGATATCTCCAACTAGACATCAGAAAAGACAGCCTCAGAAAATCTAGCTTTTCGTGTTTGTTTGGACAAAATCGTTAAAAATCTAATAATGTCGGCTACGCTAGATAGTGGTGCTTAATTTTGAAATCTGACAGGCCTGAGACCTATTTTAGTCCATTTTGTTTTAAAACGTTCCTGCATTTGAAATCAGGTACCACTGTCGAACTGGTTTAACAACAAACTGATAAAGTTAAAATCGCCCTATACGCAACGTATAAAGAAGACAAAATTTAGGTCGCACTTTACATAGTCGTTATAATGTAAGTAAGACGGGGCAATACAATTAATATTAAGAGCAATTTCATTCAGATTTTTTTGGTTTTCCTAATATTCCATTCGTGGACTAATCTCTTGGCGGTTATTCATTCAATTTTGAGTAATTTGCCAACAATAGATTTAAATATTGGTTTGGTTCACCTTACTTTGTCAATCAGTTGAAAGTTTGGTGAGAAAAAAGGACAGTCAAATTTCAGAAACCAATATTAAGTAATCCACGTAAATAAGTTTTATCATGGATAGCAAATTTTAGGTGTCTTACTTCAAATGTACAGCCCTTCATCATGCGATTAAACTATTGCTACCATAATAACTTTTTGAAAAATATATAGAGTGAGGGGATTCCCTTGTCCTCTTTAATGAAAATTATTCCTGTGCTGGTTACTTTCAGCACCATCCTAATGACTATGTTAATCAGAGCAACATACATGTACCTCGACCCTTTCTGATGTACAAGTATGCATTCTCAGAATCACAAACTGAAACTTCACGCTAAGTGTCATAATATATGGTGGACATTTTCAATATTTACACGATATTTTTATACCTGAACAATTATCTTTTTGTGAAGAAGTGCATTTGTTCCTTTTTTTTAAATCAAGTTGAATAGAAAGCGTTTTTCACTAAAATGACCAACTATGCAAAATGTTCTATGTTGTTATTGGCACACGAATACTAGACCGAAGTAAAATTATTTCCAAAATTCTACACTTCAAACATATCGATGAACCTGAACAGTAAATATGTCTCATCTACTTGAAAATAAGCAACACGTGGAGAGTGCATCGACGAGGACGTAAATATACTGAAGACTTATCATTTGGTACAATATCAAACACGATCCACCATAAGAGCAAAGAAGGGGAAACCAGACTCTTATTTGTAAACAGACTGTTTGTAAGAAATATAATGCCTCGAAGTGATGTGGTCGATCTATGATCCGCGTTTAATTCAGGGGTCGTACCAAATGGTATGGCTTAAAAATGACGACCCAACACATATATTTCATTTCAATCAGGGACAGTGTAGTTTCGAGACCCCTCTTTAAGTCCTCAAGTGCCTCCAAGTGCCCGAAGTATACCTTTGGTATTTTTCAACTCCATCCCGTCGATTCTCCCGCCCCTCTAGAGGTGTTTATGAAAATTCTAGGCGTTTATTTTTACAAGTGGTATGAGAGAAATTAAATAAGCATGTAAAAGGGGTGTCTACAAATTACTCCTGCTGAGGGACAACAGTCAACTTCAATCGTTTGATCCATGTTGACGCATTCCCAATGGCTTGCATTACTCGAGTCTGTCTTGGCAACCCGTAAGTTTTGACTTATTTTGTGCCCATTCGTTAACTTTGTTTTTGCCGACTAGCACAATACAACTCAGAAAATGACTTTACCGTATACACAAAAGGAACCGATGAATCCAGCAACGACTTAGTTCATGTGATCTTTACAGTTGTAATAAAGACGGTTCGAATCCGTATAGGGGTCAACACGTTTAGACCGATGTCTAAGGCATATAAGACTAGGAAGGACAAAGTTTGAAATACTTGATATAATAATGTCTATCACCGGATCGTTGTTTCCCTCTATTGCCTGTGTGCTGTGTTTACTCCTATTTTAAGAGACGTCCATGTCGGTAAGTTCACCATATGCAAGTTATTACCAGACATTTCGTGAATAATTTATTGTAATAGGCTCTGTCCTGATGAAATAAAAGAAAACTATGGGAATTCGGTTCAGAAACAGCGATCTTGAGGGTTTTTACGCTGTCCTCAGGGGTACAAGTATCAGGCTTTTTTCAAGTTTATTCGGGTTTATACTTTGCATACATTGAAAGAGATTTTCATTCAACACAACAATGTTGACGGTTTCCATCTGAAGCAGTACATTTTGGTTTAATTGTCACAAAGTTATCTACAGAGCCACAATGGAAAGGATAACTGGAATTAACAACCGATACCATATCGCTTTTTGATATTGTGTAGTCATTCCTCCCTGATCTTGTACATACAGGGCTAAAGCTACATGTTCATTTGAAGGCCCTTTAGCTTGTTTTGAAAATAATATTTTAGTGATATTGCTAAGCATAACAGCTAATCGGAGATTCTAGTTTTGTATTATTTTGATGTGTTTTGTTTTTTGACATTAAATGCAGTGATGGGTTTTAAAGAATCCTGTCTTGGATGATATCTTCAATTTCTTACGTGTGATTGTGGTGTGTTGTGCATCGTAGAAACATGGATAAATTGCTATTCATATCTGCAAGGGACAATAATGAAGAGCGCAGCAGTGCAGTGTGTACAGTAGCTAACAAAATATTGCCAATGAAGAATGTGAACAAATCTCCTACCAACGTGTAATAATCATCTCGGCGGCACATTGCACAATTACTTCATTAATTAGGAGGTAGCATAACACTCGAAAGTAGTCTTACAGACAATCATACATTTTCAGTTGCACTGCAATTTTATCAGGAAACTTTAAAGTCTCGTGAGTTGCCGACGATTATTTTAAATCTCATCAAAATAGACCAAACCTTTTTTTTATGTTTTTCTTCTGAGCTGCTCCATTAATATTAATGTACACTGTGTCGAACACATATCGCAGTGACAAAATGCATGGCGAGGTGTTTGGCAAACCCTTTTAAGCCCGTAAAATTCCTTTAATTAAGTATTTGTTCGGATATCACTTGCATATGGACGACATAAATTGCCGAGATAGAGAGAATGATGAACGGGATTAAAAATTGTATATCCTTGAAATGACAGTTGTTTTTGTTTGGATTTGTAGTGAAACGAAAATTTGAAAATTTTGTTAATGTTGCTAACATTGCAAACATTTTTGCAAGTTGTTGAGGGATTATATTACAGTAAATATTGGCGTCATGGAGGAAATCTTATTACGAGTTATTTTTCATATTAATTGCTAATAGATCTTCTCAACTCAAGCTAAACAAAGGTTGAGGTCGCACTTTACATAGTCATTGTAATTTAAGTAAGGCGGGGCAAAAAAACTGCCATCAAAAACATTTTCGATCAGAAGGTTTTCTTTCTTGTTTTCCTATTTTTTTTTGAACCAAATCTCTTGGCGGTTTTCCTTAATGACTACGGTAATAAATACAGCATAAAACTTCCCAAATCCCTTTTACTGTGCTCTATGGCTAGGTCAAAGCATGTCCTGAGATTCATCACCTGAAATTCAAGTTAAACATCATATCAAAAGGCTGATTCCTTGTAAATACAATGTGTGCACAATAAGCCAGCTAGAATCCCTTGTGTATATTTGTATGGGAAACCTTTAATTTTGTAAACAGCAAAAAATATTCAGGATATGTTATGTCTTCCTCCGTTGACGATGATGTGGATATGTAAAGGCAGCCCCGATGTTTGTACGTCAGAGCCAACTTCATTGTTCGCAATTTTGGCAGATGTTCTCAGAAAGTGAAGTGCACTCTTTTTAAAAGTTTGTTATACAGTGTTTACTTTTTAAACGTTTGGTGTAATATAGTGTTAAACAAATGTCAAATTGAAGGTGGCCTATAATAATACGATGCGGTTAGTCTTTGATCTTAAACGTGATGTTAGTATGAGTCATAATTTGCTATTAGAAATATTTTGAATTTTACATCATTGCATCGTAGGATGTTATTTGCATTTTGTCAACGTCTGTTGGCTAGCAGAAATACTGTTATTTACAGCTGTGTACACTCCGACTCCTACTTCATTCCACCTTTTGGAAACACAGTCGGAGTATCTCTATTAGGGATTTTAGTCACATTTTTTGATCTTTTTAAATATTTTAATGTAGTTTTTTGAGTGTATATCTTCTTAAATATTTTAATGTAGTTTTTTGAGTGTATATTTTTATTGTATGGGTCATCGACCTGAAATAAAGGATAATAATAATAATGATAATAAGTGTATGTCTTTTTCACCAAAAAAGTGCAGTTTAATTTAATCACGTTGAATGTTAAGTGTTTGTGGCTACAATGACCCATAATGCAAAATGTATGATGTTTTTTTGTTGACAAATGGATGCTGGACCCAAGTAAAATTATGTCCATAATTATTTCAACTTAAAACATAAAGACCTAACTAAACAATAGATACGTATACACTGCTTCAACTGAGCAAGACGCAGTGCAACAAACGAGAAATAAGCAGTAGGCGTCATAATGCTAACGCTAAATTTGATCCACTTTAACAGCAAGCAAGGGGAAACGAGACTCATTTATTGTCAACAGACTATCTGTAAGCTCATGTCTTCAAGGTAAACAAATCGATGACCTTTGTTCAAAGCATAGCAAGACCTTTAAGGATTTACGTTGTCAATAAAAAGCTTTGAGAAGGCACTCTTCAAGTGAAGCCTCTTGAGTTTATTGAAAGGTCGGCTTTCTAATAAGCATAGTAAAAGAATGCAAAATATACGAAATTGTGCGTGGGCGTGCATGGCTTGAGCTGTGCTCTTATTCTGTTGTCTGACTTTTTTATTTCAAGCTGGAGTTGTATAGCCCGCTGGGGGACACTTTTTTTGTAAAATACTGAAATACGACCTACGCAGTCGATCGGCAGTGTGGATGCAATGCTCTTACACAAACAGCAAACGAAAATTAAGTCTATTATAACACAATTGGAACTATTTTGTGATTATAAGATGAACAGTAAAAGTCACAGAATGTGCTCTAGAAGAGAGGGTTTACTCAAAGCATTTAGTAGTTATCAATTTTTCTAGTGAAAACATCAAGACTGTAATTATTGAATTAAATGTTAAAGTAGTATTAAAAAATTGTAGTATTTAAAGCCATCTGCTTTTCAAAAATTGTAAATTTATCCCTTTTGACAATTTCTTAAGGATACTTCATCTTATTGCTACACATTCTTGAGAATGTCAAGATTAGAGGTCAAAACTTGATAATTGCTATATTGTTTAGAGGACCTGGATGCATTTGAAGGTTTCGGGATCATATCTGATTGGTTCTTTACTATTTCAAAGTGCCTCTCTAGGCCAGTCCTTAAAATGTTTAGGGGTCATATCTAAGTGGTCCCTTGAAAAAATTAAGGGACACATCAGGGTGGTCCCCGAAAGTTTCAAGGACTCATCTGGGTGGTCCCTGAAAGTTTCAAGGTCACATTAGGATAATCCTTGAAAGATTCAGGGACACCTCAGGTTGGTCCCTGAAAGTTTCAAGGACTCATGCGGGTGGTCCCTGGAAGTTTCAAGGTCACATCAGAGTGGTCTCTAAAAGATCCAGGGACTCATCTTGGTGGTCCCTGAAAGTTTCAAGGACTAATCTGGGTGGTCCCTGAAAGTTTCAAGGTCACATCAGAATGGTCTCTAAAAGATCCAGGGACACATCAGGGTGGTCCCTGAATGTTTCAAGGACTCGTCTTGCAATGGCGGTTTTTGAAAGATCAAGGTCACATTAGGATAGTCCTTGAAAGATTCGGGGACACCTCAGGTTGGCCTCTGAAAGTTTCAAGGACTCATAGTCTTAGTCATGTTCACGCTACAATCACAGTTGCTGACATCATTGTCGAGATCGGGAACAGCACTGTCAGTGTCACTCCACAAAGGACCATGGTAACAGACATCAAATTCGTCGGAGATATCCAGTATTCCGTTGCTTTCCATGTAGTCCTGTCATTAAATAATTGGGGTACTGGACGTCCTACATTCAGAATCGGCAACCTTTCCCGACGAAGGAATTAGTGCAGTAGTCAAAATCCATTCGAACATCACGCTGTTTACACACTCGACTTGAAACAATGCAGAGCCTCACAACAATGTGACCGTGACCTTTACTATGTAAATTAGCAAGGACTATATTAGCTGGTGTACGATACAGTGTCTCGCTTAATGAGAAAAGTATCATCGACTACATCTCCAAATTAATCATGAAGACTGTAACATACAACCATAGTATTTTAAATGGTGGGAAAACTTTACAGCATAAAAGAGCAACATGTACCTTACCCGGGACCTTACACAATCGCACAATCCTAGATGCCCCTGTAGGTTAAAATGGAATGTGCCATCATGAACTGATTGTTTGTGAATAATTAATTGTTTATTGTTCAGACCAGCGGCGCGTCGGCTAGTGACAGCATACTTCAACCAGCCAGTAAATTACCATTAATCGTCAAGGACTGCTCGTTTAAGTCGACTGAAGGTTCAGCCACTGCCCAGTTTATCACATTTATGCCGGGAAGAACATGCCTTGTAGATCTCGTCGCGTGATAAATATGCAAACACGTGTTTAGGAGCCGGCCGACCAGTCACACATGGGAGCGATAAGGATGCTGTGTTAAGCCATTACATAATCTTAACTTCGACCGTCATGAATATTGACGCTGTATGTGCAGGAAGTTGGACCAAATCTTTTCAGTGATTCGTCTGCCTGTCAGCTTTACCAAGTAATGCTTGTGAATGCACAAGCTGACGAGCGAAGGTCACATCAGGATAATCCTTGAAAGGTTCAGGGTCTCATCTGGGAATCCCTGAAAGTTTCAAGGACTCATCCGGGTGGTCCCTGAAAGTTTCGAGGTCACACCAGGATAGTCCTTGAACGATTCAGGGTCACATCTGGGTGGTCCCTGAAAGTTTCAAGGACTCATCTGGGTGGTCCCTGAAAGTTTTAAGGACTCATCTGGGTGGCCCCTGAAAGTTTCAATGTCACATCAGGATAGTCCTTGAAAGATTCAGGGTCACATCTGGGTGGTCCCTAAATGTTTCAAGGACTCATCTGGGTGGTCCCTGAAATTTTCCAGGTCATGTCAGTGTGGTCTCTGAAAGATTTAGGGTCTTCTCGGAGTGGTCCCTGAAAGCTGCAAAGACATCTCTGCACAGTCCCTAAAAATTGCTGACAAAAACTGTTGGTATTTGCCGTTAATATTTTAAGGTTTCAACAGACAGATGATATTGATTACATTTCTTTGCATCTACCAAAAAGAGTTCATTTTTAATAGAAGGGCTGAAATAGTTAAGTGATTTTTAAAAATTTTCCAGCATTAATTAGCACACGCACAAGAAAAGGGTAGTTTTATCAAATTTACCAGGTCTCATTTCCTTGTATATGAAATAAATAAATGTACAAGTCATTTTCTTAACATCTACCAAATCATTTGAAAGAGAGATCACCAAAAAAACATACACTATAGCAGAACTGATTTGGGTAGAGGTAGAAGGCCATTTTACCATCGAAAATTTACAATTTTATCATGCATCGTTCGGTGAGAAAAGCAAATGCCTACAAATCAACCTTGGAAAGGGAATTTGTATTTTCACTTAAACCTAAACAAAATTGACAAATCAGTTACATTTACTGGGTTCTCCTTTCCTGAGAGTGCGAAAAGCTAGACAAAAATGTAAAATTTGTTAGAGATGTATTTGATGATTGTGCAATCATCAACAATTTATACAATTTGCCCTCGTCTTCACACAAAAACACTGTTAGATTGATGGTTTTAAATAGATTACAACAAAATGCTCAAGATCTTATAATCACAAAATAGTTCCAATTGTGTTATTATTTATCGTCCTTAACTTAAATTATCAATTTAAACATTCTTTATTCTAATCATTGACATCATGCTATAAAAAACTATATTGCTAGTTAATGACATCGTTATGAATCAGGGGCGAACGCTTTTGTATAAACCCTGAAAATGTATTTTGATGAGGTTCAGATTTGCATGATTATATATACTGACATATGGCATGGGGGATATAAGCTATACAATCGCAAGTTAGCTCAAGTCGTTTATGATGGAAGTTATATTACCAACATAAAAGTGATATTTCAATCACCAAAAGTAGATGCTCTTTATACAAACCTTTTCAAGTTCGACTTTTGTGTGCTACATACACGTTTTCGAAATCAGGTGGAGGCATTTAAAAATCTAAATATTCTTACTTTTACATGTCAGTCTTTTCCCTGTCTTTTGTCAGACGGCAGTAGTTCATTTAGGCCAATGTTAATGAAAATGGTAACAGATAATAATTGTAATAAATGCAATGATGACGAGAGTGGCGCAAAAACATTGATTTCCGTAATGAACGAGATGTGTGATAAAACTTTCTTGTATCATTTGCAATACCTACAGTTATATTGATAGATGTGCAAGCCTTACCTCATCTCAATATTTTACCTGCCTTTCTTCTGTTTGTGTTGTCGAATAATTATCATTTATCTCATTCCTTATAGCTGTTTTTGTAATATATTATTTCGATAGAGCTTTTGGGAAAATACCGTTTCGTCCTCTCTTTAAAAAAAACTTATGTAAGACGCCAGGTTATCATCACCTTGTCACGTAGGCGTGCACGTCAGTCATGTCTCCAAGGACTTGAATTTGTGTCAGCCCTAGAATTGCTTCAATCCGGACATTTTGCTCTGTTTTATCCATACGCCCTATTTTCCATTGCCTTTTCCATTTATAAAGGACAGACGAGATATACGAAAAAAGAAACAACTTGAGATTGTGGTGACGCTCGTTATCAAAGATATCTCCGAGCAGATATCAGAAAAGACAGCCTAAGAAAATCTGGCTTTTCGTGTTTGTTTGGACAAAATCGTAAAAAAAACCAATAATGTTGTCTGCGCTCGAGAGCGGTGCTTAATTTTGAAATCTGACAGGTCTGACACCTATTTTAATCAATTTTGTTTTAAATATCCTGCATGTGAAATCAGACACCATTGTAGAACTGGTTTAACAACAAACTGATGACGTTAAAATCGTCCTATAAGAAACGTATAAACAAGATACAGTTTAAGGTCGCATTTTAGATAGTCATTATAATGTAAGTAAGACGGCGCAATACAATTAATATTAAGAGCAATTTCATTCAGATTTTTTATGCTTTTCCTAATATTTCATTTGTGAACTAATCTCTTGGCGGTTATTCATTCAATTTTGAGTAATTTGCTAACAATAGATTTAAATATTGGTTTGGTTCTCCTTACTTTGTCAATCAGTTGTAAGTTTGGTGTAAAAAAAAGGATAAATTATGAAAATTTATGCAAGCCACTCAATTTCTTGGCTTATCTTTCTACCTAGTTTCAATATAAGAAGAAGGTACCATTTAAAACCATTTTGCTTGGTTAAATTTACGTTTTCAGTTTTCTTTTCATGATTTAAATCATATTTCCAGTGTCAGACTTCAACCCCTCCTATTTTAGCTTAATGATATATAACAAATTAAAATAGATTTTACGTATACTCTTGTTTCAAAATAACTGTCAAATTTCAGAAAATAATATTAAGTTTTTCACTTTAATCAGCTTTATCATTGATATCAAATTTTAGGTTCCCTACTTCAAATCACAGAGAAACATAGAGTCGCAACGGGTATTGTGTAAGGCGTGAAGCAGTTACGTAACCCATCCATGTTCGCCTCGCCTAGGGTTGCTCTCGCGTCTCTTTTCCGAGGAGTGCCGACCATGCATCCTTCGGTAATGTTCGGATTTTCGCAAATTGTTAAGCAAAAGTATGTTTGGCAAAGTTTTTGTTGTTGTTGTCGTGTGGTGCTGAGCGGAATTCACTTGCTGGCGAAAACAGGAGTGTTTTGAGCTTCAGGAAAGTGAGTTTTTCCTTTTTAAAAATTCCACTCATATTTTTATGAATATATAATGAGTGTGTTTGAACCAAATTTGAAAGTCTTTTATCGATACTGTCTAGTTTACTAATGGTTTACGGTCAGTCATACCATCTTTTACACGTGCGTCAAGGAAGGACATGTTTATGAAACTGCTGGCGTGTTATGTTTTGATTGGCGTGAAGCAGTGTTTCTGGCCTGAGAGCTCACAAAGTAACTGTGGTTGCTACGCGACCGGCAGTACGATGCCATCTCGTCGTATTTATCGCATAATCTCGTGTAATTATCAGCCAGAAACAGAGCTTCCAAAACGTTTAACACCTTTGAAGCTCATTTCAATATGAAAAGCCTATAGTCTACCCAGACGACCATGGAACAAAAGGCATGCAAGCGTTGCGACCCTCTCTATGTTTTTCTGTAATCAAATATACACCCCTTCATCATGCGATTAAACTATTGCTACCATACTAAATTTTTGAAAATATATAAAGTGAGGGGATTACTTTATCCTCTTTAATGATAATTATCCCTTGGCAAGCAAACCTGTGCTGGTTACTTTCAGCACCATCCTAATGACTATGTTAATCAGAGCAACATACATGTACCTCGACCCTTTCTGATGTACAAGTATGCATTCTCAGAATCACAAACTGAAATTTCACGGTAAGTGTCATATTATATGGTGGACATTTTCAATATTTGCACGATATTGTTATACCTGTACAATAAACATTTTGTGAAGCTGTGCATATGTTCCTTTTTTCTAAATCAGGTTGAATTTAAAGAGTTTGTCACTAAAATGACCCACTATGCAACATGCTCCATTTTGTTGTTGGCACACGAATGCTAGATCGAAATAAAATCATTTCCGAAATTCTACACTTAAACATATAGATGAACCTGAATAGTAAATATGTCTAATCGCCGATTTTTGCCCTTTCCATCGAATTAAAGGATAGGTGTGGTAAGTACAGGACATGATGCTACCACAAACCCAACATTTCAATTGTCTGGCATTTATATGGTGTGTTTTTCTTGACTTGAAAATACAGATGTTGGAATCCCACTTGCTCCCCTTGTCTCAATATATAAAGCCCAACCCTAACCCTAACCCTAACTTAAGCCTAAGTCTAAGCCTAAGCCTAAGCCTAACCCTAACTTAAGCCTTACTCTAACCCTAACCATCGGAAATACGTATCAACAAACAAACAAACAAACAAACAAATATATAAACAAACAAACAAATAAATAAAGTGCTCTTTATTGACAAATATTAACAAAACAGCTTTCGCTGTTTTTTTTTATTAAAAATAACAAATTAACAAACACAAACACATACACATAAACAAACAGACACAAATAAACAACAAGCACGAGTCCCCTGTGGTCGATCTATGATCTGCGTCTTATTTCAGGGGTCGGAACAAATGGTATAGCTTAAAAAATGACGACCCAACACATATACTATATTTCAATCAGAGACAGTTTTGTTCAAGGCCCCTCTTTAAGTCCTCAAGTGCCTTCAAGTGCCCGAAACATACCTTTGATATTTTTTCAACTCAACCCCTTCGATTCTCCCAACCCTCTAGAGGTGTTAAGGAATGCAACCCAATTGCAAGTAAAATTCTAGGCGTTTATTTTTACAAGTGGTATGAGAAAAATTCAATAAACATGTAAATGAATGTCTACAAATTACTCTTGCTGAGGGCAACAGTCAATTTCAATCGTTTAATCCATGTTGACGCATTCCCCATGGCTTGCTGTACACGAGTCCGTCTTGGCAACCCGTCACCTTTGACTTATTTTGTGCCCATTTGTTAACTTTGTTTACGCAGACTAGCACTAGGCAACTCAGAAAAGAACTTTACCGTATACACAAAAGTAAAAGATGAATCCATAAACGACTTAGTTCATGTGGTCTTTTTAGTAGTAATTAAGACGGTTGGAATCCACAAAGGGGTCAACAGGTTCACACCGATGTTAAGGCATATTAGCGTAGTATGGCATAATAAATATTAATTGGTTCTGCCCAACAAGCCATGAGCCAATCATGAGAGGGTCATTTTCAGTGATTGACTTTGAAAGGGATGCTAGTGACGTCTATGTCTCAGTTGGTAACCATTGACATTCAAATGAGCAATTTTCACGACTCTGGCTTGAAATACTGCTCACGAGCCTAGACGGGAGTGGGTCGGAGGTAATGAGGCAAGCGGACGAATAGGATTCTAGGGTAAAGGCATATAAGACTGGGAAGTACAAAGTTTAAAATACGTGATATAATAATGTCTATCACCGGATCGTTGTTTCCCTCTATAGCCTATGGGCTGTGTTTACTCCTATTTTTAAGAGACGTCCATGTCGGTAAGTTCACTATATGCAAGTTATTGCCAGACATGTCGTGAATAATTCATTGTAATATGCTCTGTCCTGATGAACTAAAAGAAAACTATGGGAATTCGGTTCAGAAAGAGCTATCTTGAGGGTCTTACGGGGTCCTCAGGGGTACAAGTATCAGGCATTTTTGAAGCTTATTCTCGTTTAAACTTTGCACACCTTAAGGAGATTTTCATTCAACAAAACAATGTCGAGGACTTTAATCAGAAGCAGTACATGTTGGTTTAATTGTCACAAAGTTATCTACAGAGCCACCATGGAAAGGATAATTGGGATTAACAACCTATACCATATCGCTTTTTGATATTGTGTAGCCATTCCTTTCCTGATCTTGTACATACAGGGCTAAAGCTACATGTCCACTTGAAGGCCCTATAGCGTGTTAAGAAAAAATATTGTTAGTGATACTGCTAAGCATAACAGCTAATCGGAGATGCTCGATTTGTATTATTTTTATTTGTTTTGTTTTTTGACAAGGAATTCAATGATGGGTTTTAGAGAATCATGTTTTGGATGCTATCTTCAATTTCTCACGTGTGATTGTGGTGTACAGGTGTAAAATCATATTCGGAATCCTCAGGCCTTTTAAATTGTGCACTGTAAAAATGGATAAATCGGTATTCATATCTGCAAGGGACAATAATGAAGAGCGAAGCAGTACAGTATATACAGTAGCTAAAAAAATATTGCAAATCAAAAATGTTTACTAACCTCCTACCAACGTGTAATTATCAACTCGGCGGCAAATCGCACAATTACACCATTAACTAGGAGGTAGCATAGCCCGTGAGGGTAGTCTTACAGACAATCATACATTTACAGAGGCTCTGCAATTGTATCAGATGTTATGTGGAAGACTTTAAAGTCTCTTTAGTTACGATAATTATATTAATTGTCATCAAAATAGACCAAACCTATTTATGTTACTGTTTTTTCTGCTGAACTGCTCCATTAATATTATTATACACTGTGTCAAACGCATATCGCAGTGATAAAATGCATGGCGAGGTGTTTCTAAAACCCTTTCAAGCCCGTAAAAATTACTTTAATTTAAGTATTTGTTCGGATATCACATGCATATGGACGACAGAAATTGCCGAGATAGAGAGAATGATGAACGGGATTAAAACTTGTATTACCTCTGAAATGACAGTTGTTTTTGTTTTGATTTGTAGTGAAACGGAAATTTGAAAATTTTGTTAATGTTGCTGTCATTGCAAACATTTTTGCAAATTGTTAAGGGATTATATAACTGTACATATTGGCTTCATAGATAAAAAGCTTAATACGTCAAAATTCTTTTGCATAATAATTGCTAATCGATCTTCCCAACTAAAGCTAGACAAAATTTGAGGACGCACTTTATTTAGTCATCATAATTTAAGTAAGGCGAGGGAATAAAACTGCCATCAACAATATTTTCTGGCAGAAGGTTTTCTTTCTTGTTCTCCTATTTTATTTGAAAACCAAATCTCTTGGCGGTTATTTCCTTAATGACTATGGTAATACGTGCAGCATATAACTTCCCAAATCCCTTCTACTGTACTCTTTGGCTAGGTCAAAGCATGTCCTCAGATTCACCTACTGACATTTCAAGTTAAACGTCATATCAAAAGGCTGATTCGTTGTAAATGCAGTGTGTGCACAATAAGTGTATACGTCTTTTTCACCCAACAAGTGTAGTTTAACTTAATCAGGTCGAATGTAAAGTGTTTGTGGCTACAATGACCCATAATGCAAAATGTATGATGTTGTTATTGGCGAATGGATGCTGGACCCAAGTAAAATTATGTTTATAATTACTTCAACTTAAAACATAAAGACTTACCTAAACAATAGAAATGTATACACAGCTTGAACTAAGCAAGACACAGTGCAACAAACAAGAGTAGGCGGCATATGCTAACGCAAAATTTCATCCACTATAACAGCAAGCAAGGGGAAGCAAGGCTTATTTCTTGCCAACAATCTATCTGTAAGCTCAAGACTTCAAGGTAAACAAATCGATGACCTTTGTTCAAAGCATAGCAAGACCTTTAAGGAATTACGTCGTCAATAAAAAGCTTTTGAGTAGGCAATCTTTAAGTGAAGCCTCCTGAGTTTACTGAAAGGACGGCTTTTAATAAGCATAGTAAAAGAATGCAAAATATACTTAATTGTGCGTGGGCGTGCATGGCTTAAGCTGTATTCCTATTCTGTTGCCTCACTTTTTTATTACAAGCTGGAGTTGTGTAGCCCGCTGGAGGACACTTTTTTGTGAAATACAGAAATACAACCTACGTAGTCGATCGGCAGTTTTGATGCAATGCTCTGATACAAATAGTAAACAAAAATTCGAGTCTATTAGTTATCGTCGTTAACTTAAATTATTAATTTTAACATACCTTATTCTAATCATTGACATCGTTCTGTAAAGAAGTATATTGCTAGTTTATCGACAAATTTTCATCTCCGTGCGATCTGAATACTTTCGTCGCTGTGATGACGCAAAATCTAGTTACCATCGACGTCGTATCCAAAAGGCGGACTCTAGGAAACTATTAAGCATAGTTGGCGAACTTTCCAACGCGAATGCAAGTAACACCAATGCATTGCCAAACAACATACCTCCCATGGACTTGCCATCCGAATTTCTCACCTACTTCGAATCCAAGTTAGCGAAGCTCCGAAACGGACTTTCAGTTCAACAGGTCGACGCCCATGATATCCTACCACCCCATTATTCACTGACTTCCATCCGGTTACAGCCGATCAGGTAGAGGCAGTCATAAAACGATCCTCCACGAAGTCTTGTGACCTTGATGTCTTACCATCGGACATTATCAAGAAATCTGTCAACAACCTCACACCTTTCTTAGATGACTTTTTTAATTGCTCGCTCTGGACAGGCATTGTCCCAGCTCCCTTCAAATCCCCCATTATTAGGCCACTCCTGAAAAAACCTGACCTAGACAAAACAGGTTGAAGAGCTATATACCGGTATCAAATCTTACATTTCTTTCAAAAGCTCTTGAAAGAAGTGTCGCACAGCAACTGCATAGCAATCTTACCAGGTTTGATCTGATCTCAAAGCGCTAAAGTGCATACCGTCCTATCCACATCACCGAAACAGCTCTATTGCGGGTCCATAATGACATCATGCGTGCCCTAAACTATAAAATGGACGTCATTCTCATCGTGTTGGATTTGTCGGCTGCGTTCGATACGATCGATCATGACATTGTATCACACAGACTGCAATCAAGATTTGGCATAACTGGCACCGTTCTGTCTTGGTTCGGATCATATATGTTAGATCGCAATCAGTGTGTCAAAGTCGGCAATGTAACATCATCCAGTTCGACACTGAAATACGGTGTACCACAGGGATCGGTACTTGGGCCAATCCTATTCACACTATATACATCACCTTTGGAGGATATCATCGAAGGCAATGGTCTTGATTGTATGATGTACGCAGACGACACCCAAGTCTATGTCATTTGTAGTCAACCAGATGACGTACTCACCTCTCTTCAGGAATGTATCGACGATGTACGGCTGGATGAAGTCAAATTTACTTATTCTGAACGATGACAAAACTGAAGTTGTCCATTTCTCGTCACCCTTGAAATCTAAGGCGACGGGACTATCTAGCCTAAGGATCGGCGACACTGATGTCTTCCCTTCAAACTCTGTACGAAATGTTGGCACGATTTTAAACAGGAATGGTGCTATGTCTAATCATGTAAACTACGTTTGTAGAAATGACCACTACTCATTATATAGAATTGGCAAGATCCGTAACCTTCTCGATCAGGACACTACCGAGCAATTGATCCACGCATTTGTAACATCTCAGTTATATTATTGTAATAGTCTCTTGTATGGAATTAACAAATATCAGCTCCACCGTTTGCAATCTCTTCGAAATGCCGCAGCACGTTTAGTCAACCGTTCTCGCAAATTTGATCATATTACATCTGTACTAGTTGATTTAAATTGGCTGCCTGTTGAAGCACCTATTAAGTTAAAGATTATGTCAATTACTTTTAATTAAATAAAGGCTGTGCACCTCTGTATTTGACAGAGCTAATAGAGCAGTATGTTTCTACCAGAAATCTCCGTTCTGCAAGCAAGTTACGTCTGATTACACCTCGTGGTAAATTCAGTAAGGCATACGGCCAGAGAGCCTTATCAGTGTGCGCGCCATCGTTGTGGAATATTTTGCCTGCAGAGATTCGTACTGCAAGAAATGTTGAGTCTTTTACACGCGGTTTGAAAACCTATCATTTTAATCTGTATTATCAGTGATTTGTTTATGCTATGCGGTACATTTTCTTCACTGCAGGACTGCTCGTGTGGTGCGTTTTATCTCTGACACTTGCATTTCGTAAATTTGCATATTCTTTGTGTGTTCTGTACAGCGCACTGTGACGTATGTGTAGTGCGTTTTTCAAGAATTTTTAATAATAATAACAATAATAATAGTTTATGACATAATTATGAGTCAGGTTCGAACGCTTTTGTATATAAACCCTTAAAATACATTTTGATGAGGTTCAGATTTGGATGATCGAATATAATGATATATGGCATTGAGGATGTAAGCCATACAATCGCTATTTAGCTCACGTCGTTTATGATTGAAATTATATTACTAACATAAAGTGATATTTCGATCACCAAAAAGTAGATGCTCTTTATACAAACTTTTTCGAGTTCAACTTTTGTGCTACATACACGTCTTCGAAATCAGGTGGAGGCATTTCAAAATCTAAACATTCTTCCTTTTACATGTAAGTCTTTTTCCTCTCATTTTGTCAGACGGCACTAGTTCATTTTAATGGAAATCGTAACAGATAATAATTGTAATGAATGCAATGATGACGAGAGTGACGCAAGAACATTGATTTCCGTAAAGAACGAGATGTATGATAAATTTCCTTGTATCATTTGGCAATACCTACAGTTATATTGATAGATGTGTAAGCCTTTCCTCATCTCCATATTTTACCTGCCTTTCTTCTGGTTTTGTTGTCGAATAATTATCATTTATCTCATTCGTTATAGCTGTTTTTGTGATATATTATTTCGATAGAGCCTTTGGGAAAAATACCGTTTCGTCCTCTCTTTCAAAACTAATGTGAGACGCCAGGTTATCACCACTTTGTCTCGTTGGCGTGCACGTCAGTCATGTCTCTTACGACTTGAATTTGTGTCAGCCCTAGAATTGTTTCAATCCGGACATTTAACTCTGTTTTGTCCATATGCCCTATTTTCCCATGCCTTTTCTATTCATAAAGGACAGACGAGATATATAAAAAAAGAAACAACTTGAGATGGTGGTGACGCTCATTATCAAAGATACCTCCAACTAGACATTAGTAAAGAAAGCCTCAGAAAATCTAGCTTTTCGTGTTAGTTTAGACAAAATCTTTTAAAAAACCCAATAATGTTGGCTACGCTCGATAGCGGTGCTTAATTTTGAAATCTGACAGGACTTAGACCTATTTTAGTCGATTTTGTTTAAAAAAATTCCTGTATTTCAAATCAGGCACCATTGTAGAACTGGTTTAACAACAAACTGATGATGTTAAAATCGCCCTATACGAAACGTATAAACAAGACAAAGTTTAAGGTCGCACTTTACATAGTCATTATAATGTGAGTAAGACGGGGCAATAAAATTCTTATTAAGAGCAATTTCATTCAGATTTTATTCTGCTTTTTCTAATATTCCATTTATGAACTAATCTCTTGGCGGTTATTCATTCAATTTTGAGTAATTTGCAAACAATAGATTTAAATATTGGTTTGGTTCACCTTACTTTGTCAATCAGTTGTAAGTTTGGTGAGAAAAAAGGATAAATTATGAAAATTTATGCAAGCCATTCAATTCTGGCTTGGTCTATTTAAATAGAATTGGTCCTAAACCATTTTGCGTGTTTCAAGTTTGCTTGTTATGATTTAAATCATATTTTCAGTGACAGACTGTCAACCCCTCCTATTTTAGCATAATGATATATAACGAGAATTGAAATAGATTTTACGTATACCCCTGTTTTAAAAGAACTATCAAATTTCATAAAATAATATTAAGTTTTTCACTTAAATCAGTTTTGTCACTGATACAAAATTTGAGATTCTCTACTTCATATATACACCCCTTTATCATGCGATTAAACTGTTGCTACAATACTAACTTTTTGAAAATATATAGAGTGAGGGGATTCCCTTGTCCTCTTTAATGATATTATTCCTCGGCAAGCAAACCTGTGTTGGTTACTTGCAGCACCATCTTGATGACTACATTAATCAGAGCAACATACATGTAACTCGACCGTTTGATGTACCCCATGGTTACGTCAAAGCATGCATCCTCAGAATCACAAAGTGAAATTTCACGCTAAATGTCATATTATATGGTGGACATTTTCAATATTTGCACGATATTTTTATACCTGAACAATTACCTTTTTGGGAAGAAGTGCATCTGTTCTTGTTTTCTTAATCAGGTTTAATATAAAGAGTTTGTCACTAAAATGACCCACTATGCAAAATACTCCATTTGTTTTTGGCACACGAATACTAGACCGAAGTAAACTTATTTCTAAAATTCTACACTTCAAACATATACATGATGCTGAATAGTAAATATGTCTAATCTACTTGAAAATAAGCAACACTTGGAGAGTGCATCGAAAAGGACGTAAAATACAAAAGACTTATCATCTGGTTAAATATCAAACACAATCCACCATACGAGCAAACAAGGGGTAACCAGACTCTCGTTTGTAAAGAGACTGTTTGTAAGAAATATAATGTCTCGAAGCGATTGGTCGATCTATGATCCGCGTTTAATTTCAGGGGTCGGAACAAATGGTATAGCTTAAAAATGACCTGCCAACACATATATTTCATTTCAATCAGAGACATTTTTGTTTCGAGGTCCCTCTTAAGTCCACCAGTGTCTTCAAGTGCCCGAAACATACCTTTGATATTCTTCAACTAAATCCCGTCGATTCTTCCGCCCCTTTAAAGGTATTTATGAATGCAACCCAATTGCAAGTAAATGTTAGGCGTTTATTTGTTCAAGCGGTGTGGGAAAAATTAAATAAACATGTAAACGAGTGTCTACAAATTACCCTTGCTGAGGGACAACAGTCAATTTCAGTCGTTTAATCCATATTGACGCATTCCCCATGGCTTGCTGTACACGAGTCTGTCTTGGCAACCCGTCAACTTTGACTTATTTTGTGCCCATTCGTTAACTTTGTTTATGCAGACTAGCTCTAGGCAACTAACAAAGGGAGTTTACCGTACCGTATACACAAAAGTGAAAGATGAATCCAGAAAACGACTTAGTTCATGTGGTCTTTACAGTTGCAATTAAGACGGTTGGAATCCGCATAGGGGTCAACAGGTTTAGACTGATGTCTAAGGCATATAAGACTGCGAAGGACAAAGTTTGAAATACGTAATATAATAATGACTATCACCGGATCGTTGTTTCCCTCTATAGCCTGTGGGCTGTGTTTACTCCTATTTTCAAGAGACGTCCATGTCGGTAAGTTCACAATATGCAAGTTATTACCAGACATTTCGTGAATAATTTATTGTAATAGGCTCTCTCCTGATGAAATTAAAGAATACCATGGAATTCGGTTCAGAAACCAGCGATCTTGAGGGTCTAACGGGGTCCTACGGGGTACAAGTATCATGCATTTTAAAGCTTATTCTGGCTTATACTTTGCATACATTGAAAGAGATTTTAATTCAACCCAACAATGTTGAGGACTTTAATCAGAAGCAGTACATTTTGGTTTACTTGACACAATGTTATCTACAGATCAACAATGGAAAGGATGACTGGGATTAACAACCGAACCCATATCTCTTTACTTGTTGATACTGTGTAGTCATTTCTTCCAGATCTTGTACATACAGGGCTACAGCTACGTGCCCATTTGAAGGTCATATAGCGTTCCGAGAAATAATATTGTTAGTGATACTGCTCAGCATAACAGCTATTGGAGAAGCTCGTTTTGTATTGTTTTGATTCCTTAGTTTTTGACAGTGAATGCAATGATAGGGTTTAGAGAATCATGTTTTGGATGCTATCTTCAATTTCTCACGTGTGATTGTGGTGTACAGGTGTAAAATCATATTCGGAATCCGCAGGCCTTTCAAATTGTGCATTGTAGAAACATGGATAAATTGGTAATTATATCTGCAATTGGCAATAATGAAGAGCGCAGCAGTACAGTGTGTACAGTAGGAAACAAAATATTGCCATCAAGAATGTTAAATAATCTCCTACGAACGTGTAAATATCAACTCGGCGCACATTGCACAATTACACCATTAACTAGGAATTAGCATAGCCCTCGAAATTTGTCTTACAGACAATCATACATTTACACTGGCACTGCAATTGCATCAGATGTTTTGTGGAAGACTTTAAAGCCTCGTGAGTAGCTGATGATTATTTCAAATCTCATCAAAAATAGACCAAACCTATTAATTTTCATGTTTTTCTGCTGAGCTGCTCCATTAATTTTGATATACGCTGTGTCGAACGCATTTTGCAATGATAAAATGCATGGCAAGGTGTTTCGTAAACCCTTTAAAGCCGTAAAAAACCTGAAATTTAAGTATATTTTCGGATATAACATGCATATGGACGACAGAAATTGCCGAGATAGAGAGAATGATGAACGAGATTAAAACTTGTATTACCTCTGAAATGACAGTTCTTTTTTTTTTGATTGTAGTGAAACGAAAATTTGAAAATTGTGTTACTCTTTATAACATTGCAAACATTTTTTCAAGTTGTTAAGGGATTATATAAAAGTACATATTTGCTTCGTGGGGAAAAATCTAAATACGTCAGAGTTATTTAGCATAATGATTGCTAATAGATCTTTCCAAACTCAAACTATACAAAGTTTGGGGTTGCACTTTACATAGTCACCATAATTTAAGTAAGGCGGGCAATAAACCTACCATCAAAACATTTTCGATCAGAAGGTGTCCTTTCTTGTTTTCTTTTTTATTTGTGAACCAAATCTCTTTGTTGTTATTTCCTTAATGACTACGGTAATAAATACAGCATAAACTTCCCAAATACCTTCTACTGTACTCTATGGCTAGGTCAAAGCATGTCCTGAGATTCACCAACTGAAATTTCAAGTTAAACGTCATATCAAAAGGCTGATTGCTTGCAAATACAGTGTGTGCACAATTAGTGCATACGTACTTTTCACCAAAAAAGTGCAGTTTAACTTAATCAGGTCGAATGTAAAGTGTTTGTGGCTACAATGACCCATAATGCAAACTTTATGATGTTTTTTTATTGCCAAATGGTAGCTTGACCCGATTAAAATATTTCCATAATTATTCCAAGTTAAAACATAAAGACCTACCTAAACAATAGATATGTATACACTGCTTGAACTGAGCGAGACGCACTGCAACAAACAAGAAATAAGCAGAAGGCGTCATAATGCTAACGCTATATTTGATCCACTGTAACAGCAAGAAAGGGGAAACAAGACTCATTTCTTGCCCACAGACTCTCTGTTAGCTCAAGTCTTCAAGGTAAACAAATCGATGACCTTTGTTCAGAGCATAGCAAGACCTTTAAGGATGTACGTCGTCATTAAAAGCTTTTGAGGAGGCAATCTTCAAGTGAACCCTCTTGAGTTTACTGAAAGGTCTGCTTCTAATAAGCATAGTAACAGAATGCAAAATATACTTAATAGTGCGTGGGCGTGCATCGCTTGAGCTGTATTTTTATTCTGTTGCCTGACTTCTTTATTTCAAGCTTGAGTTGTGTAGCCCGCTGGAGGACACTTTCGTTTGTTAAATACTGAAATACAACCTACGCAGTCGATCGGCAGTTTGGATGCAATGCTCTTATAAAAGCAGCAAACTGAATACTTTCGTAGCTGTGATGACGCGAAATCTAGTTACCATCGACGTCGTATACAAGAGGCGGACTCTAGAAAAATATTTAGCATAGTTGGCGAACTTTCCAACGCGAATGCAAGTAACACCTATGCATTGCCAAACAACATACCTCCCATGGACTTCCCATCCGAATTTCTCACCTACTTCGAATCCAAGGTAGCGAAGCTCCGAAACGGACTTTTAGTTCAACAGGTCGACTCCCATGATATCCTACCACCCCATGTATTCACTGACTTCCATGCGGTTACAGCCGATTAGGTACAGACAGTCATAAAACGATCCTCCACGAAGTCTTGTGACCTTGATGCCTTACCATCGGACATTATCCAGTGAAGCATATGGCCAGAGAGCCTTTTCAGTGTGTGCGCCATCGTTGTGGAATATGTTGCCTGTAGAGATTCGTACTGCAAGAAATGTTGAGTCTTTTACACGCGGTTTGAAAACCTGTCTTTTTAATCTGTATTATCTGTGATTTGTTTATGCTTTGCGGTACATTTTCTTCACTGCAGGACTGCTCGTGTGGTGCGTTTTAATCTCTGACACTTGTATTTCGAAAATTTGCATATTTTTTGGTGTGTTCTGTACAGCGCACTCTGACGTATGTGTAGTGCGTTTTTCAAGAATTTTTAATAATAATAATAATAATAATAATAATAATAATAATAATAATAATAATAATAATAATAGTTGATGACATCCTTATGAGTCAGGGGCGAACGCTTTTGTATAAAACCTTCAAATATTTTTGATGAGGTTCAGATTTGCTTGATCGAATATAATGATATATGGCATTGAGGATGTAAGTCATACAATCGCTAGTGGGCTCACGTCGTTTATGACGGAAATTATATTACTAACATAAAAGTGATATTTCAATCAACAAAAAGTAGATGCTCTTTATACAAACTTTTTCGAGTTCGACTTTTGTGTGCTACATACACGTCTTCGAAATCAGGTGGAGGCATTTAAAAATCTTAACATTCTTGCTTTTACATGTCAGTATTTTCTCTCTTTTTCTGTAAGACGGCACTAGTTCATTTAGGCCAATGACAGAAAATCGTAACAGATAATAATTGTAATAAATGCAATGATGAAGTGAGTGGCGCAAAAACATTGATTTCCGTAATGAACGAGATGTGTATAAACTTCCTTGTATCATTTGGCAACACTACAGTGATATTGATAGATTTGTAAGCCTTTCCTCATCTCCATATTTTACCTGCCTTTCTTCTGTTTGTGTTGTCGAATAATTCTCATTTATTATAGCTGTGTTTGTGATATATAATTTTGATAGAGCTTTTGGGAAAAATACCCTTTCCTACTCTCTTTAAAAACTTATGTAAGACGCCAGGTTATCATCACTTTGTCTCGTTGGTGTGCACGTCAGTCATGTCTCTTACGACTTGAATTTGTATCAGCCCTAGAATTGCTTCAATCCGGACATTTTGCCCTGTTTTATCCATACGCCTATTTTTCCATACCTTTACAATTTATTAAGGACAGGCGAGATATATGAAAAAAAGAAACAACTTGAGATGGTGGTGACGCTCATTATCAAAGATATCTCCAACTAGACATCAGAAAAGACAGCCTCAGAAAATCTTGCTTTTCGTTTTAGTTTGACAAAATCGTAAATAAAAACACTAATGTTGGCTACGCTCAATAGCGGTGCTTAATTTGAAATCTGACAGGCCTGAGACCTATTTTAGTCGATTTTGTTTTAAAAGATCCTGCATTTGAAATCCGGCATAATTATAGAACTGGCTTAACAACAAACTGATGACGTTAAAATCGCCTTATACGCAACGTATAAACAAGACAAAGTTTAAGAAACTGTACCCACCGTCTAGCAGTCGAAGAGGGTCGGTCACTTGGATTAGAACTTGAAGAACGAATCTGTAAAATATGTGAGTCTGGGGAGATTGAAGATGAATATCACTTCACCTTAATATGTCCGCTATATCATAATTTGGGAAAGAAATATTTACTAAGTGGTCTTTTGAACATCCAACTAGGCAAAAATTTTATTCACTGATGTCAAGCTCCAGAGACACTGTTATTATCAGTTTGTCAATTTTTGTTTATAAAGCATTTAAACTAAGGGAAGAATGTGTTTTACCAATTTTCTGTACTTCTCCTCTGTTTATAAAGTTTTATTGTTGTATTTGATTTGCAATTTGGGCCGGAGGCCTAGAAAAGCAATAAAGTATTATTAAAAACAAGACAAAGTTTAAGGTCGCACTTTACATAGTTATTATTATGTAAGTAAGAAGGGGCAATAAAATTAATATTAAGATCAATTTCATTTATATTTTTTATGCTTTTCTTAATATTTGATTTGTGAACTAATCTCCTGGCGGTTATTCATTCAATTTTGAGTAATTTGCCAACAATAGATTTAAATATTGGTTTGGTTCACCTTACTTGTCAATCAGTTGTAAGTTTGGTTTTAAAAATGATAAATTATCCAAATTTATGCAAGCCACTCAATTTCTTGGCTTTTCTTTCTACCGAGTTTCAAGATAAGAAAACGGTACCTTGTAAAACCATTCTGGCTCGGTCAAATTTACGTTTTAAGTTTGCTTGTCATGATGTAAATAACATATTTTCAGTGTCAGACTTTAAACCCCCTCCTATTTTAGTATAATGATAGATAGCAAAAATTGAAATAGATTTTACGTATACTCTTGTTTCAAATGAACTATTAAAATTCAGAAAATAGTATTAAGTTTTTCCTTAATCAGTTTTATCATTGATACCAAATTTTAGGTTCTCTTCTTCAAATCACAGAGAAACACAGACAGAGTCGCAGCGGTTATTGTTTAATGCGTGAAGCGGTTACGTAACCCATACATGTTCGACTCTCCTCAGGTTGCTATCGCCTCTTTTTTCCGAAGAGTGTCGACCATGCGTCCTTCGGTAATTTTCGGCTTTTCGCCAATTGTTAAGCAAAAGTATGTTCGGCAAAGTTTGTATTGTGGTTGTCGTTTGGTGCTGTGCAGAATTGACGTGCTGCCGAAAACGAGAGTGTTTTGAGCTTCAGGAAAGTGAGTTGTACCCTTTTAAAAATTCTACTCATATTTTTATGAATATATAATAAGTGTGTTTGAACCAAATTTGAAAGTCTTTTATCGATACTCTCTGGTTTTACTCAATGGTCATACCGTCTTTTACACGTGCGTCAAGGAAGGACATGTTTATGAATCTGCTGGCGTGTTATGTTTTGATTGGCGTGAAGCAGACTGAGTGTTTCTGGCCTGAGAGCTCACAAAGTAACTATGGTTGCTACGCGACTGGCAGTACGATGCCATCGCATCGTATTTATCGCATAATCTCGTGTTATTATCAAAAAGAAATAAAGCCTCCAAAAAGTTTAACACCTTTGAAGCTCATTTTAATATGAAAAGCCAATAGTCTACCAAGACGACCATGGAACAAAAGGCATGCAAGCGTTGCGACTCTGTCAATTTTTCTCTGTGTCCAAATATACATCCCTTCATCATGCGATTAAACTATTGCTACCATACTAAACTTTTGAAAATATATAGAGTGAGGGGATTCCCTTGTCCTCTTTATGATAATTATTCCTCGGCAAGCAAACCTTTGTTGGTTACTTGCAGCACCATCTTAGTGACTACGTTAATTCGAGCAACATACATGTAACTCGACCCTTTCTGATGTACCCCATGGTTTCTTTAAAGCATGCATCCTCAGAATCACAAACTGAAATTTCACGCTAAGTGTCATATTATATGGTGGACATTTTCAATATTTGCACGATATTTTTATACCTGAACAATTAACTTTTTTGAAGCAGTGCATCTGTTCCTTTTTTTCTAAATCAGGTTGAATATAAAGAGTTTGTCACTAAAATGACCCACTATGCAAAATGCTCTATTTTGTTTTGGCACACGAATACTAGATCGAAATAAATTATTTCTAAAATTCTACACTTCAAACATATAGATGAACCTAAATAGTAAATATGTCTATTCTACTTGAAAGTAAGCAACACTCGGTGAGTGCATGGAAAAGGACGTAAATATACAAAAGACTTATCATCTGGTTAAATATCAAACACAATCCACCATACGAGCAAACAAGGGGTAACCAGACTCTGGTTTGCAAACAGACTGTTTGAAAGAAATATAATGCCTCGAAGTGATTGGTCGATCTATGATCCGCGTTTAATTTCAGGGGTCGGACCAAATGGTATAGCTTTAAAATGACCTGCCAACACATATATTTCATTTCAATCAGAGACATTTTTGTTTCGAGGTCCCTTTTTAAGTCCACAAGTATCTTCAATCGCCGGAAACATACCTTTGATATTTTTCAACTAAATCCCGTCGATTCTCCCGCCCCTCTAGAGGCATTTATGAATGCAACCCAATTGCAAGTAAAATTTTAGGCGTTTATTTTTACAAGTGGTATGAGATAAATTCAATAAACATGTAAACGAGTGTGTACAAATTACCCTTGCTGAGGGACGACAGTCAATTTCAATCGTTTAATCCATGTTGACGCATTCCCCATGGCTTGCTGTACAAGAGTCTGTATTGGCAACCCGTCAACTTTGACTTATTTTGTGCCCATTCGTTAACTTTGTTTACGCAGACTAGCACTAGTCAACTCACAAAGGGACTTTACCGTATATACAAAGTGAAAGATGAATCCAGAAACGACTTAGTTCATGTGGTCATAACAGTTGCAATTTAGACGGTTGGAATCCACATGGGGGTCAACAGGTTTAGACCGATGTCTAAGGCATATTAGCCTAGAATCCTATTCGTGCGCTTGCCTCACTACCTCCGACCCACTCCCGTGTAGTCTCGTGAGCAGTATTTCAAGCCAGAGTCGTAAAAACTGCTCATTTGAATGTCAATGGTCACCAACTGAGACCGTGACGTCACTAGCGTCCCTTTCAAAGTCAATCACTGAAAATGACCCTCTCATGATTTGCTTATGACTTGATATTCATTATGCCATAGTATGGCACATTCTGTGGCTAGTTTTTCGTCGCGGCAATTTCGCACATGTCAACAGAACCACATCGACTGAACGATTTTTCTATCGCGCTCAACATAAAGAATTAGAGTGTTGCGTATTGCAGACAAACTCACCTATTTCTGTTTTGAATATTTCGAGATAAAAAGGCAAAATTACAATAGAATAATGAGCTGACTAGGGTAGAATTTGGAAGTGACATCGTTTATTGCTGATGTTAACAGCGAGATTCGGCACTTTTTCGACATCCGCAAGATGCCACTATGATGTTATGAGGACTATCGGCTCTTTGATTCAGAGTTACGTTTAAAAAAGTCATGAAAATGGAGCTGAATAAAAAACACGAGTGGTTGCAGTTCGTTCTGCAAGATGACACCGTGTCTAACGAAAACCCCGGTAAAAACGTCCAAGTACAAGGTAGACAGACGACTTTTGTCGATGCTGTGGCGCCTTTGTAGCTGTTGGCAAGACACGCGTATTGAATGTGTTCGCAAGGCGAGATAACGAGCCGCTCACTGTAAGATTGGCGAAAGTTACTGGCGTCCATGTGGATGAGTCAATTCACATTTCGCCCTACACGTGCGACAAATGTTGGCGAGATTTGCCAAAACTCGAGTATGCGCTCAAACGTCAACGGGAATGGCAAAACAACATAAATCGACCGATGAAAACAGATCGTTCAAAAAGAGTCCGAAATGAATGTACAGGTACAACCGCTCTGCCGCCATTCAGAAAACACACGTCACTTTAGGCGTGAGTCAATAAGCGTACCGGAACGAGAACGATTGGTTTCAGAACTCGTGACCGCGTCTGTACATGCATGTATTCCACGAGCATTCATAGCCACTAGTACCTTTGGTGCGAATTGATGAATCAGTAACTTTCCTAATGCCGTCGGCAGTACACGTGGTACGTCTCTCCTCGGAGAAAATGACGCGAAAATGACGTCAAATATGTTAATTATGTTGACACTGTAGCTCTGCCAAACCAAGCCATAAGCCAATCATGAGAGGGTCATTTTCAGTGATTGACTTTGAAAGGGACGCTAGTGACGTCACGGTCTCAGGTGGTGACCATTGACATTCAAATGACCAGTTTTTACGACTCTGGCTTGAAATACTGCTCACGAGACTAGACGGGAGTGGGTCGGAGGTAATGAGGCAAGCGGACGAAAATGATTCTAGGCTAAAGGCATATATAAGACTGGGAAGAATAAATTTTGAAATACGTAATATAATAATGTCTATCACCGGATAGTTGTTTCCCTCTATAGCCTGTGGGCTGTGTTTACTCCTATTTTTAAGAGACGTCCATGTCGGTAAGTTCACTATAAGCAAGTTATTGCCAGACATATCTTAAATAATTCATTGTAATAGGCTCTGTGCTGATGAAATAAAAGAAAACCATGGGAATTCGGTTCAGAAAGAGCGATCTTGAGGTCTTACGGGGTCCTCAGGGGTAAAAGTATCAGGCATTTTGCAGCTTATATTGGTTTATACTTTTCATACCTTGAAAGAGATTTTAATTCAACACAACAATGTTGAGGGCTTTTATCAGAAGCAGTACATTTTGGTTTAATTGTCACAAAGTTATCTACAGAGCCACCATGGAAAGGATAACTGGGATTAACAACCGATACCATATCGCTTTTTGATACTGTGTAGTCATTCCTTTCGTGATCTTGTACATACAAGGCTAAAGCTACGTATACATGTCCATTTGAAGGCCCTTTAGAGATATAATATTGTTAGTGATACTGCTAAGCATAACAGCTAATCGGAGATGCTCGTTTTGTATGTTTTGATTTGTTTTGTTTTTTGACATTGAATGCAATGATGGGTTTTAAAGAATCCTGTCTTGGATGATATCTTTAATTTATTACGTGTGATTGTGGTGTACGGGTGTAAATCATATTCAGAATCTGCAGGCCTTTCAAATTATGCATTGTAGAAACAAGGTCAAATTAGTATTCATATCTGCAAGGGACAATAACGAAGAGCGCAGCAGTACAGTGTGTATGGTAGCTAACAAAATATTGCCAATCAAAAATGTTTACTAACCTCCTACCAACGTGTAATTATCAACTCGGCGGCAAATCGCACAATTACACCATTAACTAGGAGGTAGCATAGCCCGTGAGGGTAGTCTTACAGACAATCAAACATTTACAGTGGCACTGCAATTGTATCAGACGTTTGTGGAATATTTTAAAGTCTCGTGAGTTGCCGATGATTATTTTAAATCCCGTCAAATATAGACCAAACCTATTTATTTTAATATTTCTCTGCTGAGCTGCTCCACTAATTTTAATATACACAGTGTCGAACGCATGTAGTACTGATAAAATGCATGGCGAGGTGTTTCGCAAACCCTTTTAAGCCCGTAAAAATTCCTGAAATTTAAGTGTTTTTTTTCCGATATCATATGCATATGGACGATAGAAATTGCCGAGATAGAGAGAATGATGAACGGGATTAAAACTTGTATAACCTCTGAAATGACAGTTCTTTTGGTTCGGATTTGTAGTGAAACGAAAATTTGAAAATTTTGTTAATGTTGCCAACATTGCAAACATTTTTGCAAATTGATAAGGGATTATATAACTGTACATATTGGCTTCATAGATAAAAATCTTAATACGTCAAAATTCTTTTGCATAATAATTGCTAATAGATCTTCCCCACTCAGCTAGACAAAGTTTGAGGTCGCACTTTACATAGTCATCATAATTTAAGTAAGGCAGCCTATAAAACTGCCATCAAAAGCATGTCCTGAGATTCACCAACTGAAATTTCAAGTTAAACGTCATACCAAAAGGCTGATTCCTTGTAAATACAGTGTGTGCACAATAAGTGTATACGTCTTTTTCACCAAAAAAGTGCAGTTTAACTAAATCAGGTCGAATGCAAAGTGTTTTTGGCTACAATGACCCATAATGTATGATGTTTTTGTTGTTGGCAAATGGGTTCTTGACCCAAGAAAAATTATTTCCATAATTATTTCAACTTAAAACATAAAGATTTACCTAAACAATAGATATTTATACACTGCTTGAACAGAGCAATACGCAGTGCAACAAACAAGAAATAAGCAGTAGGCGTCATAATGCTAACGGTAAATTTGATCCACTATAACAGCAAGCAAGGGGAAACAAGACTCATTTCTTGCCCACAGACTCATGTTAGCTTAAGTCTTCAAGGTAAACAAATCGTTGACCGTTGTTCAAAGCATAGCAAGACCTTTAAGGAATTACGTCGTCAATAAAAAGCTTTTGCAGTAGGCAATCTTCAGGTGAAGCCTCTTGAGTTTACTGAAAGGTCGGCTTCTAATAAGCATAGTAAAAGAATGCAAAATATACTTAATTGTGCGTGGGCGTGCATGGCTTGAGCTGTTTTCTTATTCTGTTGCCTGACTTTTTATTTCAAGCTTGAGTTGTGTAGCCCGCTGGGGGACACTTTCTTTTGTGAAATACTGAAATACAATCTACGCAGTCGATCGGCAGTGTTGATGCAATGCTCTTATAAAAAAACAGCAAACGAAAATTGAGTCTATTAGTTATCGTCGTTAACTTAAATTATCAATATTAACATTCCTTATTCTAATCATAGACATCGTGCTGTAAGGATATATATTGCTAATTAATGACATACTTATGAGTCAGGGGCGAACGCTTCTGTAATAACCCTTAAAATATATTTGATGAAGTTCAGATTTAGATGATCGAATAAAATGACATATGGCATTTAGGATATAAGCCATACAATCGCTAGTGAGCTCACGTCGTTTATGATGGAAAATATATTACTAACATAAAAGTGATATTTCAATCACCAAAAGTAGATACTCTTTATACAATTTTTTTCGAGTTCGACTGTTGTTTGCTACATACACGTTTTCGAAATCAGTTGGAGGCATATAAAAATCTAAACATCTAACTTTTACATGTCAGTCTTTTCCCTCTCTTTTGTCAGACGGCACCAGTTCATTTAGGCCAATGTTAATGGAAATCGTAACAGATAATAATTGTAATGAATGAAATGATGACGAGAGTGATGCAAAATCATTGATTTCCGTAATAAACGAGATGTATGATAAACTTCCTTGTATCATTTGGCAATACCTACAGTTATATTGATATATGTGTAAGCCTTTCCTCATCTCCATATCTTACCTGCCATTCTTCTGTTTGTGTTGTCGAATAATTATCATTTATCTCATTCTTTATAGCTGTTTTTGTGATGTATTATTTCGATAGAGCCTTTGGGAAAAATACCGTTTCGTCCTCTCTTTAAAAACTTATGTAAGTCGTCAGATTATCATCACTTTGTCTCGTTGGCGTGCACGTCAGCAATGTTTCTTATGACTTGAATTTGTTCAGTCCTAGAATTGCTTCAATCTGAACATTTTGACCTGTTTTATCCATACGCCATATTTTCCCATGCCTCTTCTATTAATAAAGGACAGACGAGATATATAAAAAGAAACAACTTGAGATGATGAAGACGCTCATTATCAAACATATCTCAAACTAGACATCAGAAAAGACAGCCTCAGAAAATCTAGCTTTTCGTTTTAGTTTAGACAAAATCGTTAAGAAAACCAATAATGTCGGCTACGCTCGATAGCGGTGCTTAATTTAGAAATCTGACAGGTCTTAGAGCTATTTGAGTCGATTTTGTTTTAAAAGTTCCTCTATTTGAAATCAGTCACCATTGTAGAATTGGTTTAACAACAAACTGATGACGTTAAAAAAGCCCTATACGCAACGTATAAACAAGACAAAGTTTAAGGTCGCACTTTACATAGTCATTATAATGTAAGTAAGACGGGGCAATAAAATTAACACTAAGAGCAATTTCATTCAGATTTTTTTTTTTGGTTTTCCTAATATTTCATTTGTGAACTGATCCCTTGGCGATTATTCATTCAATTTTGAGTATTTTGCCAACAACAGATTTAAGTATTGGTTTGATTCACCTTACTTTGTCAATCAGTTAAAATTTTGGTGAAAAAAAGGATAAATTATGCAAAATTATGCAAGCTACTCAATTTTTTGGCTTTCTTTCTACCTTGTTTCAAGAGAAAAAAAGGTTTAAATCCATTCTGGCTTGGTCAAATTTAAGTTTTAAGTTTGCTTGTCATGATTTAAATCATATTTTCAGTGAGAGACTTTCAACCCCTCCTATATAAGCATAATGATATATAACGAAAATTGAAATAGATTTTACGTATAGTCTTGTTTCAAATGAACTATTAAAATTCAGAAAATAGTATTAAGTTTTTCTCTTAATCAGTTTTGTCATTGATCCCAAATTTTAGGTTCTCTACTCCAAGTATACACCCCTTCATCATGCGATTAAACTATTGTTACCATACTAAACTTTCGATTCTCTACTTTTTGAAAACATATAGAGTTAGGGGGTTCTCTTGTCCTCTTCAATGATAATTATCCCTTGGCAAGCAAACCTGTGCTGGTTACTTTCAGCACCATCCTAATGACTATGTTAATCAGAGCAACATACATGTACCTCGACCCTTTCTGATGTACAAGTATGCATTCTCAGAATCACAAACTGAAACTTCACGCTAAGTGTCATAATATATGGTGAACATTTTCAATATTTACACGATATTTTTATACCTGAACAATTATCTTTTTGTGAAGAAGTGCATTTGTTCCTTTTTCTAAATCAGGAAGAGAATAAAGAGTTTGTCAGTAAAATAACCGACTATGCAAAATGCTCCATACACGATTACTAGACCGAAGTAAGATTATGTCCAAATTCTACACTTCAAAAATAGAGATGAACCTGAATAGTATATATGTCTAATCTACTTGAAAACAAGTCATTGTTGATGACACAGCCCCCACTTGTTAAAGGGTACTTTGATTACATGTCCTCAGAGGGGATAGAGTCTTCTTCATTAATTAGGTTTGTAATAAAAATACTTTGATAGAGATTGCGCTCAATGGCCAAGTATTGGTTTCATGGTGATGAAAACATAAAACCAATGTAGGCAACCATATTAAAGTTCATAAAAATGAGTCAACTAGGAATTAATCAACAGGATGTTGCAAAACATTTTTGCATTCAATCCTAACACTTAACAGATTATCACTGGTACCATATTTCATAAAGTTTGATGCAGTATTTACAAAATTATGAGATCAACATCTGTATCAAGTTTCGTCAAATTTGACGTTGAATTAATTTGTGGCTATATCACTCTAATTAGGAAAGTTCATTACTTTTGCAATTACAAATTAATTGAAATGACACTGATAAATGTCTTTTTCAATGATAAAGCAATGTGAGCTTAACATCTGTAAAGTTTCATGAAATTGATGCAGTATTTCTTGACATATTAGCCTACTTACGAAACTTCAATAATTGACATGTTACTGCTACTTGATGTGAAACAAATTGACGAGCATATGTATGAAATAGGTCGATGTCCTTGTAGCAACTTTATATGATACTGGTGGATATATGTCTGATTTATGGCTCTATGCATTAGAAAGGTGTAACAAAATTACCGCCATGCAGAGATATTTGATCTTACTGTTAAAAAATCAACACGTATGATAACGTATGACATAAGTCAATGTTCATGTACCAACTTTGGATAAGATCAGTTGACACTTGCCACAGTTATGGCTCTCGACATGAAACAACCATAACAAAATTGCTACCATGTGGCCATAGTGGAGCACTTCGTGAAACCAATCCACATACAATGTATAAATAAATCAATGTCCTTGTACCAACTTTGAATAAATTCGCTTGATACATATCTGAGTTATGGTTCCGGACATGAAAAAATCGGGAAAAATATGGCCACAGGGCGGCCATATTGGATTGTATCACAAAACAAATCAATGTGCATATGCATGCCATAGGTCAATGTCCCTCTACTACGTTTGAACAAAATTGCTGAAGAAAAATCACTTGAGTCGTGCCCAAGTTTTGGCTAAGGACATGAAAAAAATGTAATAAAATGGCTACCATGCAGCCATATTGGATCGTATCACATAACAAATTGACATGCATATGTATGACATTAATCAATCTCCTTGTACCAAGTTATTTTGAATAAATTCCCTTGATACATGTCTAAGTATTGTGGCTCTGTACTTGAAAACATCGTAATAAAATGGCTGCCTAGCGCCATATTGGATCGTATCACAAAACAAATCGACATGCATATCTATGACATTGGTCAATGTCATTGTACCAACTTTGAATAAAATTGGTTGAAACATGTCTGAGTTATGGTTTGTACATGAAAAAATCGTAGCAAAATGGCCGCATGGCAGCCATATTGGATTGTTTCACAAAACAAAATGACATGCATATCTATGACATCGGTAATGTCCTTGTAATAACTTTGAATAAAATCGGTTGAAACATGTCTCAGTTATGCTTTGTACATGACAAAATCTTAGCAAAATGGCTGCATGGCAGCCATATTGGATCGTTTCACAAAACAAATCGATGTGCATATCTACTGGTATGACATTGGCCAATTTCCTTGTACCAACTTTGAATAAAATCGGTCGGGATATGCCTGGAGTTATGGCTCTGTATGGTCGATTGAGTTTTTTATTTTTCGAGAAGTGAAAAAGTGGAATGGTAATCGTGTAACCCACGGATAGACACTTTACTTTCTAGAACACTACAATACAATCCACACAATTAGTCAGAACTGTGGATATAATGATCTTTAAAACTTGACACGAATGGACTTAGTCATGTGAGAACGCTTTATTAAAACAATCACAATATATTGTATCAATATTGAGAGTGCGATCATCAAATATAATGATCCGTTTCATCGAATATAATGACTCCTTTTATATTGGTTCTATAAAAATGAAAATATGACGAGAGTGACACAAAAAAGTGTTGACATTCATTATATATTATTAAGTTTCTTTACTATACACTTGTCTCGTGGGGGATAGCTACTTTGTTACATTGATAGATATGTAAACCCTCACTCCTCATCTCAGTTTAGTTGCGTTTCTTCTGTTTTAGTTGTCGCGTAATTATAAGCATTTCAGTCTTTATATCTTTTCTTTCCGTTACATATACTTTTCCCATACTCATTCTGAAATGAGAATTCTTCACGTATATTTAGATATTTTGATGGCCTCTTTGGAAAAAAGAAATGAAGTAAACTTTTCTGCTCTCCTTAAAAGTTCAAGTGAAATGCTAACTTGCATGGTCGTCAATTTTAATTTTTGGTCTGTAAGTGTGTATTGTAATACACAATAATTGTGCAACATTTTGTAGAGAAGAATGTCCGGGTGTAAGCTGTATCTTGAACAATAAAAACAGCTTTCATCCATTACAATATACCCGTTCATCATGATAATCCTGAAACTATTTTTGTACCTTGTTATTTTTCTATACAGATGCATCATCACCCTTTAAAGAAACTCCATCAGATACAACAACAGTTGTAGGCAGCGATGTACAACTGAATTGCAGTTTCTATAACCTGGGAAATCAGAAACATAATGGCAGTTCACGAGCAGTGCTGGTGGTCACCTTACGGAAATCATCGACGGCTCTCGAATATTGATTGACAAATATCAACTAACAGGGAATCGATCGAATGGAGAATATCATTTGTTAATTCCAAACGTCACACAAGATATGTCAGGTACTTACGATTGCTCAATACTCAGCACGTCGGAGGAGTACACAAGTGCTGAGCTTACCGTACTCGGTAGGTAATTCTTGATCAGAGTTCATTCCGTAGCTTTTGACGACTTTTCGTTTGTTTAATACAAAACGCAAAATAAATTCTTCGATCAATCCCGACATTTTACTTTTGTTTTCCCAATGCCTTATCTCTTAATAGGAGGGACTGGATATATGAGAAAGAAGAACCAGATATGAACTGAATATGCTCACGTGTTCTACAACAGGTTCAATAATAGTAGTACGCTTCACAGAACAATGAGATATATGTTATCAATATATGTAGCAGGTTTTTTTAAAACTTTGCACAGTACTCTCTAACTTTAATCACTAATTACAAAACTTTATTTAATATGCAAATGAGCTGTTAATTAACTTGACACTACTCAATGCTTTGTGAGACAATTAGATATCCATCAGATCAACATTTGTAGCACCTTTTTATTTAATGTAATGCTGTAATTTTAGAGTAAGGTCACTAATTACAAAGTTCATTAAATATGCAAATAAACCCTAAATTAACTTGACACTGTTCAATGATTCATAGCACAATCAGATATTTATTAAATCAATATCTGTAGCACGTTTCACAAAATTTTAGTGCCGAAATTTCAGAGTTATATACCTAATTACAAAGTTTATTAAATATGCAAATGAACCCTTAATTAACTTTATACTACTAAATGCTTTACAACACAGTTAGATATCTGTCGTATCAGTATGTGCAGCAGTTTTCATCACATTTGATAGTTATTTCGGAGTTATGTGACTAATTATAAGACTTCATGAAATATGGAAATGAGCTAATTATTAACTTGACACTGCTCAATGCTTCTCAGTACAATTAGATATTTATCAGATCAACATCTGTAACAAGTTTCATCAAATTTAACCGTGTAATTTTGGAGTGATGTCACTAATTACAAAGTTCATCAAATATGCAAATGAACCCTTAATTAACTTCACACAACTAAATGCTCTACACCACAATTAGATATCTGTCGGATCAGTATCTGCAGCATATTCATCACATTTGGTACAGTTATTTTGGAGTTATATCACTAATTACTAAACTTCATAAAATATGCAAATGACCTATTTTTTAAATTGACACTGCCAAATGCTTCTTAGTACAATTAGATATTTATCAAAACAATATCTGTACCCAATTTCACTGACTTGGGTGTCGTAATTTCAGAGTTATATACCTAATTACAAAGTTCATGAAATATGCAAATGAACACTTAATTAATTTTACACTACTCAATGCTTTACACTACTGTTAGATATCAGTCGGATTAGTATCTGCAGCAGATTTCAACACATTTGGTGAAGTTATATCGGAGTTTTATGACTAATTACAAACCTTCATAAAATATGCAAATGAGCTTTTTATTAACTTCACATTGCCTAATGCTTCTAAGTATAATTACATATGTATCAGATCAATATTTGTTGCAGGTAACATCAAGTTTGGTGCAGGAATTTCAGAGTTATCTCACTAATAACAAAAGTTCATTAAATATGCAAATGAGGAAATGATTGGCATGACACTCACAGTATCATCATAATGTTCTTAGATTGTCATCTGTGTAAAGTTCTTGAAATTTTGTGCAGTATTTCTTGATATATGTCTACACTGTCATTACCGTCTCCATAGGGAAACCATTGTATGGAAAAAAAAATTATATTGCATAACTTCATTAATATGCAAGCCACACTAACCAAAATCTAATCAGTTCTTGCAAGTAGCACATGGTACCTGTGTATCGAATCTGAGTTGAATCCGTTCAGGCGTTTTTGAGTTATCGTGTAAACAGACACACACTATTTAGACTACAAATGATCGCTTGTGCATTGGGAAATCATAACGGTTGCCATTCTACAAACCGCAGCGTAAATCATCATGTTTCAATCCGCGTTGCTCTTATAAAGAGATCCAAACAATGCTGAACTCCTTTCCGCTTACGCTTAGCATAGAGTAGCGGCGTTGACGTCCATGCTATGACCAAACGATACAGAGCCAAATGTTTCTGTAAAACTAATATGTAGTCTATTGTTTTATTCATTGTAAAATTGATATGTTTCTTCACGTCAATCAAGGGTCATATTCACGTTTTGGAGAATTGTCACCTTAAAATTTCGCAAATTAACATTATTTTTCGGACTGTTAAGCTTAAAGTGCGGTAGAAATTCGAAAAGTTATAGCATTTTTACCTGTTCGTGTTTCAATGTTGGTCACTTGAGCCAACTATTTGAATCTTACTTTGAAATCTTATATTTCGATAAGACGGTACAGACTTAAGTTCTGGAGAACTAAACTGAGTACGATTTTTGTCATATAAAACCTAATCTCTCGAGATTCAGTGCTTCCTAGCAATGAAACATATACGTGTTAAAAGTTAAAGCGGAGTAGTCACTAATCCGACAACCGGTGATCCTTGACCGCCGCTTTCATGACTTGTGTTTTTTAATCGATAAAATCGTCCTTAGTTAACCATGTGCGACCCTCGTAGAATCGACTAATTACTAGACATTTTGTCCCTTTTAGTCAGTGTGTGTACCATTCTCTTTTTAGCTCACGTGTGTAAACACGTGGGCTAATGTCATAGCGATGTCTGTCTGTCTGTCCGTGTGTGTGTGTGTTAGTGTGTGTTAGTGTGTGTGTGTGTGTGTGTGTGTGTGTGTGTCTGTCTGTCTGTTTACACGATAACTCAAAAACGCCTGAACGGATTCAAGTCAGATTTGGTACACAGGTACCATATGCTACTTGCAAGAACTGATTAGATTTTGGTTGGTGTGGCTTGCATATTAATGAAGTTATGCAATATTGTTTTTTTCCGTACAATGGTTTCCCTATGGAGACGGTAATGACAGTGTAGACATATCAAGAAATACTGCACAAAATTTCATGAAACTTTTCACAGATGACAATCTCAGAACATTATGATGATACTGTGAGTGTCATGTCAATTATCTTCTCATTTGAATATTTAATGAACTTTTGTTATTAGTAAGATAACTCTGAAATTCCTGCACCAAACTTGATGATACTTGCAACAAATATTGATCTGATATATATCTAATTATACTTAGAAGCATTAGGCGGTGTCAAGTTAACAACTAGCTCATTTGCATATTTTATGAAGGTTTGTAATTAGTCACATAACTCCGATATAACTTCACCAACTGTGATGAAACCTGCTGCAGATACTGATCCGACAGATATCAAACTGTACTGTAAAACATTTAGTAGTGTGAAATTAATTGAGGGTTCATTTGCATATTTAATGAACTTTGTAATTAGGTATATAACTCTGAAATTACGGCACCCAAGTCAGTGAAATTGGTTTGAATTGGTACAGATATTGTTTTGATAAAAATCTAATTGTACTGAGAAGCATTTGGCAGTGTCAAGTTAACAAATAGGTCATTTGCATATTTTATGAAGTTTTGTAATTAGTGATATAACTCCAAAATAACTGCACCAAATGTGATGAAATCTGCTGCAGATACTGATCGAACAGATATCTAATTGTAGTGTAGAGCATTTTGTTGTGTGAAGTTAATTAAGGGTTCATTTGCATATTTAATGAACTTTGTAATTAGTGATATTACTCCAAAATTACAGCGTTAAATTTGATGAAACCTGCTACAGATGTTGATCTGATAAATATCCAATGAATGAGAAACATTGAGCAGTGTCAAGTTAATAATTAGCTCATTTGCATATTTCATGAAGTCTGATAATTAGTCTTATAACTCCGAAATAACTGCATCAAATGTGATGAAAACTGCTGCACATACTGATACGACAGATATCTAACTGTATTGTAAAGCATTTAGTAGTGTAAAGTTAATTAAGGGTTCATTTGCATATTTAATAAACTTTGTAATTAGGTATATAACTCTGAAATTTCGGCATCAAAGCTTTGTGAAACGTGCTACAGAAATTGATTAGATAAATATTTAATTGTGCTATGAATCATTGAAGAGTATCAAGTTAATTAGGGTTTATTGCATATTTAATGAACTTTGTAATTAGTGACATTACTCTAAAGTCACAGCATTAAATTAAATAAAACGTGCTACAAATGTTGATCTGATGGATATCTAATTGTATCATGAAGCATTGAGCAGTGTCAAGTTAATTTACAGCTCATTTGCATATTAAATAAAGTGTTGTAATAGTGATTAAACTCTGAGAGTACTGTGCGAAGTTGAAAAAAAACCTGCTACATATAGTGATAACATATATCTCATTGTTCTGTGAAGCGCACTACTATTAATGAACCTGTTGTAAAACACGTGAGCATATTCAGTTCATATCTGGTTATCCGCTTTGTTGTTGTTGTCATTTTATTGCTTTTGAACAAATCTGTCTATCTCTGAACGGATTGATATTTGAAAATGTAATTTTATTTATAGTATATTTCATTTATTGCAGACCCCCCACAGTGTAGTGTTAGTCCAAATACCACGGTGATATCTGACAAAGAAGTCGTAATATTCACCTGCTCTGTTCAAGGCAACCTCTTGGGTGACCTTGTGTGGTTGAGCAACGGAGAAGAAATCTCGCGTCGTACCGCCGAGACAAATGAATATCGAACGACCCTTAAAAAGGCAGACAATGGAGCTAGGTACAACTGCCGATACGAAAACCAGACCGTTCCATCTCACAGCTGGCCAAATCCGTCATGCCGTGAAGACATAACCATGAATGTGCAGTGTAAGTATCCATCTATTCATCTATCTATCTATCAAGTGTTGTAGAACTACGGTCTTCATCAAAATAGAAAAATTAAACGGACCTTGTATAGGTGAAGTTTGATAGAAATTCTACCGAGTTATCTATAGTGCTGAATTGATTACATGAGATGGCATTGCGCCTGTGTGACTTCAGTCTTTAACAGTCGAATGAGTATATCAGCAAAATGGTTTCATCCTAAAACCAAGGTTCTAAATGAATACTACCATAACATAAACACACTTAACTACATAGGGGTGGGATAATGGGAGTGGCAAGTAATCTCTTCAGCTATAGATAAATCGGTAGAATTTCTATCAGACTTGATCTTTACAAGGTTCCTTTAATTTTTTATTCTACCTCGTCATCTCGCACTTCGGGATTACACGAGACTTTAAAGCATCTGATGTGCAAGATGAGACGCAACACAGCATGTCAATATCAATTGCAATTTGCTTATATTACTCATTCCAGAATACTTGAAAAATCATAACTATTACAGATCGGTTTATCATAATATCTAGCAAACGTAATCTTAGAACTCCAACTGCAATTTTCATCATACTTTCAATAGGAACATTTTTCCTTTTTGCCACAGAGGTTGCAGCGGTTCTTGTACTACGAGGTTTAAATAAATTCACATTAATTCCCGATCTGAACATGACTATTTTAATCCAGCGGCTAATAGTATCACAGGACACTTTCTTATGAGGTTTTACATAACTTATAAACAACTTTGTTTATCCTGAACGAATTTTTTCGTTCAACATAAATACTCTGAATCGTATGAGCAACACACGGTCTCTTATCAGGTAGATACGCTTTCAACTTGATCACAGGAGCAATATAACCAGGTCTAATCTGTTTAATGTGAGAGTTCATTGCAAATTTATATGACGACTTGCCAACTTTCATCAAGTCAATGTCTAAGTTGTGAATACACTGCTTCCTTTGACCACTTACCAATGCAACTAACTTTAAAGCTTTAATGTTAAGTCCTTGAGAGTCAATGTTCTTACAAAAAACAACTGTTGCAAGTAAGTCAATACTGGTGGTACATCCAAAACATCATTGTATCGAGGTAACGCAGGCCGAGATTGAAAAACTCCTACTATAAGACGAGCTACTAAATGATGAGCACCACATGTATAGTTTCCAATAGGAGTGATAACTGATGACAATGCACATCGTGCTGTATTCATTGCACTCTATCCACTACCCCTTTCAAAGTGGGCAGCAAGAAAATATTGCCTGCTCTATAGGTGGTTGAAAAGAATTAATTTCCCTTTGCTTACAGAAGAAAATGTATCTATCGATGTAACATTTATACTGCTTCTGAGTTCGTGATCTCCATAAAGCAAGGATAATTTTGGAAGCCCTTGACGAAATTCCTCGCTGTACAATGTCCATGCCACTGGTCGTATTTTTTTCCGCAGTGGATGAAGACTCTTTGTGTATGGCATTGTCATCAGATCGCTGTGCATTGGAAGAAACACTGGGTTGTCTATTAGTAGCTGTAACAGCTTGGAGTACCACACCTGCGTTGTCCACAGATGTGCAATTAGAATTCCTGTGGCTTAGTGCTGTTCTATTTTATGTAGAACTCTGGTTATTATGCTAAACGGAGGAAAGACATAAAAATACAGATTAGTCCAACAGACAGTGAAAGCATTGAGAAATTTGGCATGTGGATCTGGCCTCCATGAAATGTATGTTGGTAATTGCTTATTAAGCCTAGAAGCAAATACGTCTATATATGGGCAACCCAAATACCTTTTTTAATTTATTGAAAATATCAGGTTTAAGCATCCACTCTGTCTGATCATAAAATATTTGTGATTCTCTGTAAGCCTCTGTATTTTCACGGCCAGGTAAGTATGCTGCACTGACTCAAATATTCTGGTCTGTGCACCGTTACCACATCTGTCTGGCAATTTTATTGCATGCGTTTGATTTTGTTCCTCCCATGGAGTTGATATAAGCCACTGCTCACGTATTGATGGTTAACAATCTATCACGTACATCAGTGTCAGATACACACAGAGATTTCAGAGCATACAACGCTGCCTGTATTTCTAATAAGTTTATGTGTAATTTAGATTCGTCTATAGACCATCTGCCAATGCTGTAACATCCCCTCTGACAGGAACCCAGCCTGATATAGATGCTCAGAATTCACTATAATATCTGGTTTACCATGATCAATTTGGTTATACGTCGACGAGATATTTGCAATCAACCATTGCAAATCTTTACGAGCTCTGTCTGATAAACTCATGGTAGCATCAAAGCTACCTGCACATTTGCGAAGAGCCTCAATTTTGTCAATCTGTAACTAATGGTAAAAAAACTTGCCATGTTGTACTCCAGGAAAAATGGAAACTAAAAAACTCATAGTCTCTGCAACAACTCTTATAGAGACTTTGTTTCCCACATTAACAAGATTTTCACATGCAGTCTTTAGTCTAGCCTGTTTTTCAGCTGTAAGCATTACTCTCATTGCAAGTGAGTCAAGCAAAAACCCCCAAAAAACTAGTCTTTGAACTGTTACAAAGACTAAATTATAGTTATGTGTGATAAAACATGTTTCTCCGAACAGACTTACAGTATCTCTAACATTATTAGAACATACTAAAAATGTATCTCTTTGTAAATATGAATCGTCAATGTACCCAACATTAATATGCCTTTCCTGTCTCGATTTAGAGTAAATGGGCTTTAAACTGTTAGTGAAAATTCTTGCACTAGCCAAGCCATTGGGGTAAACAAGTATACTGATATACTTTGTCTCTTCACACAAACCGTTTGAATTTCTGATGATTCCGAGCAATAGGAACAGTATAATATGCATCTTTCAAGTCAATTGATGCCACATAACAACCTGGTCGCATCAGTCTGATCGCAGACTGGAGAGATTCCATTTTGAAATGGTGATTCATATGTTCCAAATTAAGAATCATTCTATAATTTCCATCTTTTTTTCTCACAAAAACTGTAGAAATATACTCTCCTTCGGATTGAGTCGCTTCAATGAGTGCACCTTTCTCAATCAGCGTTTTAATCTCTTTGTCAATAATTTGGCTCTCAACCTTCTAAAATGGAATTTGTCTTGGCAAAGTCCCTTGCTTTGGAAATGTATTCTCCATAAATTCAATGCGATAGCCCGACACACAATCCAGAATGAATTTATGAGGTAAGTTTTTGCCAGTTATGTACAAAGTATTTCAGTCTACCTGCCACTTGAATGGCTGGTGTTGGCAAGTGAGGAGTAACACTCACCTCACTGTGAAGCTGTATCACTGTTTGCCTCTCACCTCCTTCCTGGGAAGACCTGACGACCGTCCTAAAAAGGACGTCTACTTTGGTATCTACCGCGGTAGCCTCTTCTACCTCTACCACGACCAAATCCTCTGCATACTGGATATTTTCTGACCAACCTTGTTAGCTTCCGTTAAATCCTTGAGCTGCTTAGATAACTCGTCACCAATAATTCATCAGTAAATGGCACTGTTGGTGAACACAGGTGTCTATAGTTCTGATGCAAGTCTGATTTAATACACTCACGTCGTCTCATATTAAGCTAATAATTTGCGTGTGCACACTAAGCAACATCATCAGTAGCAGTCTTAACTAGTTGTTCTAAGTTCAGCTGTCCTGCATTATGGTTGTTGTTTGCTTTGAGTAATTTATTCGCAACTAAAACCATAGCAATATGCCCTTTACAAGGGTAGACTGTACTTTCTGAAATCTCACTTCAGTAGATCTAGTGTCATGCTTGATCTGATCCCAAATCAGTAGATTTACTTAGGTTAAGACCAGAGATTCGCAGTTCTCTGGACGTCGATAACGATCCATTTTCTCAGTAACTTTATCATCAGCTGATTTCTGTCTCATCAGTGTATTCACAATAGATGCCAGCTGTGTATTAATAGCGGGAGCACATTGCTCTTGAATTTCCCAATCTGAAGCAACACCACTCAACACCCCAGCATGGGCCTGTTCACCCTTGTCATCTTTACTCTGACCTTGTTTATCAGCAGAATTGTCAGCACCTGACAATAATTGATCAATAGCTACATCAGTGTCTTTCATAATGTCGTCATTAGTTTTCTGACGTTTAGTCGATGGTTCACTCTGAGTCTCAGTATCATCATATTCATTATCATAATTCGAATCTGTCAGACTCATAAAACACTGAAGTAATGTCACTGAACGACTTTGACATATTCTCCTGCAAGCTTGGAATGGTGCAAGTCATAGACTCACCAAATCTCTTCCATTCATTTACTATTGTTGACTCACCGCCATTAGCGATGCTAGCGGTCTCAGTGACTGCTGTCATAGCCTTCGAAGTACTCACAGTCGAGGTACTAGCTGATATAATAGTATTACTACTGTCCTTCTCAATCCAACAAAACGTTTTTCTTACTAGCCGTTGATGAGCCTTGAACTGCTTAGAGAGTCACCTTATCAACTTTGTCGCCTCTATGACAGGTCGACGGTGACTCGCTATCATGAAACAAAATGGCGTCGTTCATTGTTGTACTGCATACAACGTGGTCTGATTATTTGTCAGGTACTACGTACGTACAGTATCTAAATATGGGAAATAAACCATTCCATGTCAAACATACGCGACCCTGGTCTGCAGTCGAGAAATAACGTACCTGAAGTATATCACAAAATAAATCGGCCACCCAACATGGAGCCGAGAGCGAAAACGTCTCTAGGCACGCAAAGCCAGCAACGCACTGAAGTCACTTAGGCGCAATGCGATCTAACGTGATCCCGAAGTGCGGGATAACGAGGTAGAAAACAAAGTATGGATGTGACATAGTGCTATGTTATTATTATTCATGAGCTGTCATTACCATTCATGAGGGCATGTATATCTATCTTGGCCCACGTGTATATCAGTCAGTCTCCAGCTAAGCATCACTCTATATAATACAGCTAGTTTTTCAATCAGGTTCGAACCCACAACATACGGCATCAATCGCCTAGCAGAGAGGCCACAATGTAGCCTACTGTATAGTGGAATAAAGGAGCATCTTAGATTATAATACTCGCTGCCCCAAGCCTCCATTACACCCCTTTTATGGCCCGTTATCAAGGCCAATATTCGAACTCCTAATTTTCAACTATCGAACTCAACATTCAACATTCAAACTCCCAATTTTCAACTATCGAACTTAACATTCAACATTCAAACTCCCAATTTTAAACTATCGAACTCAACATTCAACTATCGAACTCAACATTTTGGATTCCTATTCCCAATTTTCAACTTTCGAACGCCAATTTTTCAACTCTCGAATTCAACATTTAACATTTGAACTCCCAATTTCATGCAACTGCCGAACTCAACATTTTCATCTTTCAAACTAAACATTTCAACTTTCGAACTCCACATTCTTAACTTTCGAACTCAACATTTGGGATTCGTTTTCTCCCTAGGCATCCCTGACTTGCTTCATTGTAGTTACCCACGTTTTCTTTTGGGCTATACTACGTCAGAACGCATCATAGATACGTCACAAGACGTTTTGGAGTTTTAGAGTTATTCCTATGTGATGTTCTAGAGGGTCCAAAAATATGAACCGGAAACACTTGTGATGCTATAACTTCAAGATTTACCGCCGACCTCCGCCATCACTTAGGCCTAATTCTGTCGCTGTCATGTCGTCTAATGACAAGAGCATGCGTGCGTGGCTCGCCATTGCTTTTTTTAAAATTAGCGACTTGCTTGTTAATTTTCACACTAACAGCCAAAAACACAACTCAGACACTAAACACACCCAAGCACATACAAGAAGAGATGGTTGATGTGTGAACGAATCCAAATGTTGAGTTCCATAGTAAAAAATGTGGAGTTCAAAAGTTGAAGTGTGGAGTTGAAAAGTTGAAAATTGGGATTCGAATTTGGAGTTCGAAAGCTGAAAATGTAAGAGCTGGATAGTTGAAAATTGAGAGTTCGAAAGTTGAAAATGTGGAGTTTGATAGTTGAAAATTGTGACTAGGAGTTCGAAAGCTGAAAATGTAAGAGCTGGATAGTTGAAAATTGAGAGTTCGAAAGTTGAAAATGTGGAGTTCGATAGTTGAAAATTGTGACTTCGAACATCGGCCTTCATTACGCGCCATATCCCTTCAACGTCGGCCCCGACACATTACCAAGTGATCGACAATACCATCATTGGCCTGGTAACGTCACATTGTTGATGAGTCAGCGAGTACTATAATCTAAATTGTTACTTTATTCCACCATACACTATGCTACTGTACATACAGTGGTTATATGTTAACGGTGAGCTGGAGAGACTGACCAGTATACACATAGGCCCAGACAGATTACATGACCTCCTGAATAGTACTGACAGCTCATGAATAATAATGAATGACACTATGTCACATTCCCCTTCATTAATTTGATGAAGACAGTCGGTCTACATCACTAGTACTGCATGCCGGAAAATGCCAAGAGAGTTTGACCGGTTAAGAAGGGCTTGACTACGCAGTTTCTGCGTAGTGAAGCTTCATTACGTATTCATGGTGACCCCTGGCCAGCTGTCAATAACTTTGGGGGCTTTTGTCTTTTGGCCTGCTTTGCATATGCGTCGTTGGACACGACCTGCCAATCACCCAGGTAGTCAATTAAACTATTAATTGACTGTTTACCGACCCAATTAACACTATCCAGCAGTATCAGTCATATTTTAATCGCGTGGCCCGGGTGGGCACAACGTAGGAACGCGTGTATTTCTATGTGTACGTTCCACTTGTGGTGTTGTTTGTACCATCGTGCGTTTGAAGTCCTTGTTTCACCTACAGCATTACCTTCAAGGTGACAGGCTTACTATTAATGTTCAGTATCATTGCACCGAGTTCTGCCCACGGTGAAAACCACCTGTTTTGCCTACTAATTACTGCCCGTCGCTGCCCGTCCTGAATGTAGCCTATCTATAGCTACAGTAATCACATAAATCATTTATCAGTTTTGATATATACTCCTAAATTGTAAGTTTGATCAAAATCGAGACCACATTCAAGGGCTATGCAGACTGTCCATGTACGCACACACAGTGACAAGAAGGCGGCAAACACCTACTCACCAAGCACATCGAATCGGCGAAAAGAAGCATAAAAAGCTAGGCTCATCGCCAAAACAAACGCGCCAAGCGTGAACAAAAACCATACCAAGCGGCCCTTTTCAGGGCCACCAAATACTCCAAAAAGGGAACTACCAAAAAATACGATAAAATGACATAGAACACACAAACACTTAAAAGAAATAACAAAATCGTACACATAACAAACAACTGAAACACAACATTAAATACAAAATAAACAATCACAGTAACGTAACAGAAAACATGGCCGTGGAAATAAATCAGCTGTTTCCAAAGAAAAGCCGACAACAACATGAAAAGCATCAACAACCTATCATCGCTCAAACTATGAAACTCCGAAAAATAGTACTAGGCAAAAGCCTTAAAATTCATTCGGACACCACCAAACCAAACAGAATAAAACCACCTCAGGATTTCAACAAATAAAGTCGTATAATGTGACTACGCTACATCGTGAGACACAAACAATCGCAACAACACCAATTCAAAGAAAAGTCAAATTGAACTCCACGAACAACAAAAAAACAAAAACTTGAAAGCTATCTGAAGCTTCTAAACTCGCACTTCTAGAGATACCCTTTCAAACAAGGAAACAAAACATGTCGCGTGCCAAAAGAATCGCGATAAACCAGCTTGCAAACATTGGACAAATTTTGGGAAAATAACCCTTCGACAAGGGTCGGTTTTTCGTTATTGTCAACACAAACGATTACGTACTCGAATGCGAAAGGCAATTACGTAACACTCAGTATTATACACAACAAGCCAGAACAAACAGTAAACAAAGTAAACGAACTATCAATTAAAATGTACGAGAACAAGCACATCATTCAGGATACTTGTAAGTATCTTGATCCAATAATCATAAAATCCGTACCCCGCAGTGTACTTATTGCCTAAAATTCACAACCTCCGCAAAAATCTAAAAGACACACCATCAAACAAAATTTACCGAAGTAAAGAAATATAGAACAAACAAACCGAACCACCAAACGGACTCACAACGTGACCAAAATTAATATACTTGCCTCGCTAATCGGAAAGCAAGACCACTAAAATGCATTAAAATAAATTTTCACAAACACAAACTAAGGAAAGAATCTACACTGCGACTGATGAGAAACCACACTCGGGTTTCGAAACGCAAGCGTCAAAGGGCGACTCTATCAACTTTTGTAACAACATAGGTCCGGCTGCGTCTCGCCATAAGCTTTCCCCACACAAACAAAACATTACCGTACACACTAATCCAAACTTCTCTACAAATATACAAAGCGAAGCAAACATTTCATTAACACAAACAATCGGATAAGAATGTAGGAACACATTTCGAAACGAATCAAACACAAACTCGACACAAAAACATTTAGGATAGTTAGGTGGGGAGCCTGTTTCACATTTTTTACATCTCGCTATACTGTCTATGATTCTAAAAATAAAGTCATCTGCCACTTTTTCTGTATACGCGGTTTGGCAAAACTCATCTCTTCAATTGAAAGTCGGGCGATTTCATGGTTCTTTGGGGCACTTAAGTGTACGTCGAGCTTAAGGAATGTAGTTACATTCGCGATGTTTTATTCGAAAATTATTTATTCCTTCAAGGGCAAATGCACATAATTTATGCTGTTGGAAATACTGGCCGCTCATAAACAAGACAATAACTCAATATATGTGCATTTTTACTTATATTGTCAAAGTACCACCGACACCCACAAAAACCAAATGGTTCAGTCCAGGTATTTGCAACTCTGCCATCCGACTGGTCAACAGGAAATCAACCATAGGTGTCTTTTGGCACGCGTATACGCCAGTCACCTAGGCGACGGTAATCTGCACCACTTATCACCATCGGAAGGTACTCCTCCCCATATACCACTGGTGATCCCACCCTCAAGGCACTGCGTCATTCGACCAAGCATTGTTATTGTAATTTCCTGCATAAAATTAACAGCGAGGTCACCGTCAAACTCTCTTGGCATTTTCTCTCATGTGTTTATTCCATCTCGCTCTCTCTCTCCTCTTACAAACACACACACACACACCAGATTCCTTCCTACACATGCTCTAGTAAAATACTTAAAGTCGTTGGATTTCCTCAGCTTTGATGTTGAACCGTAAATACGTAAATGTTGAATGTGCGGGCGAAATTATTTGTCACGGCTGGCTCGTCGTAAATTCTCTAAAGTACAGGCAAAGAAAGTAAATGTTAACTTTGACATAATCACGTAGCCTGCGGTGGTAGGCTGTTTGCGGCTTCACCGCACGTGACAAAAATCAGTCGTACATACAGGTGCAAGATCTGGCTTGCCGGGCCAGGTCGAGATGAACTAAGAATAGACAATTTTACACACGCCTTTGATCCCTGCTGTAGCACGGGTCTATGCAAAGTTCAAGCTGTAATTGTATCATAACTGTAGACTCGCTATCAATGTTCATATGTTACAAACGAAATACGTAATTGGACCACTACTACGTCCTCCTCACCCTATCTAACTACTTACGTTGTAAGCGGCTGCCTATCAGCGACGCCACTCTTTGATAGATAGATTAATTACATGATTGAATGACCGAGTGACTAGCTTACCGGCCGGCTGATTGACTGTCTGACTGACTGACAGACAGACAGACAGACAGACAGACAGACAGGCAGACAAGCAGACAGATATACAGTGAGATAGACAGACAGACTGACTAAATGAATGGATGACTGAAGAACTTACTTGTTCACTCACTCACTCACATACTCACTCACTCACTCACTCACTCGCTCGCTTACTCAATCACTCACTCTGTCTGCTGACTGTTTGTCTGTCAGTCAGTCAGTCAGCCGGCCGGCAAGCTAGTCAACTTGATCAGCCTCCTCTTCTGGCGTAGCATCAACCTTCGCAGAAAAAACAAATCTGACGCTTGCCCAGTTCTGAGGTTAATGGTGGGAAAATCTCTGATCCCGACTGTGTTGTAAATGCATTCGCACACCACTTCAAGTAACTTACGAACCGTCTGAAGGTGAAGTGTTCTTAGCTAATTTTAAGTACCAGATCGATAACGAAATTCGTAAATTTAACGGCCAACGTAATACTTACACCATTCTTGTAAACCTTTGTGAGCTGATGAAATCACGCGTGCTATAGGCAAACTAAAACGTTGTAAGGCAGTTGGCCCGGATAATTTAACGTGCAAGCATATTATCTTCGGAGGGCCTTCACTCGTGATTCTTTGTTACACCTGTTCAATTCAACCATCACCGTTGAATATGTTCCCTTCTCGTTCAAAACTGCTTTCCCTGTTCCAATTTTCAAGGGTGGTGACAAAAATCGTTTCGTTGCTTCAAATAATAGAGGCATTTCCTTGCTTTCTTCACTGAAGAAACTTTTTGAACTTTGCATTCACAGCGTTTACAGCCCTGCTTGCAGAAAAACAAACTCCGCATCCCTTACAAGCCGGATATCAACCGGGTCAAAGCAATATCACGACAGCTTTTCTGCATACTAGAAACAATTTATTACCATGTAGAAAGACGCAGCAAAATTTTTCTGTGTAGTTTAGATGTTCATAAAGCATTCGATTCAGTATGATGGAACGGACTTTTTCATAAATTGTATTCTGATGGCCTTAACTCAAAAGTTTGGAGGATTCTATATTCTATACGCTATGGCAAAGAATGTCAATTGCCTTAGAAATGTATGTTTCACACAAAAACCCTATTTTCCAACGTGTGCGTCAGGGAAGTGTCTCTCCACTTCTTTATTCCTACTGTATGTAAATGACCTTTTCAAAGAACTGGAAAACAGTAATGTGGGTTGTTATATTGGCTCCTTTTTTTGTAGGCTCGCCCTCCTTAGCGGATGATATTTCAACCAGCTCGCTCTACTTGCCAGAAATTACTTGATATAGTTTGTGCTAATTATTCAAATTGGAGACTTCAACTTTCCCAATAACAGAGTAAGTTTTCGGAGAAACAAAGCGAGAACGCCACCACCAACGCAATCTTTTGTTACATAATTCTCCTATCACAGAAGTTGACCCTATCATTATTGTTGGAATGCAAATTACCAATACACTGTCTTGATAGATCGCACAATATCTGCCTGCAAAAAAGCTTGGAGATTAATAAATTCGCTTCGCAGTGGGCATTGGACCGCATGGTCAATCCAATTCTTAGCTGTGAAGTCTGGAAACCTGTGTGCCTTCCAGCTGCTTTTCATGGATGTGAGCTTTGGTCTCTCAGAAAAACTGAGCTGGTCATGCTTGAGAAAAGTCAGCGTTATGCTGCTAAAATCATACACGGTTTCCCATCAGAACTGCCACTGACTTCGCTTTAAGTGCTTTGGGTCTAATTTAAATTGAAGCCCACATTGACAAATGTAAACAGTTATTTTTTGGAAATCTTTGCAACTGTAATATTTTTTCAACAAGAAAATGTATTTTTTACATCGTCTTTTTGAATTCAAACTATCTTCTACAGAGAAATCTTTAGGAGTTTATTGGTGATACTGTTAAGATCATTTCAAAATACGATCTGACATGCTTTCTTGATGAATTTTGCGCCACTGGCTATTTCCCGCCGAAAACATATTTGGAAAACAATTGTCAATGATGCCATCCATGAGAATGAAAATAATTGTTATAGACAAAGATTGGAAAGTAGAGATGATATGCTGGTTTACTCTTGATTGCACACAAAGTTGGCTCCATTTCACTTGTACACATATTTACACAATTTTCCTGAACGCCATGAAATTGTTTACAGTATAATGAAACTTCTCACTTTTCCTTGAAATGAAGTCTGTTTTAAGTGTCAAAATACAGTTGATGATGTTTTGACTCATTTGTTCACTTCCTGTTGTCATACAACAACGGCAAGAGACTCTTTTTGAACTGCCTTTCCGACAAAATGAGCATTACTGTTTCTGCAACACTTTACAACTTAAATGACCTGGACTTCATCGGTAATATATTAGGAGACAGTATTTACATGATTAACTACCAGGAGTCTGGTGAACAAGCAACTCTTCAAGAAATTGTGCTGGACTTTGTGCAAATGTGCCTTGAGAACTGAACTTAGTACCGTGTATTGCTTCTGTCAGAAGCTTACTTGTATAATTTAGTGGTTTTTTATGAGTAACATTTTCCCCTAATACCGCTGTAATTTAATGTGTTGATGTAACTCTTCTCATGTTTTAAGGTGGAATAAAGGAACAACAACAACAACAACAACAACAACAACAACAACTCACTCACTCACTCACTCACTTACTTTAGTGATAGGCTTACTGACGTCCTTTCTTCATGTACCAAATTCTTAATAGGACTGCAGCAAAATTCCTGGCAGAGTTTCCCGTAGGATTTTCAACCTGCGTAAGGCTACAGTGTACGCATTTTTTTTCCATTTGCGTAAAATGTATCAAAAATGTGTAAAACTAAGTGTAAGTACCATAGAATAGCTGCATATGCGATATCGAAAAAGAGTCTAAAAATCAATGAATAAAGTGTTCAATAAACATCAGCAGTGAAAATGTATTTTTATTTGATGAGTTTTACAAGACACTATTCTGTTCTATTCTCTGTCCGGCGGAATTGTTATTTTTCTGTCTACTACTTCCGACAATTCTTTGCGGCCGTCTATCATCACTGCTCGAATGTCAAATTCACCAGTCTTGGGGCCTTCCGTGTTTATCACCGTCAGATCATTTATGACATCTTCAGTCAGCACAACTTTTCGATGTTTAATCTTGTTTTGGGTACTGAACCTACGTTCAAACGGGACAGATGAGACTAGAATAACGGCTGCAATTATAGCCAAATTTGCAATATTCGAAAATAGCTCGCTATACTTTTGAAACAAGCAAACAGACGCCATAAACTATATTTACAAGTGGCATTAGATTAAATTAGTTGATATCTCGACGAGAGATCTTCAGGGTTTACAGTACGTCATTGGGCGCAACGGGGAAAATACATGTTTTTGAAATAACGACGAAATCCATTGAACATGTTACATTTTTATTGGTACAGCCTTGAAGGAAACAATCGATGCTACATTATTGACAGAAATGTAGCGCAAAATATTGCAAAATCATGAACATTTGTTATCAGCAAACATTTTATTTCGGTCCTGAATAAACTACGCAATGGAGGGAAACCACGTGACTGTGTTATGTCTTAGTTACGAGTCTGCGGGGTTTTTTCAAAGCATATCGGATTACGCAGACATCAATTAACTTTGCGTACTTCAGAAAATTATGCGTGAAATACGTAGTAGATGTTTGCATAAACGAAAGCTCTGCCTGGTCGCCATTATTTTATTATTAGATGACCTTATCTCATATAATGCTAAGTTGTCATTCGGTTTACATTCAGATGGCCCTGACGTTAAAATAAATGGCACTAATAAAGATGAAATAACAGTCCTTGAAGGCAAACGAGTTAGTCTGGAGTGCGTTATTGATGCAAACCCTCAAGCTGAAAGCCACGAGTGGATTATTAGTACTAAGGACGAAACAGTGGTATCATCGAATCTAACTTACTATATACAACGGGTCGGCTGCAAAGATGTTGGTATATATGAATGTATCGCCAGTAACAGGTTTCACGATGGTACAATAAGTACTGGAAATGCTTCCTTGTCACTAAGTGTCCAAGGTAAGTTTTATTATTCATATCAGCCAACAAAAGTTTTTTTTCAAATAAAATATTCGACGTTTTGTTCAATTATGTTATCGTTCATTCGTTTTGTTTCGCTTTTTAGCGTTAACCATCGTCCGTATAGTAATCGTGAACTTATACTTATTTGTTTTGACAGGACCAACTGTGTGTAGAGCTCCAACATTCAAGCTTGCCCTCGGATTTCATTTTTTCATCGTTTTGGTCACCGCTAGCATTATGGTTGACAGCGCATAAAGTAGATTATTAGGGAATACAAGCGAAAATAGCTTAAAGTATGGTGCGTACACTAAGTTTACTTATTCGGATGTTAACAAAATTTTCCGTAAGCGTACATACAAAACTGTTATAATACCATTTGCAAATGTATGTAAATATCTAGGGTTTTATGAAATGATCGGCAGTAACATGATCTTTATAGACTTTGTCTTCTCCAAAAATTTAGTTACACACTGATTGTCTTTAAGGTCACGTTGTTTGCTATTGCCAATTAGAGGCAATCACACTGAAACGAAAAAAAGAAAGGGTCATGTTGTATTTTAATCACAAATAGTGATGCGTCAAAAGATATGCCCGGTGGTGTTGAAGAAAATCACAGAAAGTGACATGAATGGTAAAGTAAGCCAATACAAGTGCACAGAATCACTGAAATGTTAAGTTTTAGTCTTCCGTTTTAATAGGTGAGCGAGATACAATAGGATAATTATAATTGAATAATATAGTGTAAGGTGTGTTATTTGCATTTTGATATTGTTTTTTTAAGTATTGTTCAAATTCATTGCTTGAAGAGTAAAATAGTCGGAATACACAAAGTAGTTCCAATTATTTTCAAATGGAATTTGAAGAAAACAATAGTAATATTTTAAGAAATATATTTTCTTTGACATTATGCTAATGACACTAATTAGCACTATCAATTTGTCATTCTATTACAAAAAGTCATTTCAATATAAGAATTGGGATACATGAATGGTAATAAACGCAAAATTGAAATTAATGCAGTTCAATTTTAGTGCACAGCCGTGGCTCTATAATTTAAAACGAGCCATTTATGTTGTTTAATGTTTTTAATACAAATAAGTTACTCTTAGCAGTGGAGTGTAAAATAATGTAATAGCAAGTGATATTGTGTGTGTTCACTTGCATCATAGTAAAACTTTCGATATTGTAGAAATTAAAAGATAAATATCAAAAGAAAGAATTAAAATCTATGTTTGTTGTTTTATGTATGCAAAGTATGCATGTAATGCATGTATATGTGTTTAATGTAATCTCAAATATACATATAAATATGTATTATATATCAGTAAAGATACATATATATTTATATATACTATATATAATTATATATATATATATATATATATCTTATATATATATATATATATATATATATCTATATATATATATATATATATTATATATATATTATATATATATATATATATATATATATATATATATCAGTAAAAGATGCCTTAAAAATTAAAGGGTTTCTGTTTGCTGCAACTATCAAACCATATACGACCAACGACGGCTTGCATTTAGAGTGAAGTAGATATGTAAGGAACCACTTCTTCAATTTTTTAGGATACTCTCCCAATTCTCTTTATCTGGCGAAATTGTATCAATTCAAAGCAGCAACAAGTATGCAAAAACCAGAAAAAAAACAAGACAATATTTGGTAATAAGCTCAGGCAGTTGGATTTTAACGGCATTGGTGTAGGTTTTTTGTGTTTTTCTTTACGAAAACCTCTAAAACTCTTATGCAAGTTGCCAAGAGACATGTGCGATATGTATACCAGTTTCAGAGAAAATACTCTCCATTAAAATACAAAAAGTCATTTTCACAGATTTTTGTAGAACGTCCAATGATTTGACAGATTTACTGAAGTTGATCAACTGTTTTGTCGTGAAGTAAAACGTTAATTTTGCCCACCAGAAGTACGTAGTTACAGCGACGAACATTTTTTGTGAGGAAACTCTCAACTGCTCTTATTTTTGTGTTTTGACTACTTTACCAGCCAACCTTACGGATTAATGAGTTTGCGCAAAAATATCGAATTCACTTTCTTTGCCTTAAGACGTTGTGTTTTCTGCCCTTTTGACTCACCCTTAAAAAATTATTCATTATTGCCCCTAATTGATCAAATTTTTATAAACGCCAAGCACGAAAGTAGTAGGGGAAATCTGGAAACAAGGATTAGGGGAATTCCCCATTGTCCCCCCTAATCCTTTATATCCGCACTGACATGTCCTTTACATACAAGAATTAGGGGAATTCTATCCGCAATGACATGTCTATAGCACGCAGCTGACCCCTGGGAGTGTTTTACTCCATAGAACTCCGTAGGTTGCAGTCATTTACAGTGCAGAGCCCTAGCAGAGCTGACTACTCGTTCTGAAGGAGAAGACCCTAGCGGAGTAGTTTCACTTCGCAGGCGAACTGTAAGTATCAGCATGCTAACTCTCTAGTACCTATGGAGTGAATGAGCAGTGTAAGTCCCCTTCGGAACGCTACGTAGTCTAAAATAGTATTATTTAATCTCCTATTCTCAAACAGAGACCATTGCATCGCTGATAACATATTCCTGGGCAAATATTTTATCATCACTGGCGTCGACCCTTTCACTGATGTATCTATTTTTCTAATTTTGAGTTGCACACCATATTTGTATTAATTACCCTTAGTCATTTCAAAAAAATCAATATCTTTAAAACTACGCAGATAAATAAAAGGCAGTATTTATTCTTGAAATAATCGACTTTCATCCATATAAATTTCACATCAATTCTTTATTTAAGCAAAATATCATCGTGCTTCACTCCAAAAATGTCTTGTATCATCTTCTGCGCACAATAGTGACAGATACAGATTCAATGTTCGATACATGAAAATTCTCTCTTCAGTTTTACGTGGTTCTGATCTTTAGTGAAGAGTATTAATATACCTCTCTTGCTACAACGTGGCACATTAACATTATCATTGATAATTGTGTCCAATTCATTGAACGGGATTGTTTCGAAAATGTTGCACATGTTCATAGAGAAAAAAAATTGCCATTATTGTAATACCCGGCTGTATCTCTCGTGCGGGTGTCATCCTTGAGTGTTTCGTCTTCCATCTCAATATTTGTCAATTTGTATTTGGGTGAAATAATATGATTACTGACAAATAATTGGGAGACAGGCGCAAGTGCAATTTCCCATTCGATATGACTCCCTAACGCCGCTGGATATGTATTACCATGACCTGTGATGAAGGGATGAGTTAGACGAATAGCATATCTTATTTTATATACATCAAAAAGTAAACTATCATCATTTACACCGGCATCTGCATTGGCCACACCACTTCTTATTTTTTTCTCAGATTTTTGTTCTGAATTCCTTAAAGTGTCATTTTTGTTCTCTCCTTTTTATGTTTGTAAAGATCACGATAACATTCAATAAAGTCCATCTGTCATGAGATCAAAAAACTAGTCGAAAGTATCTGGACTAAAAGTACTCCGCTTTCTTCATTCGGACATCGTATGTAAAGTGTCTCGCCTGGATCTGCCTCACTTGGATTATGAGCAATACACATGATGAGTCCTTTCTGACTTCGTTCCTTCGTTATTCGGTTGGTGAAAGTCGGTATAATGATCTATCGTATCCCATTGTTGTCGTGTAATGTATATAGTAGTCAGAAGAAAAAACATTACAGTAAAAAAGAAAATTATATCATCATAATATTTCTATCTTGAATGAGTATAACTAAGAAGAAAAAATCACATCTTTACATAAATATTTCCGTCTGACTGAAAGATAAATCGATTGCCTGTGTCGAATCAATCGAAGAACCCAATATTTCTTGGAGATGATGAGCCTCCTGGTCATCCTCAGCATCCTTGAATACAGCTATGAATTCTAGTCGCTTAAAGAAGTTAGTATTTTGGCACTCCTTCACGAAAGCTAATATTATGATATAGATTATCACCTTTGAGTCGCACACCTGGATTTGCTCGAAGTATATGACGATTTACCTGCCGGAGTTTACACCATTCAATTCGAAGAGAAACAAACAGGTCTTTATTTTTAGAAAGAAACTTTTGTATATTTTTTCACCAAACATGCTAATCCAGGGCCATATATCAATACATAATTTTATTTATATGACTAATGTTAAACCAGTTAAAAATATCCATAGCTGTTCGCCAACAATCCGACAACCGATCCTGCTGTTTTTAATAGAAAACTGACGAGTGAGCCAATTAAACCTGGTATTGCAGCAGCACTTTTTGCGACCAAGGTTTTTAATCCATTTTCCAAACTGCTTGACAATTTCCTTCGCTTTTGTATATTTTGGGCGGGCCGAGACGCCAGTTCCTAGCTGCAGCTCCTGCCGATCCCCTCCCCTTTAGTCACAGCCAGGCCAATTGTTGATATTGTCATTCCAAGGGCAGACAGTGATGCAGCTATTGTTATACCATTCCGTTTAAATAACTCCGTCAGCTTCAGCCTCAGTGACAAATCTGGATGAGAAATTACATCACGAAGAGACCTAGTCGACGCCATTGTTTCACATGCTACACTGATCATATAATGTTGCACTTCAATTCGATTACTAATTTTAGCTAGTCTTGTTCTTAGATCGGTTGTAAGAGCTGCACAGTCTCTGTCTGCTCTGATAGAAATTTATCTCTTTCATTGTGAAAGCTCATTAAGACTCATATTCGCCATATCTAATTCATCAAAAAAGCTCTGTAGTCAGGCTTTAGATTATTCCATTCTCGTTTTATTTAGCTAGTACGTATTTCATCGGCATTATCGCTTAAATTTACTCGTAATTCTGTTATTCTTTTTCAGAATTGTCCAATGTAATAGAGTTTCAGTCTATCGTCCTGCCTTTTCATAATGTTTTTCGCTTCATCATCAGGCAATTCTGTTACCATCTGGGCAGATATCTAATATATCTTTTAAATTCTGCTGCTCCCTTACTTTTATTGAGGAGGATGCATAAATGCCTCCTTCCTTTATTTGATGTAAGCCTGGCGTCTCGATAATACAGCTCTCCATCCCTAATACTAGCATTTTATGCATTAATATTCGTTTATGCTCATCAGTAATACTATTAAATCTAAGTATTGGTTAGCCATTTGCTTTGTAATTCTACTCTCTGTCTAATCAACGACTCACCTGCGGGTCTATCGCTTGAGCCAGCCTGGAAAGGATCGGCTTCTGCAAGGGCTATCATCGTATAAAGAATGTTTCAGCAGTAGCAGCATCATCATCATTCAAATTTGCATCATCGAAATTCTGGAGTTTATATATTTCTCCTTCTGCCATATTGGGTCTCTATATTACTACAATTATTTTTTATCATCCTTACATATACAGTAAAAAAAATGCACATATCAGTTGTTGAAAGTGTTGAACAGTTGCCGACTATATCGAAAGAACTAGCGCTGCATATCGCGCAGTTATAAATTAATGGGCGAATTGATATGGCTCTTAATGTGACTAAGGGAATTCTTGTAAGTTCTGCTGGCATAGCAGCCATTCCGACAGTTCCAGTCCTGATAGCCTTAACTCCTATTCCAGGTGTTGTCATTGATTTAATACAAGGAAAAACAGGTGTGGCAAAGAGGCGAGATAAATATAAGCATTATTATGTTCAATTTAGACAATTGCGTATACAATACAATAAAAAGCCGCATCTATAAGAAAGTGGCCCCATGAGGCCTTCAACGGAAACGCCTCAGAACTTATTGGAACATATTTCATCAGGCACTAGAAATACAAAAACAAAAGGATTTAGTCGCCACTTGAGCATTACAAGAGGCTGTACGGTCTAAATGGTTATGAAAGTTAACTCCGCCCTATCAGTACATGTTTCTGCCAGCCATTCTTTTGTGTCTGGATTATATAACTGTACACGTTTGATATCATTTGGCGCCATCATGATTTTACTACAATTTACAATCTGAATTTCGCCAGCTTTCCGTAGAAACTGTACAAATTGTGCCCTCTCAGTCTCCTTCCTTCGGAATGCACCAGTTTCAAACAGATCCTTATTGTCTTCACAGTTCAGATGTTTACGAACACAGACATCTTTTATCCCCTTATTTTTTCGTGTCCGAAGTTGGAGTCTGAAAAGCATACACTTTCGAATGAATGCCAACAAAATCAAGAATAGGTTCTCCATTCAATTCATCTTTAAATTTGCCTATCGCCTTTTTTACTAATATTTGGAAAATCTGGGGCTGCCATCCCACTAGTATCATATATCGATTTCTCACAATTCTGTTCACATCTTCTTGAACTATGTCATTGAAAGTTATGTCTGGGGAGGGAAGGGGTACACTAAAATAAAACTATCAGTATCTATGTAGGCTAATCGTATTCCAGGAACCGCTTGCAAAAGTAATTGTAATGCATGTCATACATAAGCAGCTTAGAAAGTTCGAGTACGGCCGTGCCACTGAAAACTGGCTTTTCTTATCGATGCTCATTAGTTTTCAATTCCAGTAGGGCACTGTCGCAGGAATGCCATCCTCCTACTAGTATGAGTGTTATATGTTTTATCTTTGGATTATACTTCTGGATTTTTTCAAAGCCATGACCCGCTACAAATTTGAAGTCTCTATACTTTCGGAACATCATCTATTGTCTTGCCAAACATTGCGTTATTGATCAGCTTATAGAAATTCTTTTCAAAGTAGTGTTTCCCCCTTTGCACTCATTTTAGTGTTAAAGTCGATATATTCCACAGAGACATGGCGCCTCTTCGAAGGCAAGGGCTCGATGGATCTTTTTCAGCCACATTCCCATTCGAAGATAGATTGAGTAACTGTAATGTAAGACATACCGCTTTCTGTCCATGAGACTGTGAATCAGTTCGAGCTGCCCTGCCTCGAAATTTTGTTGTGATGTGGCGCGAGAGGTAGATCACTATGTTCTTCATGTAATTTGGCAGGTCATCTAGGTCTACTTCTAGAAAAGGGCAGGAAGCTATTCCAATCCATTCATCCGTTCGACGGAACCACTCTTCCCTTGTCATCCAATGAAGTCCACACACTGGCATAGGCTGGCTCCTTGCCCATACATATAGGTTATTGCATCAGATATTTTATTTCGCAAAGTGGCTTCTCCTGATCACAATTCCCACCTATCTCTCTGTGGCGTATGCCGGATGATTGGTCTGTAAGTAATGAATATTAAACTGACTGATGCCACCTCGAATTCCTCTCTGAATGAAAGTCATCTGCTCAGCATCCTGAATGACCTTAAAGTTATTACCTGTTTAAAGTACATAGCATCCCATGCCAGGCGGGCACTGACATTTAGTGCGCGAGATCCAGCTTATATGCTTCTAAACATGTGTTGCGGAATTTTTGAATATATTTGCAAGAAGGAGAACGTCCATCTCGCAATAGAATTCCATACAATCTTTAATCGTCCGGCACCCAACTTTGTCCCATACTCGTAATGTATGTACATAATAGACTCTGAAATTCCCTCTTCCATTAGATTTGCTATCAAATTGCAACTCGGTGGTAGCTCCTCCTCTTCCAATCGCTCGGGAGAATCTAAATATTCATATGGGAAGAAACCTTTCGCACGCTGAATCTCTGGATGCGAAAGTGGCACTATCCACTCATCATCTGACACTGTCTTTGCCAACTTCGCGAGCAATCCAGACATCAGTTGGGCACTGTCCATAAACTTTATCGAAAAGAAACGTTTAACTGTCTGCCTCTTCTTATCCATCACAATTGTGCCATGAAAGATGAATATTTTCATAACACACGTTATTCCTCCGTTGGCCGTCTTAGCTAAAATTTTGGGCTCTGGTCCGGAACCCTCATCTATTTCATGTAATTCTTCAAAATAAAAGAACCATCGTATCCCTTGAGGTTGTGAAAGTAGATAGGAATGGTTCTCGACGGGTGGCACCCTCACAATAGAAGGTATGCGCCTCCTCCTCACACTTCGGTATCCATGCCGGCTCTCCACATGCAATACAGACTGGATCACATCCGTCGCGCCGGTCTTAGACAGAAGGATCTCTCATCGATATATTTTCAATAATACGATTCAAAATAATACTCGCCCGTTCTTTCATATCCTTTAGAAAGTCTGTAACACAGGAGAGACCTGTGAATGTTCTTTTACCATAAACAGTGGGTCGGCCCGGCCTCGTTCCGAGGTCCCCACCCCCGTTCCACCATAACATACGAAAGACAAATTGGAATGTGCTGGCCGGTGCCATTCTCTTAATTGCCTCAGTATCTGCATAGAGACGTAGGGACAAAGAACCTTCTTCCTATGTCCTTGAATTGACATACTTCCTTAGGAAAAACTGGCTGAGCGTTGTCTGTCCCACAGTACACCTGATGTATTTCCAATTCTTCTATCGCTGCAAAACCTCGCCCACAACGCATACAAATACACTTCCGTCTGTGCTCATTCTTACGATTATTAGGAGAATTAAGAAGATTATTAATGCAGTAATTGGTACGAAGTGGCCGCTGCATGCCGTCTTCACCGACTATCAGTAAGATATATGCTATCACAGTCCTATCGGAGCCCATTCCTGTTCCGAGCAAAAAAAGGCCCACTGCTGTAAATGACAGTTATGTCGGACAGGTCGGGATCACTTTCATAGATCTGAAATACTTGAAGTTTGACACCTGGATTTTGCTGCTCGAAGCGCCTGAATACAGTCAGATCGGCGGGCGTAGGAAATGGTATTCCTTCCCAACAGTAGTTGGCAACGAATGGAGCATATGTCTTCCAGTTCCTTCTAGTCTGACCACATTTCTCACAAAATTCATCAAACTTGATGCTTGCCACACTGCATACTGAAAGCAGCGAGACTGTCACCTTAGGGGTACCAGGGTTGCGAGGGCTATCGCAAGGCAGAATCAGATCACTACACAATGCTTATTTTTTAACCATTCAGGCAGTTGAATCGTAGCCAGCCCCGAGTAAAACTTCTACTAGAATTACTTCGAAATTAAGTATCTCCTCGAGAAACGAGACCAGAGCTCCCTCAACATTTGCAATTGTTTCAAGTGCATGCTTGTATTATATTTTAATTGTTGTTTCATATCCGCTTATCCGCCTTCTTTGTGTATATGCCTTTTAATTTGACATACAATGGCCGAGTTTGCACACTTTGATCTTGTTGGATTCCACAAATTGACATATATTTCTGTATAAACACGATACATCTTTCTTTCTTTTGCGATGCTTCGATGTCGATCCTTGCTATGTCCTCGCTCGCTTGACTTCAGGAAAATATTTTTCTAAAACTGCATTGCCGAAGGATTTTAGTAAGCGATGCCACTTTTTGTTGTAATAGGTTGAAAGTTTCCGAAGGCGTGGAATATAGGCTGGCGTGCGCTTTTCTTCATATTTCTTCACTAATTTGTCTCTAAGGCCATTGAAATCTATTACCTGTTTTTTGCCGAATGGCTCTTCTAAAACAAATAATTCTCCCAAAGTATCTGTGATACCTGAGTGAGTCATGGTACAGAAGTAGTTCAGAGTATAGGTCCCTATTTAAGTATAGATCATATATATCTCTCAGCCGACTTATCTTATATTTATTGACGACAATGCTCTCCTCCATTATAATCTGTATTATATACTATACTAAATTTTCTAAAAAAAATATATATATTCTTTGATATATTAATCCTCCCTGCATAATTTATTGATCAAATTCCACCCTCATAGCCTTTTTCTGTATTTATTGATGGATAAGCCTGATATAATCTATCTAAGTCGACTTCTTCTTCTTCCTCTTCCTCGTTAATTTCAGATTTATGAGGCCAAACAATGAGACTCTCTATGATGAAAGAAAGACAAATCATACACTTATTATTAAATAAGGGCGGTTTAAATGCCAAGAATTGTATATTTCCCCCCCCCTTCGAAAAGCCTTTTCAGACTGCGAGAGACAAAAGCAGGATTTTCTCTGGCTGGCAATTCGGGTTACTGTTTTTAACCAACAGCCAGTTTGTTGAGCTATATCAATGCATGTAGCGAAAACGCCATGGTTAAAGGGGAAGGGCACCAAGGATGATTTGTACATATGTGCTAGCTTTGTGGTCACTTACCCTGGAAAGCTATTTTTGCCATTTATATCTTGCAAGATTTTTTATAAAAGACGATAGAAATAGTACAGGAAGTTGCCCATGTAATTTGAATCATGGGAAAAAGCGCCAAGCTTGGAGCTTGCATAATGTGATGTGGAAGGGACCATTTTCCCATGGTATTGCATTGTCCACCACCCATGCTTAAACCAGGCTGTGCGTATTAACATAACTTTGTTTATACTGTTTATCCTTGCATAAACAATAAATCCCTTATAATAAACTTTCCACTGTCAGATTTTGTGTTGCTGTTACTATATTGAGTTACTGTGAGTGGACAATGTGGGGGCCATACCCGTCCGAAGATGGTCCCTTCCACATCACATTATGCAAGCTCAAGTTTGGAGCTTTTTTCCCATGATTCAAATTACATGGGCAACTTCCTGTACTATTTTATCGTTTTTTGTAAAAAATCCTGCGAGTCATAAATGGTGAAAGTAGTTTCCCTGGGTATATGACCACAAAGCTACCATATATGTAAAAATCTTCCTTGGTGAACTTCCCTTTAAGTCTTTTAAATTTAAATTTAATATAGTAAATCGACACGTTTGTCTCTACCTTTCTTACGACACTCTGTCGCAGAATGGTAAAAATATCTTTTGTATTCTGGGTTGATGAGTAGGCTTAGAGCGAAGTCTTCAGCGGTGCTTGCATCGAAGCTTTCACCTAATGTCCGGGATACTATCAGATCGGTAAACTGTGGAAGAGTTTTATTCCAATATACACACATTTCATCACATGTGGCGGGATCTTTGGAACCATATTTAGGTTTGATTGGAAAAATTAATTCTAGGTTCTCTGCATATATAACAGGATCTTTATGGTTTCAAATCCAGAATTTATCACCTTCTTTACTAACACTAACTTCGTTATCGCCATTCTAAAGCATTGCTATCGCATCTGAGATAGAAAGGATATCCATATCCATTCAATTGCAAACTGCAACTGATGCAGTATGCTGTGAGTTGGAACCCGATTGAAAACCAGCCGTATTTTCTACTGTGGGTTGGTAGCTCTGCTGGTGGACAAAATTGTCCCCGAGGTTATCGTGAGCATGCGTGTGTGAGTGTTTCACAAACTCTAGAATGTGTGGAGCAGTCACAGTCAGAAAATGTAACAACTTAGCCAGCTATTGAACCACTCTTTTTTGGGAGTGGAGGATTTAGCCAAGCGGTTCTCCTGTGGCCTCTCCGCAAGGCGACTGATGCCGTATGCTGTGGGTCGAACCCGATTGAAAACTAGCTGTATTTTCTACTCTGCGTTGGTAGCTCTACTGCTGGATAAAATTGTCCCCGAGGTTATCGTTCACCCAGTTAAAGCAATGTATTCGTTGCTTCGATTTTTATTAAGTTTGTATGTGCGATGTGTGATAGTGAGCATGCGTGCGTGAGTGCTTCACAAACTATACAATGTGTGGGGCGGTCTCAGTCAGAAAAATGTAACAACTCAGCCGGCTGTTGAACCACTCTTTTTTGGGAGTTGAGATTTAGCCAAGTGGTTCTCTCTGTGGCCTCTCCGCTAGGCGACTGATGCCGTATGCTATGGGTTTGAACCCGATTGAAGACAAGCAGTATAATAGTATATCTATGCAGAAAATTATTTTAAAAGAAAAAAATCTCTATAATATAGATAATCAGCAAAATGCCATTCATGTCAATACATGTTAAATCCTTGGCCGGGCGAATGCGCGTCCTACTATATTGAAATTAGGGCCTGCTCCTCATCGAATACTTTGTAATTACTTACACACTTAAGTAAGTACATGCATAATTACTGCTTAAGTAGAATGCTTATGCAAGTGTGAAGTAGTTCAAGTCTACCACATTTTCCTCTGGCTCCAACTTTTGAAGCTTTCTGGATAACCACGTCATTTTTATCAGATAGTATTTCTTCCCCTAATTTTTTTCATCTTCAGAATTCGTTTGACTCTGTACAATTCTGTTCACTCTGGCCATAGTGGCCAGGAGCACTCTGCACCTCATCAGAATAGAAAGTGCCGAGTATTTCCTCTCCATTCAGATCTTTTATCTTGTAAATGGAAGGCATTCCCAGCCCAGCTGCATATACGACTTTTGAAACTATGAAGATCACCTCTGTCTAATTTGGTAAACATCCTTTCCTGAAAGTGCTCTCTTATATTTTGTAATTCCGATCTGTTCTCCCGGCTTGAATTCAGGATTGAGGCCCATGGCCACCAACTCGGGACCATATAATAATATAAATGCCTGCCAATCATTCTCCTCTGTTACGTGGACTTGCTTCATTTTGATACTTCCATGTATGGTGTTGTTATAATTCTCAGAAGTCTGGTAGAATAGAGAGCCATTCACGTGTCTGTCTGTATGTGAAGTATTTCCACATCATCGTCTTTAAAGTCCGATTAAAACGTTCCACGACAATGTTTTGTAACCAGTGATGTGAAACAGAGACTCCTCAAGCCATATCTGCATTTTTCGGTTAGTATATTCCCGCCCCTCATCTGTCTGAAGTGTGTTGGTTTCCTGGCCACTTTTCTTAATTACATCTTATAGTGCCTCCAGAATATCATCGGCCATTTTTGACTGCATCGTCCTGGCACATGCATACTTACTGAGCACATCGATTACTGTCAGCATGTATTGCATACCCTTATTCTCTTTTGCGAATGGTACAGGCAATCTCCACAAGATATGCCTGCCACTTTTGTCTATCGATGAAACGAAGACACGCCGCCCTTAGCATCGTGACTGCGAGGTACTGGTTATGAAGATTGTAATATGACATTAAACTGGTCCAATAATCATTTCCATTCAAGGTAACATATTACCAGGTCCATGGGACAATTGTGATTTACAAATTTAAGTAGGACCATCCTGAACCACTGATAATTAGATTTTAAGTTAGCTGAGTTGGCAACCAGTCCTTTACGTCTTTCTTAATCTCTTTCAGAGCTGCAAGGTGCGCTACCTCATATACGTTTTGCACACCTCTGAAACCAGTTCTTGGGCTGTAATATATTTCTCTTAGAAGTACCTTCGGCTTCCATAATTAGATATATTATACAAAAAATATGTCAAACGGATGTCGTAAATGAAGTATTATTTTTACTGAATGGCGTATTTTTAAATTTGCCTGACTAGTATTGAGGCCTCTCGCTCTGAGATCTCCATTCCAATTCTCGTATAATAGTCTTGTTGTCTGTTTTGTTTGTTGAACTGATATCTAACTGTAGTGTAAAGCATTAAGTAGTTTAAAATTAATTAAGGGTTTATTTGCATATTGAATGAACTTTGTAATTAGGTATATAACTCTAAAATTACGGCATCCAAGTTAGTCAAATTGGGTACATATAGTGTTTTGATAAATATGTAATTGTACTGAGAAGCATTTGGCAGTGTCAAGTTAACAAATAGGTCATTTGCATATTTTATGAAGTTTTGTAATTAGTGATATAACTCCAAAATAACTATTATTATTATTATTATTATTATTATTTTATTATTATTATTATTATTATTATTATTATTATTACAAGTTTAGGGGCTATAAGTATTATATAGAAATGTAATAACACTAGTTCATTGAAGCTCTGGGAATTCTGAAAAAGAGGTGTTGTTTATTTTAATTTTGTCAAAAGGGGTGACTTCTAATTGTTGTACGTGCATTGCAGAATTATACATAATACTGTACAGAGAGAGGGACATTATTAGGCCAAGGAGTAATTAAATGCTTGTCGGAAAAGTGACACTAAGCAGTTTAAAGCGATACCCAGCAGGCCCAGACTTTTAACTTGTGTGCGAACTTTATGGATACACATTCAATCGGAAGCCACAGAACAGTGCCACAAACGGCAAAAATTAGAGAGGCACCTTTTTCATCATATAGGCAGAAATCAATGTATTATTGCCTTATTTGTATTATACGGTGATTGTTTTAACAGCACAATGGCAAATTAACTGTAATGTTATTAAAAATTACTTCAAACCATAACATAAATGATCAAAACAGGCACGTGCATATAGAATAAAACATTTTTTTTTATTTCTTGAAGTGACAAGACTCAAATAAATTACATGTACCGATAACAAAGTTTCGGGCAAACATCTTTTACAAACTCTCTGAATATCAAAAGTAACTTATCCCACAAAGTTGTATTTTAAAAAAGGGACAAATAAAGAGCTTTACAAAAATATAGAAACGAAAAGGAAAGGTACACAGAAACTGAAAAAAATACAAATTGAAATGATCAAATACCTTCATTTTAAATACAATATGAAAATACAGACAAAATTAAAAAATGAGAAATACTTGAAATCAAATGGACACCTGCAACTGCCAGGGTCGTTGTATTCTGTAAATAGATAAGCAAAACAAGGTTATTTACATCTGTACTTGTTAGTATATATACTAAATCATAATGAAAGCATTTAGAAGTATTTCATTCTTATATTTTCATGCTAAAAATTCAACTTTTCCAATGATATTTCATGTAAGATAAAACTGAAGGAAGTTTCATTTGAACATGTGAAAACATCCTAAAATGGTAAGTCATCATTACATATACTGGTCCATGAACTGAGAATGCTAATATATTCATCTGACATTCTATTGCTTGTACTCTAAAGATTATGGCAGGCTGCAAATTTTGAAAATATTGGCTTATACAGACCACAAATGTGTGCAGCCTGTTCATTCAGCTATGGGCATATTCTTGCTGTGGTCCTGATGACGCTCTTGCACAACGTTTGAATGTTTTCTTACTGAAACACAAAAAATAAAAAATAGCGTCAATGACACTGTAACTCCCATCCTGGACTATTTAGTGTTTGTTCTCTGGTCAGATATTTGAACATGTGTGAAAGGGATAAAGTGCATGAAGTGAAAATACTTAAATGTAATGTACTGGAGACAGTGAAATATGTTTAATGTAATTATTCAGAATATAAAATGGAAAAAATACAGAATTAGATATATCGAATACTGTGATACAACCATTAACTCAACAAGTCATTTACAATGACATAGTCCCCACTTGTAATAGGAGTATTAGTCTTGATGGGCAGGAAAATGTGGTCATTAAGAAGTATCACTGGAGTGTATATGTTGAGATCTATGGGCACATAGGTCTATGTCGTTGTTCCCAATTTGAAACACATGAGGCATGTCTAAGTTATGGTTCTAAATCGGGAAAAAAGATCAGACCTCTAGCAGTATTGGCCAGCCAAGAAATACTTATGCGCATTATAAATGAGGTACAAGATGTGACATCTTAAGGTCTAATATCCTATCAAAATTGGAGGGTATAGAACTTGTGGTTACTGAAATATACATATATATGTTCAAAGTCAAGATCGAGGTCAAAGGTCAAATCGAGGTCACATCAATTCCCTATATGCCAAAAAATCAGATCTCTAGCTCTATTCGCTTGCCCAGAATAAGATGTGTACATAATTAATGAAGTAAAGCGTGTGTTGTCATAAGGTCTCCCATCCTACTAAATACAAAGGACATAGCACTTGTGGTTACTTATTTATTGACATAAACATATATTTTAGGTAAAAGGTCATCGAGGTCACATGACATTTGGTCAAAAAATTTCTCTCCTATAGTTAGCCCTATATACCAAAAATCAGACATCCAGCTCTATTGGCTTGCTCAGAATGAGATATGTGCATAATTATTGAGGTACAATATGTGGCGTCATAAGGTGTCCAATCATACCAAATATGAAGGGTGTAGCACTTGTGGTTACCGAGTTATGGAAAAATATGTATATTTGAGGTCAAAGGTCAAAATTGTTTTGCTAAGTTATCTCTATATACCAAAAATCAGACCTCTAGCTCTATTGGCTCGCTCAAAATTAGATATGTGCATAATTAATGAGGTACAATATGTGGCATCATAAGGTGTCCCATCATACCATACATGAAGGCTGTAGCACTTGTGGTTACTGAGTTATGGACAAATATGTATATTTGAGATCAAAGGTCATCAAGGTCACATGACATTTTGTCAAAATATCCGAGATATCTTCGTGAACGGATGGACTTACGGAAGGACGAACAGACGGACATGACCCAATCTATAAGCTCACTGGACTTCATCCTTGGGGACTAAAAATTGTGTCACTGCATCCTTTTTGCAATATGAATACGATGAGAAACTAAATTTTTATTTTTCATGGCCTTATACATGGGAGTCTTTGGAGATCTGCCTTATACATGGGAGTCTATGGACGTGTAAACTAAAAATATGCAAATTTCACCACGATTTGCCCAAATTTGGGAAAGGTCACTCCTATGCACTTCCATACCAAGTTCAAATCAATCGGACTTGTGGTTTCAGAGCAAGAGATTTTTTGACCAAAATGGGAGAAAATTACAAAAAAATTCATGAAAAATAGCAAGTCCAAGATACTGACCCAAGATGTGCACAATCATTTCATGTCAGCCCAAATTACTTACATGCTAATTTTTCATGTAATCTGCTCAGTGGTTATTGAGTTTTTTCAATTTTGACTGTTTTTACATGTTTTCACTTAATTTGCATATTTTTGGCAATGACAACTTCATTTGAACAAAATCTCATCTACAGCCCATCATCCATGTACACACCAAATATCAAGATGAAATGTACAGCGGTTTTGGAGTTTTTGATGTTGACGGACAGACATACAGACATACAGACATACAGACATTTCCCTAGCCTATAAGAATAGCTTCCATTGCCATATATACATATGGCTATGGGAGCTAAAAAAAGGATATGATAACTTTCTTTCAAAGAAGCAAACAGAGTTGTTTCACTGAAAGTAGGTCAAAATAATGTAGACGAAATACATCTTCTGTAGTATATATATAACACATAATAAATCTGACACTGAAAGCTTGAAAATCATGACAAGCAGAATACTGAACCTTTTACTGACTTTAGCAACAAAACAGTGTACAGTTGTAAAACACATACTTTACAGCACTTGTTCACATGATTTCCGATGAATGCCTGCCCGTGGTAAGAATGACGTCCACACCAAATGACTGCAGAGCTTGGTCAATACCGCAGACTACAAAACCACATTGTTTTGGCAGTTTCGCTTTTACGTCTGTAGCTTCAGATATCTAAGAAACAAAGATAAACACTGTGTTGTCTGGAAAGTATTGACTGCACTACAAATTTGCACAAGCCAAATTCTGAAAATGCAGCATAGACATGACTGTGCACTTGAGATTGACAATGTTATTGCTTATCATCACAAAAATGATCTACTTCTGGTATCAATATGCCATTTTCAAAGATGAAGGAGACCCTCTGAGATCTCAGGTTGCTAGACAGGTTATCTGTGGGTGTTCTCACATGATACAGGCTAAACAAACATTACATGTTTATTTAACATGGCAACTATTCCAGTTTGATAAAAAGTTTGACTTGGCTAGCAACTCACTGCCACTGAAATTAATTGCAAGATTTCAAAATTATCACAAAATCATGTATTTTATTTTGTTAATGTAGTATGGTCTTCTATTAATAAATACTAACCTTCCTGTCAGCTTCTTCACTGAGTTCCTGCACTTTCTCCTGGGCTTTTTTAACTTTGCCCAAGGTCATTAGTGGCGGTCTGCCATCATCTTCACTGTTGTCGTCATCATCATCATCATTGTCACAGTCATCATCAGCAAGGAGAGCCTTTTCAACACTATCAGCCAAGGTCTTAGCTTCTTCTTGGAGTTCTTTTCGCTTCCCACTGTAATGTCTCGACTTGTTTCAACATGGCCACATATGTGTCAAATCCAGCAGGCTTCAGCACGGGTTCATCAATGTCATTATCTCTCTCCAGATTCGTGATGATCTTGATATCCAGTACTGCACAGCTAGCTTCCATCATGGTGAAAAACTTTTAAAACAAGCCAGGACTGATGTGCAACCCTGGGACTGCAACCTGTGATAAAATATAAGGGTTAGCACATGTATCTTTTACTTTTAATGTATGACAATATCTTGTAACTTTCATACCTACCTATTTATGAAGAAAACACTACATAAAAATATACAACAACTAGATTGATCACAATTGCTGACATATGTGCTGGCTTCACTGTCAACTTGTTTTCTCATATAGCTTCACTAATAAACTTCTATTTGTGCACACCGTTATGGACATAGTGGCATGCATACATGTAGATAGGTCACAGTGTGGTCTGTTGAACTGTTCAGAGAAAGGTAAAGTGAACTGATTGAAACAGAACAGAGCTATATGTTTAGTTGGTCAATGGAAGCAAACAACATAGTGGATTGAATTGATTAGTACATACTCTGTGCAGTGGTACATTGAAAAGTGGCTTTCTGACACTATTGTAGTGCTGCATGGCATGCCTTAGGTTTCCACCAGTTGAAAGAAATTCACTGTGACATTTTCTGATATCATCAAGGTTTCTCATCTTCATTGATGACAATAGTTGTTCCTGCTTCAGCAACTGTGCTTGTTCCTTGCTGATCACACAGCATACGCAAAAATATTTCCCTAAATTATTTCAATGTGAGGAAGACAAGGAACAAAAACTGACATAATTACTTAAAAACCTTAGTAGGTATAGACATGACTGGTGTTCATGAAGTCAATTTGATGTGCATGTGTGAACTCTTGGAGAGGATGTACCTGTAATATGCAAACTTATCAATTTAAATATTTATTTCAAAGAAATTCATGGTTACTACATTTTGCATTGCCAGTATACATATTAATACTATGTGTAAGAATTCAATTGAGAAATAAACACAAGAATTTCTACAGAGGAAAACAATCATTTGTCAATAGCTTGCAAATATTTATCAAGATCTGACCCACTGTGTACCCCTTCCTTTAAATTTATCTGACTAATCAATGTTAGCTGTGAATGTCTTAAGTCAACGAAAAACTACAACAAATTATCATAATTGTGTTCTACAGCATATCATACACAATGCATGCTCATTATTAACAGACGCACAGATTGCAAACTGATAGGTCAAGGACGTACACATATAAATCATAGGTAAAACTGAAGTGTACACAATAAACTGCCTGTCCTGTCAGTGCCTCAACTTTTCTTATGTATAAATCATAGCATGCAAGTATACATTTCATACCATTTGGTCCAGACAATCCATAACTCTTGGCCAGATACTCATAATCTCCCATCATCCGTGCTAATAGTGTCTTGTCCCTGAAATAATTGTCCACACCATTCTAAATTAATGCCCATGTTTCTACACATCAATGCATTTTGTACATGCAAGAAAACAACTTTGCCTTTTGTACTATTTAATGTAGGTATCATATTTATGCTGCATAAGTTTGGTCAGATTTGCACATTGTTTTTCAGATTTTTGGATCAGCAGTATAATGCATGTATTAAACTTGGATAACCAATATGTATGTATCTTAAGTTCCAAATATTGTACCAAAATAGATATATGGTACAATCTGTTCATTGTTTAGTAAAACACAGTATGCATGTTTAGACTTACTTCCACTTTGTGCAATCCAGTTTGTCTACCTGACCTCTGTTAAAAGCTAAAGCTATTTCTAAATTATAATAGAAATCAGGTGCTGCAAATGTACTCCAAATCACTGTATTATCTGCTACATTTGGATTGCTGATGTTAGCAACTTGGTAAACCATTCTCAGGGTTCCCTGACCCTTGTCCCCACCTAACTTTATCCAAATTTCACTGGTAGGTATTGTACCATGCCAGGTAAGTTTGCTAGACCTGAAGACAAATATGAACAAGATGCAAAAACAACAGTAACACATATATTCAGTAATATGTGATAACAAGATTACTTATCCACAGTCTTTCTCTACATGATCATAATAGAGTTTGCACACAATCCCAAAAGTCTGACTGCAAGCCTGCTGTCCCAATATTAATACTCATGTGCTTATATAAGAGCATATAAGAACAATCTAGAACTTTTAATTTATTGACATGCTAATTACTGTTCTAAAATTCTCTCTCTTACACAACTAATTAAATTTCCAGAAAATTCTAAACATGACTTATTAAATTCATGGTTGTGAGGTCAAGAAGGACAGTGACCTTGATGAGTGTGGGGGAAAATGACCTGCATAACATACCTCACTTCCAATATTCACATGCCATGCCTTGAAGTAACACCGTAATTTCCTCTTGGCAGCCCATGTTGTTCCCATAGCAACTTCCAAATGAAGGCCAGCACCTGGAGGTATGTCAGGAGTGAGTCCCAAGATCTGGAGGATTTTCCTTCTTGTCCTTTTGTTGGTGTCTCACCTCCTCTCACTCAGCTGCAGCATCGCATCACCACCACTGACAATGTCTCTCCTCTGACTTAACTGCAACACCCTCTGACGTCTTGTCCTAGTGCTAGCTTCTGAGGTTGTTTTTCGTGGCTTTGGTGTATATGTTAAACACAATGGCTGAAAAAAATCACACCAAAAATTGAAAAACCAAATTTATCTTTCAAAAGTATATGTGGGTGATAAATTCATGAAATTGGACTAGCTCATTACTTGATGAAATTAATTTGTTGAACCACTACCAGGTCACACATGTACTACAAAACCAAATAAATGTTATTACAAATACAAATTTACAAATTATCATATTCCATGATAACTTTATCAGAAGAATTTACTCCAAAATCTAACTGTATATTGATATGTGGGTATAGATCAGCAAGAGTAATGCAGGTAAAAACTCACCTGGCCCTTTGTTTTAACCTTTATCAAACTATCATCACTTGTGTTTGCTTCTATTTTTTTCTTGACAAGTGTTGTTGCCATTTCTTCATACTGTGGCAGCATATGCACCGCTGATACATTCTGCAACATAATTTCTGCGGCCTTCACTGCACATATATTGTTCTGCCTATCCCTTGATGTTTCATCATTTGATGTCTCGGTATTGATTGTGTCAGGAATGGGGACTGGAGTATGGTGGCTTCTGATGGGAAATGGGCTCACTGACGAGAAGCAGTGGTCTCCAGCAATTGACTGGTAAACACACCGTTCCGTGTTGTGTTGCAGATCTTGCAGTGGCACAACTGACTTACAACCGACATTCCCATAATCACATGTGACTGTGGCATTTGATAGCATGTTTGCAAAGGCAATGGGGGGACTTACAATAGATTCACACATAATAGAGAGACGGCACACAGGACAGGATGAAGAAACTTGCAACCACTGACACAAACATTCAGCACAAAACACATGTGGTCCATCACACAAAAGTTGTATTGGTCCATCTATTATGTCTTTGCAAATGGGACACTCCATTTCTTCAATGAGATCATTGAACCTCTGTCTCTGCAAGGGAATGAATCTTCTCAACTTTTTTCTGCCCTCTGTTTTACAGCTGCTGTTAGATTTGTACTGCCATGAGTTTCACTCTGTAGTTTCCCCGTCTTTCCTGTCTCCTTGCCAGTGATACCAGAAATGTCACTGCCTTGGTATTGACTTGGTCTGCCCCTGTTTTTACTGTCTTTCTTTTTCTTCCCTGCCTTACACAATGCATCACACACCGCACATCTCCGTACTCTACAGTGTCTGGACCATTTCACTAAGTGTGTCCCTGGCCGATAGGTTTTGTTAATGTTATTGCTTTCTGCCTGCTGCCATGAAGCAATGACTCTCTTACAGAGACAACAAAAATTGGACGGGTGAACATCAGAATGTCTTCACTAAAACTGTACTCTGAAACAATTCTTTAACTCCACGATAAAATTGGAGCATGGATAACTTGTGCCATTTATTTTCCGTGCACAAATACGACACCGGTTTTTTAGCACACGAGCATGAAATTCGAATGACATTTTCACAGTCTAGGCCAACAGACGATTGAAAAAGGCGCCAGAAAATATGCCAGTGTGTAAACAAACCCGTTACCAGGGAGACATGCGTGATGGTCCGAAAAACTATGCTCAACTGGAACGCACATATGGACGTAAATAAAAAACCCACACGCATAAAAAATAACCCATGACAAATCACGCCATGAAATGTACAGATTAAATCACTGCGGACACGGTGAAATCGGTTTCAATCTTGTTAAAATTGATTTACTTAAAATCTGAACCTCGTAAATTACACAACACATTAATGAAAATACTTACAGACCGCCATGCTTTATGTTATCAAGTTGTCCGTGCTAAGAAACTTCTCCTGCAAATGTCACGAGGTCAAAGGTAAACTAGCGATAAACATCCAGCTATGCTGAGTATGCCACCTTATTAATTGAGAACAGCTTTCAATATCACATTTGAATGCATTTTTTAAATGATTATGGGTCAGAATTCGAGGAACAACACGCGCACGGCGAGCGATCGTCTCGGTATGCACACAATACGATGGCCGCCATCACTGAGAGTGCGTTCGGCAGTTCGTTATTTGTTTGCTCAACCTAAGTTGCCAAAGTCGGCCGCGCCGGAAGCAAAACACAGGTGACGTAGTCTGCCAGTATGAGCATGCGCAATTGAGCCTGGGAGCGCGAGAATGTGTATAGTACCGTAGAACTGTCTCGCGCTATCATGTCGTTCAGCTATAAAATGTGTGCATGTTAACAGAAACTGGAATTACTGCAGAGAATACTTTCCAGGACATCACATGTAAGTCTCTTAGGTACCAAGGAGGACGTTTAGGAAATCCTTTCAGAAAGTTCACGCAGTCTGTGGCCATTTTGTGGAGTATATACGTACCTGCACTGGCTGCAGCGTATACAGTATTTCTACTGTACAGTGCACATATTGCCGGAACATATGCGATGGAATTTTGCGTTTCACGTCGTTCAATCATTCAGATGGAAATACCGCCCTTCTCAAAACTTTGAAAAAAAAGGGTGACAGACTTTGGAATGCTAACTCTTGTATATCAAGAATGACGTAATTTAATGAGAAGATATTTGTATTCGAGCATGGCTACAGTTTTTGATTCGAGAACTCTCATCATGGACGTGGTTGTATTCAACAATATCGAGAGGGCTAGGGTGAGTCGAAGTTTTTCCTATGTCCATGTAGCACTTGTGCAAAAATAAGCGAATCCACAGGCCTTTGGCGAATCAATAAATGCGTTTTTCACCAAGCTGAAAGGTTGAAAGATGCGTCCGTCACTTTGGGACGAGCTAGATAAATGCAGTCAAACCAAACTGGGCACAGAAATTTGCCATAATATGACATTGTTCTGGAAATAGTTACCATGGCAACTCGAAACATTAAAATAAGTCTGGTTTTTGTGTTCTCTGACCCGAACACCCCCAATAGATAATTTTCATATCAATCAAAGTAACGTTTCATGGGATATTAGAAAAACTGAAATTTTCAACCCCTAAAATGGTTACCATGGAAACATAGGGCAGTGAATTCGATATCATATTTGGTCTTTTCGACCCAAAATACCCATATGATGAAATTTTCACAGAAATTGAACCTATTATTATTCGCGTTATTATTTCTATATAATACTTATATTAATTATTATTATTATTATTATTGATCTTTATTTAAACTCGATAACTCCATAGGTGAAACACCTCTTTTCGTGGAGGTCGAATAGACAAAAGAAAGTCATAGTACATTTTACAGCACAAACATGAAATCTCAAAAAAACACAGAAGTAAAAAAAATATATTCAAAAAACTACGAAAAGGCATCAGACAAGTACGTATTATACAAAAACTTGTTACAAGACTTCTTAAAACTAGTCAGTGACTCAGAGTCCCTCATTGATTTGGGGAGATTGTTATATCAATCCACACCCGCAACTGACTAGATGTTCTGATAAAGAAGTGTACATGCCTTGGGAACTTTAAGGAGGTTCTGATTGGAAGAACAAAGTGATCTGGAAGGGATGTAATTATTGAATATACTGGTTATGTAGTCAGGGGTTAGATTGTGAGTTGCTCTGTAAGTTTTGGCCATACGGTTACAACGGAGTTTCAAGTTAATAGGCAGCCAATGAAGCTGAGTATACATTTGAAAGTGGAAAGAGGCGGAACAATGTCAAGAATAAATCTCATTGCACGTCTCTGTAGACGCTCCAATGCATAGATATTGCTACTGGAAGTAAAGCTCCAACATTAGAACAGTAATTGATGTGTGGTGAGATGAAACAGTAATTGATGTGTGGTGAGATGAAACAGTAATAAAATAGGTTGCGTGGAGTGGAGAGGAAGAATTTTTTTGATGCGTGCCAAAAGAAACAATTTGGAATTGATTTTGCTTGCAATGGTTGAAATGTGTTCACATCAGTCCATGTTATTAGAAATAGTGACCCCTAGCAACATCTGCGATGAGACGCAGTCAATAGTTTTACCACCCAAAGTGAGGTTGAAGTTTTCACTGTAAATGTGCTGTCTCTTCTAAGAAGTTGTGATAATCATTGATTTTGTCTTACTTGGATTGATACAAAGTTTGTTAGTAAGACACAAATTTTCAACTGCACCAAATGTGATGAAATCTGCTGCAGATACTGATCCCACAGATATCTAATTGTGGTGTAGAGCATTTAGTTGTGTGAAGTTAATTAAGGGTTCATTTGCATATTTAATGAACTTTGTAATTAGTGATATTACTCCAAAATTACTGCGTTAAATTTGATGAAACTTGCTACAGATGTTGATGTGATAAATATCCAATTGTACTGAGAAGCATTGAGCAGTGTCACGTTAATAATTAGCTCATTTGCATATTTCATGAAGTCTTATAATTAGTCATATAACTCCGAAATAACTGCATCAAACGTCATGAAAACTGCTGCACATACTGATACGACAGATATCTAACTGTGTTGTAAAGCATTTAGTAGTGTAAAGTTAATTAAGGGTTCATTTGCATATTTAATAAACTTTGAAATTAGTGACATTACTCTAAAATTACAACATTAAATTAAATAAAACGTCCTACAAGGGCAAAACGGCCACATCAAGGTGGACACCCGTATTCGTTATTGTGTCTTGGTATCGCCTATAACTGATTACTTTGTCGGTATTGCAAATTTCATCTTCAAGGAGAACGCTGAATTCTTTTCTGACTCGCTCAGCACTGCAAGTATCGCCCACTATGGTACTACGTATATTCGCTTGTGCACCGAGGATGCAATATACATATGCTTCCAGGATGTTATTGAGGCAGGCGAGACCGGCCTTTGTTTGACCCGATTCTCCCTTCAGAGGTATGAAACTATTGTATTGACCCTCAGATCAATCATTACGGAAGAAATAACAGTGTGGCCTATCTTTTTTAGGCAGCACATGTTTTTTCTTTCTAAAAATTGTATGTGTGTAATAAACATTATTTGAGAATAGGAAAAAGTTATGGCCATTGTATACAGCGGCAGGCTGCTGAAAAGGGCCGCGATTTGTGTATATTAACAGCTATAACCTAGACTAGTCTAAAGTCAGTACAGAGAAGTTAATATTTTAGGAGATTGTATGGATTGTCGCCGGCTTTGAAGATAGTGGCATCGTCCGGGAGTGTAACCTCCATTTCATGAAGGATGCGACGTACTGTAAAGTAGACATGAAATTGACAGAATGATCGTATTTGCGGCGGAAATTTGCTGTCCAAGAGATGGCCGAATGAAATTCCACAGCCAGTGGTGCTGCATCTTACGGGGAAATTCAGTTGCTAGTCCCAATATTTTATGTGCAGGCCACGCAACCAAGCATTACTTTCTTGGTGGATCAATGAGTGATTGCGTTATCTTTGAACACATCCCGCGGGTGGAAAGTAAACTTATCTGTTGGCGTTACATTTATTTCTAAGTCCAAAAGAAGAGGTCTTATGTCATTCAGTTTAGAAGGAATATCCACATGTTGTACTGATGGTACGCTCATCTTATTCAGCTGAAAGGCGATCGGGAATGCACTCTGTTCTGAACTCGTGACTGTAATATGTGTCTCTATATAACAGATAAATTTTAATGGATGAGAATTTTTATATTCATAGTCTACTACCATATTTTCCCTTTGGAACCATTCCAATAGGGATTCTCACATTCCAAACTGTGCTGATACTGTATTTCGCATACAGATTTAAATGGATATGTAATTTTTTTTACTAAGGGTAGATAATATATTGCATAGATTTGAATATACATTCCCAAGGATTTTTTTTTATTTTTTACTAAGAATAGATAACATATTGCAAACAATGTAGATTTTCATAAAATCATTGGCAGCGGCTAATGCAGCGACAGCGACAGCGGCACAGACTGTTGCGCCCTTTCAGAATGGTTCCCCTATCGGAACAGAAGGGGCAGATGCTCGATCCATATTAGAGACGAAGCGAGAAAAAATACTTTATATCGTTGCAAGTGGACAAAATAAGTTATTTTTTGGCAAAGAGCTTTCAATAAAAAATATGCAAAAATACAATGATGATACGGTAAATAAAGCCTTTAAATCTATGAAGCGAAGTGCAGTTCTCTTATAAGTGATACCGTCACTAAAAGTTTCATAGATCTAGGAGCCCGCGCAATAAGTCAGATAGTTCCAATCGATGAATGAGAAAATTATGCCTCTGATATTAAACAATATTTCATTCTAAACAGCAAAATATGGTAAATATCAGAACACAGGTCTACATATGGGAGCGCATACTCCCGGCGGTGGCAGTCTCTGGATGGGTGGGTACCCACGCTCGTTAGCAGAGTTTGAAATGTACCCCTTTTCCCAGAATTTTTCTCTGAAAAGCACCCCCTTTTTTGGGAAAATCTGGGAGAAAATCACTGCGAAAAACACCCCCTTTTTTCCAATATCTGGGAGATTTTACCTAAATGTTTGCAAAGACATTTGAATACCATAATTTACCAATTTCAAAGAAAGTGTGCTGACTCTTGGTGAAAAAGGAACACATAATACACTAGCTTAGCATGGGTTGACTTTGTTTGATGTGCACAGTAACAGACTGCCTTGTTCAATGTATGCTTAGTAACATAATGAAAACTTGAAATACAGTGATCGTTCAATGTTTTGTCTTCACCATATGTTCATCAGTCACACTCATATACAATCACTTTTCTGATCCGTTTTGATCTTGTATTAGTTGATGGCTCTTGAGTTATTAGACATTATCCGTCATCTGTAGCTGCAAAAACAAAAAAATCCTTCTGTAGAAAAATCACTTGTAGCTAAGGGAAATTTGCCACCAGCAACAACCATTTTTTTCACAGAATTTCAGCAAAGATAAATAGTACTCTCCTGCTTTCAGGTAACTATCTATCTACTACAATCTCAACTGTTAACATGTACTACAAAACACTACATGTAAATGTCAGTACAATAAACCGGGGTACAATCTACTGAATGACAGTTAATTCAACTAGAAATACTTCATAGTACAAAACACCACATGCAACTTTTATTACAATAACCTGAACAGATAAGCTACAAAATAAATGACAACCAACCCAACGAGAAACACTACAACTACAAAACACCCCATGCAAGTGTTAGTACAATCTATAAAATGACAACTGATTTAAGTAGAAATAACGGTAGGCATTCTCATGTTGATTCGCTGACTTGAGTTGACCAGCGATGCCTTACAATTTGTAAGCTAGTAGCTATGGACCAAGCTGTGATATCGCTGTGGTGCTGTGGCGTCTATCGAACGCGCTCGGGTCAAGGGTCATCGCCACAGACCTTGACTCGAGCGCATTCGATAGACGCCACAGCACCGCTGCGATGTCACAGCCACTATGGACCAAACAGCACAGCTAGCTACATTTTTTGCTGCGGATTCGTAGCCTTACCACTCCCTTTGCTAGTTGTGTAGGGGGGTCCCCAACACAACCAGCAAAGACAGTGGTAGGGCTATGGATCAAATACAATGGATCCGTAGCCCTACCACTCCCTTTGCAGGTTGTGTTTGGGGAGTCCCCAACACAACCAGCAAAGAGAGTGGTAGGGCTACGGATCTGCAGCAAGCTACATTTATTAATTTTTTTTTTTTGACAAGACTTACTTGACTCGGAGAACTCACTTTCCAACATTTGAATTACTTCTGGAATCGCTGTGTGTACTCCAGGTACACCGCATCTCAAAGTTTCATTTTCACTGACAAATTCCATGCATTCTGCACAGGTTTTGCATCTCCCGCGAAGAACACCTCTACCATCGACTGCCATATTGCTAGTCATACAGGAAGTTGTTGTTGGATGTTGAATTAGCTATCTCCCCCCCCCATAATACAGCGTATCACTTCATAGAACACAAGAACAAAGTTTACCATCACAGGGACGGTCACTGCATTTCTAAACAGCCAGAACATACTAAATTTTAATCGAACTGATTTGAGGGGTGGGCACGTAGCTGCAATCACCTTCACGATGTGATGTACGGTTCTCCCGGGACGGTTCTGGATCATGGCTTAGGGGGATCGCTGCTAGGTTTTACTCTCTCGAGTGAGAAAGCGTCTTGGGAGAAGAACCCGACCTATTCTCGGAGGGTGATCTGAAAAAGTACCCCTTTTTCTCGATTTCACGGACCTAGATGTCTCCGTGATGTCCGACTAAAATTCGACCCCTTTTCCGCGAAATTTCTAACGAGCGTGCGTACCCGGCTGCTCCGAGACTGCCACCACCGGGCCCATACTTGCTCTAATTTCCACGGGTTTGATAACGGGTAAACATGTAGATTTAAAAAATTAGGCCTTATATAATACCCGAGATCAATGGATTCAACTGCACAAGCGTCGCCAACCCAGCAAACCAAAATGGCTCCGCTACATTCAGAAGGGCTCCGCCGGCTCAAATGACTATGACACAGTGCAACATAGAGCAAAATTACCCTCCGATGAAGCATCCAGGGAGAGTGGCTGAGGGAAAGAGATTTGCAGAATGGAACAGACAGAACAAGCTAATGAAGCAACAAGTGATTGCACAGCGACAAACAATAGCAATGACTGATGACGGCTTTGCGATAGCAATGCCTGAGACAGACTGTGTCAGCCCGCTGCGTTCAGAAGGGAGTATGTCACAACAGTGTGACAGATGGTATAATAATTGCTATCTTGTTCTAGGAATTATAGAAGTTTTATCGACTGCACTAGGACTATATTGGAGGTGTGCTCCTTCGGAGTGTGGCATCCCTGACAGTAGTGTCGCCTCCCTTACCTGCTCCTGCAAAGCCCTTAGCAGAACGAAGCGACCAATCGGGTCCTGGTCCCTCTGCATTGTATGAGATTGATTAGCTCCATAGGCCTTTCAGAAAGATTCCGTAGGGAAATTATTTTATTTTTTCTATTTTATATACACACAGCAATCATGGATACTAAAGCAGTTGTAAACACAATGTATGATGGTATTGTAATTGCAGGACTATACGATTGGATATCTAATTATCTCCAGCAAATTTCTAAAAATTGATATCGGTGATCCAAGCCATCCGAATCGCACTCGATTAGTAAAATTAGGGGATCGACTGCTGCTCCGTTTACACCAAAAGATCTCCTTGAACAGAAAAATATTATTTTTGCAGAACCTTATACTTTGTAATGTATATATGTACAGTTAGCTATGGCTGCAGCAATAGGAATGACAGTTCTTGGTGCTGTATTAAATTTAACAGCATTTACAGGTGGGAATATAATCGGCAAAAAGCTTAGTTGGAATGGCAGTAATCTTATTGAAGAAAAAGTCTGACATGATAAGGCATTACAAAACTTTAAACATGATCGCAATGTCTTGTCATATAAAGTTACTCCAGGCTGATTGGGAAAGAGGAAATCAGGCGAAAGATGAGCACGCTGCGGCCGAATTAAGAGATACAGATGCAGAAATAGTGGAAGAAGCGGCGGCGTATTCCGAAGGGCAAGCCAACTCCAAAGGGCCAGCACAATTTTAGATTATTATCAGCCCAGTCCAGAGTAAAAAAATACTAAATGTTTAATATTGCTGGGGGATTGGTCATATGATGGTTTGCGTTCCGATAGGGCCTTCAGAAACTGTTCCGTTGGGGGCTTCCCCGACAGGGCTAGCTACAATAATTCAATACAAAAGCTAGTTGGCTAGTTATTGAAATCAACTCCCTTTCCATTCTTATCTGATATCCAACAACGCATTGAACTCATGTATCATGTGCCCTTTCTTAATGGCACACGATGATAGCAAAACCACCACTTTTAAAGTCATAGATGACCTTTTAACTTATTTCTTTTGTATTCCGGACGGGAAGTATTTGTAAACAGTCCGAGGTTTTCGCCTGTATGTACGAGCTCCCCAAGCCGCTTGTAACATAATTTCCAGTCACATCGATAGCATCTGAATGAACTATGTATTTAGTGACTGTTATGAAATCCGCTCGTTTTGGACTAATGTACTTTTTTTCACGGGATTGTCCTCAGACTTATTTGAAAAAAAACAACGTGGTCGGTGAAGCTACCTCTGGCATTAAAACAAACTTTTAATTTTTAGCCAGTGTTAGATAAACGCTGCTAGTCAGTAGACTTTTTTCGAAATTAATTTTTGGTATCTCGATTGCTATTTTGATTACTTTATTTACGGTATCGATATTGTAGCTACCTGGACGTATTGATTCAGTCTTCTTCGTTTTTTTTGCCTTCTTGATATTTTATTACATTACTCGTCGATGTTATGTTATGCCATGAATTATAAAGTTCACACTCTAGCAATATTATTTTGCTATACCGTGTTATATCAATGCTAGGGTTAAAATTAACAGTGACGGGTTTCACCCATTTTGCTTTCAATCAAATGATCATCCTTGTTGTACATTATTACAAGCTATTATTTATTTTTGCTGTATATAGGTTAATCATGTCTGGTCCAAGTAACTCCGGTCTAGGTGTAATTCGTGTACAAAATCTTGAGCTTGAAGATTTAGTGATGTTAAAGTGAACAATAATACTAAGATCGAAGGTAATCATAATAAAGATTATGTCCTTCGATACAAATCGTGAAAAAACTGTTCGTCATTAGCCGCTGCCACTGTACAGGAACATAAACATTCTGTAGAGTTTTCTAGTCTGGAAGATTTAGATGAAAGCACGATAGCTGCCACAAAGGCTACAAATGACCCTACTCCTATTGCTCTGACATGGGATGGGTGTAGTTAGAATTTAGACCTTATAATGTACCGCGTAACATCTTAGATATATTGGATATGTAATTGCAAGTGGGGTTACTGAACTGCCAGGCACTCAAAATGTTCTTTATTTCGATGATAAAGATAGAAATATAAGTTGTTGATTTTCGCCGTTGGCTTACTCCTAAGAATCCATACATCACACTACTTGGTATACCGATTCACCTTAAAATTAGTCCTCTAATACAATAATGAAGTCAGATAATACACTAAGAAGGTGGATAAACGAGGGGAGAATTATTGTTCATTATACGGCTAGCGGAGTTCCAGTAAGATTATTTTGGGACACAACTTTGCAGAACTGGGTCTGAAAAGTGTTGGCGAAGGGACAGCTGTATTAACTTTGCAGGCGGCCAATCAACAGATGATAGATAATATGAAAATAGTTCAGCATGGCACAGTCCTCATTAGATGTGTAAAGTTAGCTACAGGAGACGAGTTTGACGATTTGGTCGGATTTTATGCTATGAAACAGATAACAGAACATCTTGCAATATTATCATAACTATCGATAAGATCGTAATAATATAAATATTGAGTGTTTTGTTGGCACGAATAGGGTAAGAACCGCCTCTGCCTCTGGCACTTCATTTGTACGTAAAGACAAGAGAGTGAACAATTTATATATTCATCTGAAACGTCTCATTTTGTTTGAACAAATGGTATCCCACACATTTTAAGTTCTGTAGACATTTCTAAAATTTTATCTTCTCTTGAACTGACCTATGGAGTCCTACGGAGTTGAAGACTCCGAGGGGTCAGCGTGCTATAGACATGTCAGAAGGATAGCAAATTCCCTAATTCTTGTATGTATAGACATGTCAATGCCGATATAAAGGATTAGGGGAAGAAGGGGAATTCCCCTAATCCTTGTGTCCAGATTCCCCCTACTACTCACAAAGGAGTGACCATCTTACCCAAATGTCGCATCTTGAAGACAATACTGAGACGTAGTAAACACAAAGTACACTTTTCCATCTTCTGCCGCCTTGATCTGTGCCTAAACCGCGGAAATGCTTCTTTGTGACTATCCTACTGTACCAGAGATTTAGACGCGAATGTAGACTGTCTCGATGTGGTGACTGCGCTTAGCTTGCACGGGATTAAATAGTTTTACCAATTCAGGTTGTAGTCGCTGCTGTGTGTGCATAAAATATAAGACAAACTTGACTGGTCAAAATTCAACCTGCATCTTTGGACGTTGAGTCAACTAAAGCTTAAAATATTTTCGGGATACAGTCCCGGGCAACTTTAAAGGGTCCATTGTTTTTTTCTTTTGCCGGTAGAGCCGCCTTGTCTGCAAGACAGGTAGCTCTTGCCTTTCCCATACTTTTTAGTATGCAACGCTGTGTTTATCATTTGTCCACTCATCACATTCTCCAAAAACCACAGTACTTCTGTGATTTCCAGTAATACTTGAAATCAAAAAGTCAAATCATATACATATGGCGATTAGTTCTTACGTAATATTATGCCTACGATGACCTCATAGGCGATCCGGCATGTATTGTTCCACTTTTGAAAGTGTTTGCCGGACGGACTTGAAAATCTCACACCGGTCGTTACTGTTTGCGTTATGCTCGCTGTACGTTATGTGCAAAGATCTTGTCATCTTCCATATCTTCAACTTTCATCCTGAAAATCTCCTTGCTAACCGACGTTTTATGATAACCCGGCCTCCAGATTTATTCTCGTTCAATATTTATGAGTTTTCTACTAAAGGGAAAGCAAATCCACAGCAATTCATATCTTAGTTGCTACGTTTTGTGTATGATACTGTGTATACTGTAAGTATAGATTATATTTAGCTGTTTTGTGTTTGGATCTAATTAGCTGACTCTGAGGCGCATTCTACCTTAACCATACAAAGTACAGAAACAGTTTTTAGTTCATTGAACGACGTCACACAGTGGCCCATTGTGTGTGTCTAAAGAGTTATTTAACTGACCTACATATGTTGACAAGTTAATGCATGAAATTTATACCAGTAAAATTGACAAACAGCCTATGTATGCATTAATAACATAACATTCTTCTTTATTACATGCACTCATCTATTCGCAATGGTCGACGAAAAATGACCTTGATCAAATTCTGGATCCAAGGATGGTAACACATTGTTTTAAATTTCATTACATACCTAAAAATAACCAAAGAAAGACGACGACACGGAAAAGAAAGATAAACTAGATTAAGCATATGTTTGAACTGTAATTTACGATACAGAAATGTAACTGCAAATCAGTAATGTCATCAAAAAACTGTTATCGAATGTAATTATATGTGACGCAGGTGAACTTCTTCATGTGAATCAAGAAATGTCGATGAAAGAGTACATTATACAGACTTTTCATTCTTTTTTTGAACTATGTTGTTGAAATCTGTCGTAAGAACTAGATTGTCGGAAAGTACGATGTAAATTTCTTAATGACTGTAAACACGATGGGTATAATCGAGCAAAACTAAAGAACATAAACAAAAACAAAAGAAAAAATATGTATTCTGTAATGATACAGGTATGCCACGACTACTTCTAAATCCACGTGTATTGCAAAAACGCTTAACTATGCAATCCTGAGTATTTGTACGAAATGAAATGAAAATATTTAATTCCCATTTCTATTATGCTAATGCCAATTTAATTATAGTTTAAAGATAGATATAATACTCGTATGTCTAGTACAGAGTAATTATATCCGTTTCTAAAGTTTCGTGCAACTCGCGGCATCAACAGACTTCTTACACCCTCAGTAACCTTCAGTTCACGGTCAAACATTCTATTTTGTACTTAAAAACTACTCTTTTAACAGCTTTGAATTGAGTGTTCAGGTTACTCGAAATTATCTTGATGAGAAATGTAAGGCATTTTCGTGACCAGCAAAGTTTGGATTTTGTTTTTTTGCTATTAGAGCAGAGTTATTGACACTAATATTTTCGAGTCGGATATTTTTTCGCCATTCATTGTATAATTTGGCAAGTATTGTATTTTTCGGTGTTTACTTATACAGTAAAACCGGTCTACTTTCACTTGTACTGGACATTTCCTTAGACAGGGTGTTTGGTAAAATTAGGAACATTTTTCATTGTGCTAAAATGGAATTGAGCGAAAAACATCTTGAAAAATCTAGTGAGATAAGACAGGTTTTGTCTGTTTATATTTATTATCAAGTAACATTATTTACTCAATTGTAAATTTATTTAAATCGTCATTCTTATCGGCATGTATGGTTTTAAGTTTATTTGATGAATTGTTGGTGATCGCTAGCCTGTAGACCAAAGTTGTCTTAATTGAGTTTTTGATACTTATTAGAGCATGCAAGGGCGCTGAATTTCCTGCAAACCAAGTCGTAGACTCATTGTGGTCTATCAGCTCGTCAGTCTATTCAATAAAGTGGCATATATGCAGGTTGGAAATAAGCAAAAAGCGAGCCCCTTTGGGGAAAATGAAGAAAGCGACAAATGTGCTGGTATGAAATTGGCTCAACCTTAGCTTTTCAGCAAGCTAGAACAATTTCGTACGATGACTGCGTATCCTCCTGCAAAAAGAAGAAGAAGGAAAAACCGTGTACTTAAATATACGCTATATGTAAAACAAATGCCAGACACTTACAATCTACACAAATTGCGCTATAAAAGACGGAATCTTCGATGTGAAAAACACAAGTGTAAGGTGACCTGGAATTGTCACCAATAAAAATACGTCTAAATTATAAGTGTATTTTGTTTTATGTCAAAATATTATTTTAAAAGCGAATTTTTAACAAACGAATTCGTGCGTAATAAGTAATATTGAAACAAAAACGAAAATGAATGCAAATAAGTCAAAATAAATTTGAAGAAATCAAACATTAGACATTGGAAACTAAATTTGTTTGTTCTATGATTTATTTTGATTGAAAAAGCGGAACATTTCATTTAAAACATTTTTTAAGAAACAAAAAAATATAAAATCATAATTGAAATGAAAATATATAAAGTAAAATAAAATGAAAAACATTTCAAATGAATTAAAAAAAATAAAAGTTAAATAAAAAAAATTAAAGTAAAATTGAAAATAAAAATTCAAAGCAAAATGAAATAAAATTAAATTCAAAGTACTAAGAAATTAAATTCAAAGTAAAATGAAAACGAAATAAAATGTATTTCATCTATGGCCGACAGTTGTCATAGTAGACCATAATCCTTTTCGGTTCCCATCGAGGTACATGCAGTCTAATGACAATCCGCGGCCGTCGTGTTACAAGCAAAAATTTTCAAAAAAAAATCAAATTTGGCGATGGCCGAGGATTGTCATGGTATACCAGCAAGCTTTTCGGGAAGGAGATCCACAATGGCGGCGCATATGAACGCTTCCCTCTCGTATAGGGAGAAAAGTGACTTTGCGTGAGTTTACAAGTGCAGATTAGCATATCATGACCTAGACGAGGTCAGTGTGCTCGAAAACGCAGACCAAAGCAAGTTCTGGATTTCAGAATCGACTGTTTTCGATGGAGAAATCGCGCGCCACAAGTCCGAGGCGCTAGCTTCGTAGGAGGCCGGTAACAGTACTAACACAATCCTACGCAGTTATACTGACCGGCCAATATATCCCAACAAGTGGACATAAAATTCGCTGAGGCCGAAGCTCTTGTCAGTAATTTCGCATTCTGGACCCAGTGTGCATGACAAAAGTGCTAAAAGAAATAATTAGCAAATAAAATCATAAAAGTGTCGACGCTATTACTATAGTGTGAAAACTGCAGGGTTAATGTTTATACTAATTACGAAGCTACCTCTCAATAGTCTATGGTTGGGATTGATTTACATGTATTTGGCCGAACATGGAGGTAGCTCAGAGCAACTACAAGCTCAGCTATGTAGTCTGCTTGCCCGAGCAGAGGGCATCGCGAGCAATTTTCGTCTGGAAGTAATGAATATGATCAATAAATATCATGTATTAAACTTTTTTTCATTACACAAGCCTTACCTGTGTCTAGTTTGTGCGTATTACTGTACCCTAACTATCTATGTATAGAATTTCAAAGAAAACAGTTTTTACCTGTCAATTGCCCTCCCTTATCCCCTTCAATAATTTGTTCTGCTTGTCACTGACTTCTACCTTATGAGTTATTTGGTAAGGGGGTAAGCCCCCCCCCCCCACGTCGGTGGTCAGCAGAACAAAATAATGACGGGGATAAGGGAGGGCAATTAACAGATATGGACTGTTTTCTTTGAAATACTATACACCGATAGCTAGGGTAAAGTAATAGGCACACACTAGCCACATGTAAGGTTTGTATAATGAAAAAAATATTTTATATGTATTTATCATATTCATAACTTCTAGACGAATATTACTTGCACTGCGCCCGAGGTAGAGAGTCAACACAGTCTCAGCAGCCGGCTCGAGTGCCCCATTTACGTATAATACTATAAGTGTGGCTACTGTGGCAAGGGTGCTGGAAAACGACCTTCCCGATGACCGAGAGTTAATGGCCCGAGAGCGAGTGTCGAAGGCACATCACAGGGGACCAAGAGATCTGGTTGTTGTTGTTGTTTGCATTGTTGTTTATGTTTATTAGTCGTTTAGTTGTTGACCAATAACATTCAACGAACATAATTGTTATGTTGTTTCAAACGTAATGAAGGTGTCATAAGAAACATTACAAGGACACTATCATAATTTGACTCTGCAACTTCCGCCGCAATGCTGTTGAAACAACAACAACAACAACAACAACAACAACAACAACAACACAGTTATGTCCACTGAATTTCATTTGTCAACAACAACACAACATAAACACACGAATAATCAACATAAACAACAATACAAACAACAACAACAACCGAATCTCTGGATTCCCTGTGTAACACGAATGAAACTAATTTGGGATAATTGGAATTTGATGTTCAAAAGTGTTAGGCGCTCTTTGGCTGATTGTCACAATATTAAGCTTACAAATTGCTCATAAAAATAAGTGTGTAACTTACAAAGGAATGCTGATGAGCTTACATTTGCAGATCAAACAGACATTACTTCACCTTCCAATTATCCTAAATTAGTTCCAATGGTGTTGTGTGCAGATACAGAGAAGAACAAGGGTGATAAATCGCTGCCCGGTCGTACAGGCGAGACTCGCGTCTTCGACACTTGCAGGTGCAGCCAACGAACCATGCACTTTTAAAGGGGTCCTTACTATGATAAGATATATTGTACATGACAAGTAATGTGAACTTACTAATTTAAGTTATGAGGGTAATTAATTAGCTGTTCTGAGGATTGTCATTAGACTGCATGTAACTCGATGGGAACCAAAAAGGACTCTGGTCTACTATGACAACTGTCGGCCATAGTTGAAATACATTTCTTTTCGTTTTCATTTTACTTTGAATTTCATTTTCATTTTACTTCTAATTTTTATTTTCAATTTTACTTTGATTTTTTTTTATGTAACTTTTAATTTCTTTATTTCATTTGAATGTTTTTCATTTAATTTCACTTCATTATATTTTCATTTCAATTATGATTTTATTTTTTGTATCTTAAAAAATGTTTCAAATGAAATGTTCCTGCATTTTTGATCAAAATAAAATCATTAAACAAACAAATTTGTTTCCGATGTCTAATGTTTGATTTCTTCAATTTATTTTGACTTATTTGCAATTCGTGTTTTGTTTCGATATTACTTATTACGCACGAATTCGTTTGTTAAAATATCGCTTTTAAAATAATATTTGACATAAAACAAAATACATTTATAATTTCGACGTATTTATTAGTGACAACTCCAGGCCACCATACAAGTGTTTCTTACTTGTGCTCTTAATAATAGTACAGACAAGTTTTACATTTCAAATACATTGTTATAAATTGACAACAATGTAGGTAATTTGTGATGTATTTATAACATGAGAATAACTTAGCATAACTCCAAGCGACTTGTACCCGTGATGAAAACTGTTGCTCTAACAATTTTTAATGAGAAGTAACATATATATTTTGGTAGCACAGGTTCTCCACTTATTTATTATTTAGGGGTTATAACATAAATTTTTGGCGATACCTCGTCGTATTCGAGTGATGTGTCCGTATTTTGACGAGTTTGCGTCTGAGAGCATCGAAAGATGGAATGTTGTTCGATACAAACATTATATTCGCACTGCAGTCACGTGGTAAACTTAAGAGAATGCGAAAAGCATTATTATATGCCACTTTGAGGTTATTCATGTTTTTCTTAGAAACCACGATAAATGGGAGCAATACATATTAATGCAATAAGAACGAAATAGAGAAACTTTTACATGGTTACATGGTTGCAATTTGAGAATCAATGAATCAATGAATTAGCTCGACCATAAAATCTACGCACTTGCCTCTTGATATCTGCGTCATCTGCCATTGTGTCAGAAAAAAACATAATCGAGATATTTGTGTTCGGAGACAACATTTAAAATCTTACCCCATAAATAAATTGGAGGGACAATATTTGTGGTCAAACCAAATTTACGTGGTAATAAGTACATACATTCGGAATTATTTTGGTGAAAAACTATATCATGTTCAAAGCCGTACGTTTCACAGATTAGCATTAAATTACGCAAACTACTTACAAAAGGACACATCAACGCAATGTCATCTGCATACATTAGGTGATTGATGATAAGTCCAGCAATGAAACAGCCTTTTCTACAATTTCTAAACGAGCACTAACGCTCCATGTATACGTTAAACAGGTATGGAGACAGAATACTACCTTGACGGACGCCGTTTATCACTGAAAAAAACGAAGAAAAACTATCTCCCCACTTAACACAAAATAACTGTGTGCGTACCAGACCATTAAGATACAAATTAAGTACCACAGCATATTTCTATCTATAAGTTTTTTTAAATAAAACCCAATGATTGACACGATCAAATGCTTTAGTTGCGTCTAGAAAACATAAAATAGTTATCTTTGCTCGACATATCACAGTTTTGTCTTTACCTAGGGGAACAAGAATAGTTCTCACTAGACTTTCAGGAAGAAAGCCATGATTTAACATTGCAGTAAAAGACAGAGCTAGCATCACATGCAGACGTTCATTAGCATATTTGAAGTAATCGGCAGACAGATGATCATGGCCGATAGATTTTCGAAGAGGGAGCTTTACAATCGCTTCAGCTATATCAGATGATAAAATATTTGGACTTTCCCTTATGGTGTCAGCATCTTTTAACCACGAAGTCACAAATTTCTCACAATTACTGTTCGTCACATATGAAAGTAACGAACTGAAGTGATCTTTCCACGTATTTGCTATGTTTTGTTGACCTGAAAAGCCGTGCACATTAGAAGATAAAGGTAAACTTTGACTATTTATCGAACAAACCTTCTTCCAAAAAGTGTTGTGATCATGAAATTGCAGCGAGTCAGCCAGACCGTCACCCTTGCTTCTTAGTAGTTAGATATACTTGGATACAATGACATAATTTTTAAAACATTTTATTCGAAAATAACTACAGGGGAGGGAAGGAAAAATTCCCTTCCCTGTAGCTAAAATAACACAAAGTGAGTTGACCTATATATTCCCTCCACGACAGCTGGAACTGACGTCACTCCCGTTTACAGATGACTCACTGACATATAATAGATATTTAGGTCAGCACTCAGCGGGGGAATAACCGTACAACAGCTGAGTTCATTTGTTTGATAGATTCTGACTGTGATGCTGTTCTTCGGAACCATGCCAATTTTTGTCTTCTGGATGTAAGTATATAGATATAATTTTATACCTTACTCGTCTTCTGGCTGTGTTGTGTGAATTTTCACTATGTTTTTTCCTACGGAGCAACACTTATGTTAGATTTTCCCCTACCCTACCGGGACACTGTTGCGCAATACCTTTCCGGCAGGGGCTTTTCCAGTAGGACTTTCGTAATATCACTTTTGCAATACCATTCCGATAGGCTTCGAATGTTGCTTAGCAGCCTGTGATGTCATAACTGAGGTCTGACATTCTACAGTTTTCATGAAAATTTTCTGTGGAATCGTTCCGGTAGGTTTTTTCTGAACTCAGGAGTTAACTTGCTCATGCGATAGATAAAATTTTAGAAATTTCCTCTGAACTTAAAATGTGTCGGAAGACCATTACCTTAAACAAAATGAGACGTTTTAGATAAATGGTACTGATATCTAAAGTGTAAGTAGTTGTATCTTTTTTAACAAATGAAATGAGGCCGGAACGACTTTCTTCCGGAGTATGAGTAAAAATATCTAAATCTTTTTTATCTTTATCAATAGTTATGATAATAGTGCAAGGTGTTCTTCAATCTGTTTTTATAGCAATATATCCGACTAAATCATCAAACTCGACTCCTGTATCTAATTTTATACATTTGATAATAACTGTACCATGCTCAATTATTTTCATATTATCAGTCATCTGTTGATTGGTTGTCTGTAAAGTTAATTTAGCTGCCTCCTCACCGTCAGTTTCCAAGCCCAGTTTCTGCAAAGTTGTGTCCCAAAATAATCGTACTGGAACCCTCTAGCATTGAATGAGCAGTAATTCTCCCCCTCATTTATCCGACTTCGCAGTGTATTATCTGATGACATTATTGTCGTAAGAGGTTTGATCTTGAGGTGAATCGGTATACTGAGTAGTGTAATGTATGGATTCTTAGGAGTAAGCCAACGACGAAAATCTAGCAATTTATATTTGTTAACATTGCTATCAAAATAAATCACATTTGGAGTTCCTGGTGGTTCATCAACCCCACCTGCAATTTCACTATCCAATATATCTAAGATGTTACACGGTACATTATAAGGCCTGAATTTCTGACTAGCCTTATCCCATGTCAGAGCAAAAGGAGTAGGATCATTTGCAGCTTTTGTAGCATCTATTGTGATTTCATTGACATCTTTCAGTTCGGAAAACTCTACAGCGTGTTCGTGGCTTTGTACAGCGGCAGAGGCTAAAACGAAATATTTTCACGGTCCTTGTATCGAAGGACGTAATCCTTATTATGATTACCTGCTATCTTAGTATTATTGTTAATTTTAACATCACTCAGATCTTCGAGCTCGAGATTTTGTCCGTGAATTGCACCTAGACCGTAGTTACTTGGGCCAGACATGATTATCGTATATACAGTGAAAATTAAAATAATACCTTGTAATAATATACAATCATGGCTTCAGCTATAGGAATGACAGTTCTCGGTGCTGTATTAAATGCAACGGCATTCACAGGAGGAAATATTATCGGACAAAAGCTTTCCGGGAATGGTGAGGCTCTTATTGAAGAGAAAATTAGACATGATAAAGCATTAGAAAAATTTGAACATGACAAAAATGTCTGGTCAAAAAAAAGATTACTCCAGGCTGATTGGGAAAGAGAAAATCAGGCTAAAGATATTCATGCTGCGGCTGAATTAAGAGATACAGATGCAGAAATCCTGGAAGAAGCAGCGGCAACTAAGTCAGCGCAAGCAGCGCAAGCGTCAGCGCAATTCTCAGATTATTACCAGCCCAGTCAAGAGCAAAAGAAATATGAAATGATTTATATTGCTGGAGGATTGGTCGTGGGATGGTTTATGCTTCTCTAGCTCCTTCGGAATGTGCTGATGCGTTAGCTACAGCAATTCAATACAAAAGCTAGTTGGCCAGTTATTGAAATTGACTATGTTTCCATCCTGATCTGTTATCCAAATACGCATTGAACTCATATAGTCTGAACCCTTTCTCAATGGCACTGAAATTGAGCCCCCGTTTTTTAATCATAGGTGACCTTTTCACTTATTTGTTTTGTATCCCAGATGGGAAGTATTTGTAAACAGTCCGATACTTTCCCCTATATGTATTCGCCAGAGCCAAATGAAACATAATTTCAAATAACATCAACGACATCTGAATGAACTATGTATTTAGTGACTATGAAGAAATCTGCTGTCTTCGGACTCATAGTACTTTTTTCTCACGGGTTGTCATCTCCTCTATCTGAAAAACGACGAGGTTAGCAAAGTTACCTGTGGCATAAAAAATACTTTAATATCTTTAGCTAAAGTTAGAAGAACTCTGTTTATCGGGAGACGTTTTTCAAATTTGATTTTCGGCTGCAACCCATTTCTTTATTGAGTGTATTAATATTGTAGTTACCTGGTCGTATTGTTTTAGTCTTCTTGGGTTGCCCATTTTCTTGATATTTTATTATAGAATTTGTCCTTGTTATGTTATACCATGAATTAAAGAGTGAACACTGTAATAGTCTTATTGTAGTAAACTGTGATATGTCAATGCAAGGGTCAAAATTAACAGTAACCGGTTTGCCTGTTTTGCTTTCAATCAAAATGATCATCTCCGCGTTGTATATACCTTACAAAGTATAAGGTTCTGCAGGAATAATATTTTTCTGTTCAAGGAGATCTTTTGTCGCAACCGCGGCAGCAGTCGCACTGCCTAATTTTGCCAATCGAGTTACATTTGGTCGGCTTGGATCGCCAATATCCATTTTTAGAAATTTGCTGGAGATCATTAGATATCCCATCGTAAGTCCAGCGATTACAATACCATCATACATTGTGTTTACAACTGTTTTAGTATCCATGATTGCTGACAAGTATATAAAATAGAAAAATAAAATAATTACGGAATTAATCCATCTCATACAATGTAGAGGGACCTTGACTTGGTTGAGAAAACTTACTTTCCGCTACCGTTCCGGGCTCTGTTTTCGTTGCTTTCTGAAGCGGCTCACATGTAGGCGCGTTCCGGAGGGAACTTGGTTGCTTAAGAGGACAAATATGTCGAGCACGCCCAAAATATAGCCCTAATGCAGTCAATGAAACTCCTATAATTCCTAAAACAAGATAACATTTATTATACCATCCATCACACTGTTGTGGCGGAAGGCTTATACAGTTTACTTCAGTCATACTATCATTAGTCATTGCTTTTTGTTTCTTCTTCTTGTTTTGCCTGTTCCATTCTGCTAATCTCTTGCCGGCAGCCACTCTCCCTGGATGTTTCGTCGGTAATGTAATTTTCTCTATGTTGCGCTGTGGCTCGTTCTGAATGGTAGTCGTCGGAGCTTGTGGTGACGGAGTCGGCGGGGCCGTTTCCGTTTGCTGAGTCCCTTCGGGACGTGGTGCTTTCAAAGTTGAATCCATTTATTTCGGGTATTATATTAAACCCGATTTTTTTTAAATCTAAATGTTTACCCGTAATTAAACCGGTGGAAACTAGAGCAAGTATGGGCCCAAAAGTGTAGGCTATCCATCCTGATAATCGTTTTATTTCACTGTTTAGAATAAAATCCTTTTTAAGATCAGTGGCATAGTTATCTCGGTCATCGATTGGAACTACCTGACTTATTGCTCTTGCTCCTAGATCTATGAAACTTTGAGTGATAGTATCACTTATAAGAGAACTGTATTTCGCTTCATACATTTTGAAGGCTATAATTATTACCATCTATCCACCATTTTTCCACGTCCGCAACTGAAATCTCCTTGCCAAAAAATAACTTACTTTGACCACTTGCGATGACACAGAGTATTTTTTCACGTTTCGTCTCTATTATGGATCGAGCGTCCGACGCTGCGGTTGGTAGTGCCCCTTCGGAACGCGCTGTCGTATTTGCCGCTGCCGATGACTTTATAAAATTCTCCATTGTTTTTAGTATGTTATCTATTCTTAGTAAAAAATAAAAAATTCGTTTAAACCTGAATCCGAAATATAGTATTAACATAGTCTGGAATGTCAGGATGATTCCGAAGTATGGAATATGAAAATTCTCCTCCATTAAAATCTATCTGTATATAGAAACACGAATCATGAGTACAGACCTATTCCCGGTTGCTTTTCAATTGAATAAAAAACATATACCGACAGTACAGCATGCTGATATTCCTTCCAAACCGCACGACATAAAACCTATTCTCATTTCCTTAGAAATATATGTAACGCCGACAGATAATTTATTTTTCATCCTCGGAATATATTTAAAGATAACATAATCACTCATTGAAAAGCTAAGAAAGTAATGTCTGGTTGGGTGGCACGGACATGAAATACTGGGACCAGCAATTAAATTTCGCCGTATGGTGCAGCACTACTGGCTGTGGTATATCATTCGCCCATCTCTTTGATAAGAAATTTCCGCCGCAAATACAATCATTCTGCCGTTTTCATGTATATTTTACAATACGTCGTATCCTCCATGAAATTTCCGTTGCACTTCCAGACGATACTGTCTTCAAAGCCGGCGACAATTCGTACAATCTCGTCCAATATGAACTTCTATGTACAGAATTTTGAAATATAAGCCAAACGAAGTCCGACTTTCGATATCTAAAAGGCCAAAATAAAGGTCTTGGTTATGGCTATGAATATTATACTAATCGTGGGCCCGTTCATCAGCCAAAAGCAATATACAATGGTCATGACATTTTCCTCTCCGCTGACGGAGGCGTTTTCTATACCATTTTTGGGGAAGAAAAAACATGTACTGCCCTAGAAAGACAGACCACATTATTATTTCTTCCGAAATGATGGCACGGAGGGGCAATACGATAGTTTCATCCCTCTGAATGGGAGACAGGGGACTAACAAGCCCGGTCTAGCCTATGTATATTGCATACTCGGTGCACAAGCTAATATTTGCAGTACCATTGTGAGTGATACTGGCAGTGCAGAGCAAGTCCGAAAAGAATTCGGCGTTCTCCTCGAAGATGAAATTCGTAATACCGACAAAGTAACCAGTTATAGGCGATATCAAGACACAGTAACAAATACTCGTGTCAAACTTGATATGGCCGTTTCGCTCAATTTACTTCTCTTGTCGTCTTAAATGGTCATTCTTTCGGCCCAGCAGGTTATAATAATGAATTGCAATACGCAACTGAATCTATGACCTTCTGGGTGAATGGTGATATTAACACGGAAATTCGAGAAAGTGCTAAACATGAGATGGATGGGGAAGAGGATGTCGTGAAGTGGCACGATGAACCACCTCACAATGACACGAGTTGGATTCCCCTATCGCCTTCGGAACGGAAGGCAGTATATACAGTCGCCGCCGACGTGGATCCTATACATGAATTCAGGAAAATCTGTTTGTTATCTTTAGCCATATTCATTACATTTATGTACCGTATATAGATCCGATGTATGCAACCATGCCATTCAACACGATTGTAACTGGACCGACAAATTCAGGTTAAACTGAATATATGATGGATCTCCTCACTGGTCCGTATTTAGGAAATTTAACTACATAGTTTTCATTTGTCCGACATTCATGAACAATAAAACGTATAATAAAAGATTCATTTTCACCGATGATAAGGTGTTTATATTTCCGGTCGGACTCGATGCTGTGGATGATACACTAGCCTTTATATATAAGGAATTTTCCGGCATGAACACTTTAATAATCCTCGATGACTGCGCCTCGTCCAAAGATATGAAGAAGCGAAGTGACATTTTAGTCAAACTTGGTTTCAGCGCAAGACACGACGGATTATCTGTCCGGGTTCTGACTCAACAATATACTAGTATTAGTAAACCATTTAGGGAAAACATACAGATGTTAGTACTACTTTACACACCGAGCAGACAGACAACAAGACTATTATAAAAGAATATGGAATCCGTACAACATACAATTTTTCGTATAATATAGCTAATCATGGCTTCGCCCGAAGGTTTCACCGAAAGGAATCCCGAAGGTTCTACCGAAGGTATTCTTAGAGAATAATATTACAACCCAAAACTGGTTTTGGTGGTGTACAAAAATTATATGAGGTGACACGCGCCCGTGGAGTAAATGTTACTAAGAAAAAGGTATAGGACTGGTTAAAAACTCAGCTAACTTATAATCTACAATAACACGTACCTCGTACTCGCGGTGCTACGGGTGGCCGGCGCGTTTTCGTAACATCGATAGATGAGTTTTGGCGGATCTCGTTGAAATCCCTTCACCATTCGCAAAAGAGAATAAAAACATTTGAAACATGCTAACAGTAATCGATGTGCTCAGTAAATATGCATGGGCCAGGCATATACAGTCAAAAATGACAGATGATACTCTGAAGGCGCTACAAGACATAATTAAGAAATCCGGGAGGCAACCCGACAAACTTCAGACAGATGAGGGGCGGGAATTTACGAACCAAAAAAATGCAGAAATGGTTAGAAGAGGAGGCTTCCATTCACTGGTTTCACACCTTCAGTGACAAAAAAGCTAGTGTCGTTGAACTTTTTAATCAGACGCTTAAAACGATGATGTGGAAATACTTCACATACAGACAGATAGACACAAAAATGGCTCGATATTTTACCACCACTTCTCAATAATTACAATAACACCGTTCATGGAAGTATTAAAATGAAACCCGTCGACCTAACAGAGGACAACAACTGGAAGGCATTTTATACACTCTACCCTGAGTTGGCAGCCTTTGGAGCTAACCCTGAATTCAAGCCGGAGAACAGGTCTGAATTACAAAAAAAGACCACTTTCAGGAAACATATTTACCAAATCGGACAGAGGAGATTTTCATAGTCTTAAAAGTTGTGTACGCAGCTGGACTGGGTACTCCACCAGTTTACACGATAAAAGATCTGAATGGAGTGGAAATACTGGGCACTTTCTATTCCGATGAACTGCAGAGCGCTGCTGGTGCCGATGAGCTGTACAGAGTAGAACGAATTTTGAAGACGAAAAAATTAGAGGAAAGAAATACTATCTGATAAAATGAAAAGGTTATCCAGAAAGTTTCAATAGTTGAGAGCCAGAGGAAATGTTATTGTAACTTTATAAGTACTCTCTGTAGTTCCTGTCCTGGTACTTGGTAAGTACTACTCAAGTACTAACATAAGTAATTACGAAAGTTATTCAATAAGTACCATGGAAGAAGTCTTAATTTCTTGAAAGAAGAAAGTGTCAGTTTACCATTATTCTTCCATCCGCCTGGCCAAGTATTTATCATGTATTGTCGTAAGTAATGTTCACTTATTGCATCTTTTTTGGCTGTATGTGGATGAGGTGGTACCCCGGATGAGCATATTAAGTTTGCAAGATCTTCAAAGCGACTTCTCATGTTGCCATGGTCCGTTCTTTCGAGTCCAAATTGTTCAGCTTTATCGATAAGTTCTGGCTGAAGTATTATGTACACAACTGACATGAACCATAGACAAGTAATTTTAAAGTCTTGTCCCTTCATCATATCAAGTGCCTGTAAGTCAAAAGAAGCGTTATAAGCGTGCACAGATTCACAAGCATTAAAAACTTTGTGTAGGTTCTTGAGTGTGACTCGAGGTTGTTCAAGTTGTTCTTGGTTAGGCGGATAATAAGCTTTTTCAAGTTCCTCCGCCGAAACTGTTTGTTAAAAATCCATGGCTGCCGCCACTATTGCGCGAAGGATTGCCCCAGGCTATTCCAAAGTCAAAGCTCGTGGAAAATCTCTCTATCAATTGTCGGATTTAGTATATTCTTGAGAGCTTCAGGCGTAAGTGGTTGACTAATTACCAAACATGGAAGTCTGTAGTCATTACAAATTTCTAAGAAAACTTGTTTGAACTTATCATGAATCTCTTCTAGTTCTTTTAAGGCGGCTATTTCATATTGTCTTGCTCGAGTCAGAATATTCCGCCTGCAATAATCAAATTTCATATCTTTGAATATGATAATGAAACTATGTAAATGGTCAAATGCTCTAGAAACAATCTTTTTTTCTTGTGACGAAACGGAAACACCCTGGATTCGAGAAAAAGTCAGATGTTGAATTATGGAAGAGTCACAAATAATGTGGTCGGTATCGCCCGCCAAATTTACTGCATCGTAACTCTTACCACTTCCAGTTGGTCCATTTATGAATATGTATGACATTTTTGTGCTATCTATATAATATAATTTTTTTTTAAATTATTTTTGTAAAGATATATTATGATAAGACAATGGCAATCCTTTCTATTTCAGATGCAATAAAAATACTTGAAAGTGGAGAAAACAATACCCAAATCAGTGACGGCAAACTCATATTTGGTGAATATGTAGATCCTATTATAATGTAGACAATGAGACAGAAGTGGTTTTCAATATCGGACCTAAGTATGTTTCAAAAGATCCTGCTATGAAATGTCCTGATGAAATGTGTGTCCGTTGGAAACAAAGTCTTCAAAAGTTTACCGATTTAATAGTATCATGTACCTTAGGTGAAAGTTTTGATGCATCCACCGCTAAAAGTTATGCTGCAAGCCTTTCCTCTTAGAATAATTTATTATTATTTTACAATCCATCTAAAGTGTATCAGAAGCGAGGGAACGACAAACAGACAAAGTATTTTAAATTTTGGTGTAAAAAAGGAGACGATTTCGCTACATGTATTGATATAGTTCAAGAAATCGACTGTGGTTTTTAAGCAGTGAGCCGATTGCCAGCCAGAGAAAATCCTGCTATTTTACCTCGTAATATCCGAAAAGGTAGTAAGATAGAATTCTTAGCATTTAAACCGCGCTTAAATAAGCGTAATCTTTCTTTCACTGTAGAGAGGTTGTTTTGCGCCACAACTAAACCAGAAATTCAAGACGCGGAAGAACTAGTCGACTTAGAAAGATTAGGTGAGATATATAAACAAATAAATGCTGACAAAAATATTATAGTGGATTTATAATACTTATCATAGAATATTTTCTTTAAAAAAAAAATTAGTATAGTATATAAGGACAGTACGATGGAGCAAGTCGTGAATGAATATAAGATAAGTCAATTGTCTGATATACTTAAACTCAATTTAAATAGGGAGCTAGACACTCAAAACTACTTATACACAATGTATCGATCAGAGATAACAGATTCAGCGGGAAATATTTTCCTTATGGAAGATCCCTTTGCTGGAGAACAGAGGATAGATTTCATGGTATCAGAGACATACTAATAAAGAAATGGAAGGCCGAAGGAGACAATTCCATTTTTTTCGGAAGCTTACAACCTGTTATCATAAAAAGCAGCACCGCTTACGTGTAGCATTCGACAAGGGAGATTTAGAAAAATATTTTCCTGAAATTGAGCGAGTCAAGGACATCGCAAGATTGATATCAAAGGTATGGCTGAGAAGGGAAAGATGTATCGAGTTTTAACAATGATGAAAATCAGTTTATTATGTCCAAAAGATGAGAAAAGTAAGCCACAAATTCGTGAAGTGCCTGTTATTTTGACAGGTATATACACAAAAAACGGCGAACAGGAGACTAAGATGAAACAATAATTAATATTAAATACGAAAGTTTGATTAAAATATTGAAGCTGTTGATTACTCTTGTCTAGTTCTCGATAAGATCCTTATTTTTAGAGTAATTCTGTTAAAACTTCGACTGGGAGCCAGCAGCCCTTCATAGCCCGATTCAACTGCCTGAATGGTTAAAAATAAGCATTGTGTCAGTAATATGATTCTTGCTTATGGTCCTGATGGTAGTGACACAGGCCGCTGCTTCCAATACTCAGTTGTAGCAAGTATAAAGTTGGCTGACAACAAGTTTCGTAAGAAGAAGGGAGGTCAGGTAAGAAGTAACTGGAATACGTACACCAAGTTTATTGCTGATTACTGTTGGGATAGTATTCCATTTCCTACACCTATAGAAGATATATCCATATTCGAGCAGCAAAATCCAAGAGTTAAGTTACAAGTATGTTTGATTCACGAAAATGATAACCAATCATATATCATGATAACAATGATGCATGTTCCGAAAAGGCACAAATAGCCAATATCTTACTAATAGTAAGTGACGCTGGTGGAGACGGCCACTTCGTGCCAATTACTTCATTAAATCGTCTTCTTAATGCTCGTAATGATCGTAAGAATGAGCACAGATGGAAGTGTATTTGTATAAGTTGTGGAAAAGGTTCTGCAGCCACAGAAGAATTGGAAATACACCGGATGTATTGTGGGACAGACATGGCAAAGGCAGTTTTTCCTCAGGAAGTGTGCCAATTTTAAGGACATAAGAAGGTGCCCTGCCCCTACATCGTGTATGCAGATACTGAGGCAATTATTGAGAAGGGCACCGGCCAACACATTCCAATTTGTATTTCGTATATCATTATTGAACGATGGCCAGGCCCCTTACTGAACGGTTCCGAAGGGGCGCCGAAAATTTTTGATAAAAAAACAATAACGGGCCTCTCCTGTGTTGTTGATTTCTGAAGGAAATGAAGGAAATGGCTGAGTATTATTCGAGAATATATTATTTGAAATAAAACCGATGAACGGGGCGAAGTGCCAGACTTGCGTTGTATGTGACAAGAATGCCACACACCGAATTGCAAAGTATGAAAATAGTTTTTATTGTGAAGAGTGTCATCCGTCGAGAACCATTCCTATCTATTTTCACAACTTCAAGGGGTATGATAGCAGTTTTATTATTAAAAAGTTACATGAAATCGATACTGGCGGCCCAGAGCCGAAAATAATAGCTAAAAATGCCAATGGAATCATGGGTCTTATGAAAACATTTATCTTTAGTGCCTCAATTGTTGTCAGCGGAGAGCGGCCGGACCGAAAGAGGAAGACAATGAAACGTTTCTTTTCGATAAAGTTTATGGATAGTTTACAACTAATGAAAGATCCGCTCGATAAGTTGGCAAAGACAGTGCCAGAGCGTTCCAAAGGGGATGGATGGATGATACCACTCGCGTACCCAGAGATTCAGCAGGCGAAAGGTTTCTTCCCGTACGAATATTTAGACTTGGTTGACAGACTAGAAGAGGACCAGCTCCCAGAGAGAAAAAAAATTCATAGCACACTAAAGGAAGAGGATATCTCAGAGTCTGATTATGAACATGGATTGTATGAATGGGATGAAGTACGATGTCAGACGATTAAAGATTATATGGAATTCTATTGTGAGACTGACGATCTCCTTCTTTGCGAATATATTTGAAAAGTTCTGCAACACATGTTTAGATATATATAAGCTGGATCCGGCCCACTACATGTCAGCGCCCGGCTTAACATGGAATGCTATGTTACTTTACACAGGTAATAAATTTAAACTCAATCAAGATGCTGAGCAGATAAATTTCATCCTGAGGGGGATTACAGGTGGTATCAGTCAGTGTAATATTCATTATTTACAGACAAATCATCCGGCTTATGCAAGCTGGCGGGAATTACGATCCGGAGAAACCGTTAACCGCAATAAAATATCTCGATGCTAACAATCTTTACAGATGGCAATGAGTCAAACAATGCCAATTGGGGGACTTCATTGGATGACGATGGAAGAATTGTTAGAATGGGAAGGTGGAGGAGGCTTGGATTGGAGACCCGGCGCTAGATTTCTAAGTAGACTTAGAATATCCGGCCGAATTACATAAAAAACATTCCAATCTACCTATCGCGCCGCATCACTATGAATTTCCTAGGCACGGCAGTCGACTGATTACAAGTCTAATGGACAGAGAGAGATACGTCTTACATTATAAGTTGTTTGAATTCTATCTTTGGATGGGATTCATCGGGCGCTTGCCTTTGAAGAGGCGCCATGTCTCACAGAATATATTGACTTTAACACTAAAATGAGGGCAAAGGGAAAGACAGATTTTGAAAAGAATTTCTATAAGCTTATGAATAATGCAATGTTCGGCAAGACAATAGAAGATGTCCGAAAGTATTGAAATTTAAATTTGTAACGGGCATTCCTGATAAATACCAAAAGTAAAACCGTATACAAAGTATAGAACTTTATTATCTAGGGAAGAGAATGGCGATTCCTGCGATAGTGCTCTACTGGAACTGAAAAGGGATGAATATGAATATAAAAAGCCAGTTTTCATTGGCGCGGCAGTGCTTGAACTTTCTAAGCTGCTTATGTATGATATGCACTACAATTACTTTCGAAAGCAGTTCAAATGAATAGAATTAGCCTACATAGATATTGATAGTTTTATTTACAGTGTACCTCTTCCTTCCCCAGACGTAACTTTCAATGATATAGTTCGGGAAGATGTGGAAAAGAATGGTAAGGAGTCGATATATGATACTAGTGGGATGAAAGACGAGATAGGGATTCCGAAGATTAATAAAAAGGTGATAGGTAAATTTAAAGATGAGTTGAATGGAGTACCTATCCTTGAATTTGTCGGCATTCGTTCCAAAGTATATGCTTTTCGTACCCCAACTTCAGAGACGAAAAAAATAAGCTTTGGAGACTATAAGAATCTGTTTGACACTGGGGAGGAGCCTGAGCAGGCACATTTTGTGCAATTTGTGCGGAAAGCCGGTGAGATTAGGAGCAAAGACTGTGATAAAATCATGATGGCGGCCAATGATATCAAACGTATACAGCTATATAATCCAGACACAAAAAGATGGCTGGAAAAGACTAGGTCGATAGGATATATGGATCAGAAACGGAGTTAACTTTTATATCCATTTAATCCGTAATGTCGCATGTAACGCTCTAGCCGTGGACTAAATCCTTCTTGTTTTTGTATTTCTAGTGCCTGATGAAATATGTCCTGAATAAGTTCTGAGGCGTTTTCTGTTGTTGCGCCTTTTTCTTGTATTTGTGTAAGCAGCTGTTTATATTGAACGTAATAATGTTTATATTTCTCTCGCCTTTTTGATACTCCTGTTTTTCCTTGTATTACATCAATAATAACACCTGGTATAGGAGTTAAAGCTAAAATAACTGGAACTGTCGGAATTGCTGCTATGACAGCAGAACTTACAAGAATTCCCTTAGTCACATTAAGAGCCATATCAATTCGACCCATCAATTTATAACTGCGGCGATATGCAGTGCTAGTTCTTTCGATATAGTCGGCCAACTGTTCGATGCTTTCAACAACTGAGACGTGCATTTTTTTTACTGTATATGTAAGGGATGATAAAAATAATTGTAGTAATATAGAGAGACAATATGGCAGGAGGAGAAGATATACCACTCCAGGATTTCGATGATGCAAATTTAAATGATGATGATGCTGCTACTGCTGAAACATCTTTTTTCGACGATGATAATGCCCTTGCAGAAGCCAATCCTTTTTAGGCTAGCCCGCTGGTGGATCGTTTGACTGAACTTAGAGTAGATAAAAAATTAAGTATGGTTAATCAATTCTTAGACTATAATAAGATTACTGATCCGGATGCACTAAATATATTGGCTACGGAATCTGAGATTAGGGACGGAAAGCTGTATTATAAAAACCTCAAGCTGTCTAAAGATAGAGGAGGTGGATTTTATAAGTTCGCCACATTAATGAGAGAAAAAGGAGGACATTGATTTATGAGAGATGTATTCAAAGGCCGCTCTAGCACAGAGCCCGACTATGTTAGTCGTACATTGTATTCTGAAGATGTGAAAAACAGTAAAATACCGGCTGAGAAAGTGACACCAGATGACATGGGTATATACAAATAAGAACTGACATTCCTACGGCAAGATGCTAGTGGTAATGCACATAAAATACAAGCTTTTGAAAATAAAATCGAAAAATGGAACGATCTAAACCCTGAATATAGAGCTATTAATGATGAATTAAGGATTGCGAATATGCCTATTAGCGAGCTTAACAAAAAAAAGTTTAAATAAGGCTAGAGAAGAGAGACGTTGAAAAACAGTTAAAGAAATTCCTGAAACACACACCCAAGCAAAAGACAAAGCTGAAAAACTACTAGCTGAGCTCATAACAAGAGAAGCTAAAATTGTTGATCGAATTGAATACGAACATGATAAGATAAGTGAGGCACGTGAAAGTCTGGCTACGACTAGGTCTCTTCGTGATGTAATTTCCGATCCAGAATTGTCACTCAGACAGAGGCTGACAGAATTATTTAAACGAAATGGTATTACAATTGCTGCAATACTGGCTGCCCTTGGAATGACAATATCAACAATTGCCCTAGCTGTGACTAAAGGAGGATGGGGGGGGGGTGGGGCAGCAGGAAATGGCGGCACTGGAGGAGGCCGCCCAAAATATATACAAAAGCGTAAGAAATTGTAAAGCAATTTGGCGAAAGGTTAAAAACATTGGCCGCAAAAAGTGTTGCTACAATACCAGGTTTAATCGGTTCACTTGTTAGTTTTCTTTTAAAAACAGCAGGATCAGTTGTCGGATTTATTGAAGAACAGTTATGGATATTTTTAGCAGGTTTAACATTAGTCATAATAAATCAAATTATGTATTGATATATGACCAAGCATGTTTGGTGAAAAGAATATTACAAAGTTTCTTTCTAAAAATAAAGACCTGTTTGGTTTCTCTGTCGAATTGAAATGGTGTAAACTCTGACAAGTAAATCGTTATATCCTTCGAGCAAATCCAGGTGTTCGACTCAAAGATGATAATCTATATCATAACATATTAGCTTTCATTAAGGAATGTCAAAAGACTAACTTCTTTAAGCGACAGAAAGAACTCATCATGTGATTGCTCATAATCCAAGTGAGGCAGATCCAGGTCAGACACTTATCATACGATGTCCAAAGTTAGAAAGCGGAGTAGTATTAGTTCCAGATACTTTCGACCTGGTTTTTGATCTAGAAGTAACGGGACATGAAGATAACCGAGTAGTACAAAATGTTGCAAAAAATATAATTGAACGTACGGTTCTCACATTTGAGGGGTAGGCACTTTTCAATTTGAATAAATAAAACCTTATTGAATGTTATCGCGATCTTTTCGAACATAAAAAGGAGAGAACGAACATGACACTGTCCGGAATTCAGAACGAAAATCTAAGAAAATTGAGAAGTGGTGCAGCCAATGCAGATGCCGCTGTCGTGGACGATCATTTACTTTTCACCACATATAAAACAAAATATGCTATTCTTCTGTCTCATCCCCTCATAACAGGCCATGGAGTTGCATATCCATCAGCGTTAGGGAGTCATATTGAATGGGAAATTACATTGGCGCCCGCCTCCCAATTACTTGTCAGTAATCATGTTGTTACACCCAATTATAAATTAAAAAACATTCAAATGGAATACGAAACAATCTCTGATCAAACACTGGCGAGAGAAACTGCTGGTTATTACAACAACGGTAAAAGTTACCTTTACGAACATTTACATTATTTTAGAACAATCCCATTCAAAGAATCAACCACGGTTATCAATGAAAATATAAATGTACCACGACGTAGCATGAGAGGTATTGTTATACTCTTCACTAAAAATCAGAATCAGTCAGAACTTAATAGCGAACTTTTCTTTAATCCATCCATTGAATCTGTGTCTGTAATGATTGAGGGCATTGCAAATAAAATATATGCTCAGAAGATGTTACCAAGACAATTTTGGACAGAAACACGACGGTATTTTGCTGAAGATAAAGATTGGTGTGAAATTGATATAGATGAAGTTGATTATTTGAAGAATAAATTCTGTCTGTTTATCGATCTGCGTAGCTTTAAAGATATTGAATTTCATGGAAATGGTCTTAGAGTAATGAACACAAAAGATGGCATACAACTTGAAATAATAAAAATGGATACTTCAGTGAAAGGTGTCGACGACGCTCGAGATGATAATATATTTGCTCATGTTTATGTTGTTAGTGATGCAATGGTCTCTGTTGAAAATAGTAGATTAAAGTCTATACTATTTTAGTTAACTCCGAGTTCAGAAAAAACCTACCGGAACGATTCCACAGAAAATTTTCATGAAAACTGTAGAATGTCAGACCTCAGTTATGACATCACAGGCTGCTAAGCAACACTCGAAGCCTATCGGAATGGGAAAGTCCTACTGGAAAACCCCAGCTGGAAAGGTATTGCGCAACAGTGTTCCGGTAGGGGGAAAATCTAACATAAGTGTTGCTCCGTAGGAAAAACATAGTGAAAAGGGACACAACCAGTAGATGAGTAAGGTATAAAATTATATCTATATACTTACATCCAGAGACAAAAATCGCCTTAGGAACAGGCACTGTTCCAAAGAACAGCATTACAGTCAGAATCTATCAAACAAATGAACTCAGCTGTTGCATTACTGGAAAGCTCCATTAACTTGGAATACCCGACTTCCCTAGAGGATCAATTTCACAGACCTGCCTTTCCTACAATGGCACTACAATGGTACCAGCTGGATTAGATAAACATAACAATGGAACATTCACACCTTGGGGATTAAAAGTCTTCTGTTTGTCACCCGAGTTGGTCAGGCAAGGACTCGGGTATCAGGTACCATGCAAGTTAATGCAGCCTTCCCCTAATAGTAAGGGAATTCCCCCGCTGAGTGCTGACCTAACTATCTATTATATGTCAGTGAGTCATCTGTAAACGGGAGTGACGTCAGTGCCAGCTGTTGCGGAGGGAATAGGTCACCTCACTTCAAGGTATTTTTAGCAACAGGAAAGGGAATTTTTCCTTCCCTCCCCTGTAGTTATTTTCGAATAAAATGGTTTAAAAATTATGTCATTGTATCCAAATATATCTAACTACTCTTCCTGTTCACGGCGTCGACATGTATGTAATGCTTGCTTAAATCAGGCATGCGCTGTGCTCATTGTCATGAGATAGGGCATTTGCGTGGTTTACCCAAAGTAACCCATAGTTTGAAAGCATTTATTGCGTCATTATGGAATTCCCTTACATAAGCGTTCCACCCTGGAATCACGTGGTCAGTACTACAATTCTTATTCACAAAGCATTTCTGAGATGCACATTTAAGAGAATGTATAACATCATTGTAAAATTTCTCAGTTTGACACTTGTGATCTTCCAATTCACAAAACTTGTTGTCGCACCGGAGAACTTCAAGGGGTACATTGATACCTTCTAGGAGTCTAGCAGACATAATGTTATATAATCTGATGGAATGATCCTTCACTTTGGACCAATTTACATTATGACTTTCGTTTACACTCTTCATACTGGAAATATCTAATGATGGCAAGTCACCAATGGAAAGAGCGATCGACATTATCAGATGATCAGATGCTACAAAGTCATTTAGAACTTTAACAGACTGGATTGCGTCATGAGCATACTTCGACGAGAAACAATGATCGATCCATGAAGTTGTTCTATGAGCATCACTGACGTATGTAAAGGTATCAAGATAACTTAGAAATTCAATGTCAGAGAGAATATAGCCGTACTCTGTACAGAATGAGACCAGCTCCCTGTCAAAAGATTTCTGCGGATGTGCATTCCAATCGCCAGCGATAATAAAACTGCTTAAGTTGTGGTCCTTTATAATAGCTTTGATTTTTGTTAAATATTGCGTATACTCATGATAATTATGATCAATTATTGATGAAATCAATTGAAATCGACCTTGCCTTCTACTCGCTGTACTCACAAAAATTTGGTTGCTTAAACCCTATCACTTATTGATATTATTCCACTGTTGGGCCATTCCACTTTAAGGGAGGGTTTATGGCACACTTTTAAAGACAACAATTTGATCATTTAGATGTCGACACAGGTTTTCAAAATTTGAAGAAGATTTATTTCGAGCTAAAAATGGTGGTGGACGTCAAACACAGACTGGGGTGTGTAAAATGAGTGTGCCTTGGTGTTTTGAAACATTACCTCATCCCTTCGCGAAAGTTATTAGGCCCGCCAAAATCGGATCAAAATACTCGCGCTGCGCCAGCGTTCGATTTCAAACTCGATCGAGTATGAACAGATGACGGAGTTAGAGCAAGCAGTTCTGCGACATCTATGAATGCTCAGTGGATTTAATAATAATAGCCGTACCAGTCATTTATCTCCAGGAATTATACATGTCCTCGGGCGTCAAATATGCCGAATTAGCATCTTAGAAAGGAATTCTGAGCGGATTAGGGAAAACGTGAAGTGAGTACACTGTAAGCTGTAGCGTCGTAACTCGAGCGTGATTTTGTTACTGTACGAATAAAACATTTCAAAGGTATTTTCATCGTCTGCTCGCATATTTCCGTTACTGGCTTGCCTAAATAGAAGTAAACTTCTTTGAAGAACCTAAACAGCCTAAACGAAAGTTTTGACTTTTCATTGTATCTTACATTGTATCCGAAACCCGCACCGGCCATGATCAAGCCCTAGATCTCACTGACAGGTACAAATTATTAATAAGTGCACCTTACCTAAGGCGAGTATTTTCAGTGCGGTTGTATTTTTGTGGCTCATTTATGGTTGTAAACGATGCAATTCACCATCTAGATACTAAACTCTTCAACAGGAAACATGTCGTATAGCGGTTGCATTATGATGCACTGGCAAACGGGCGCGATGACCGTAATCTTCCGAAATCTTATTCGCGCAGCTGTTTTACATATAAAAGTACCTACGAAGGTCCCGCATCCAAGCGAAGGTCACGCGTACGCGTTGCTGTAATTAGTTCGGTTACAGTAAAAATACAATTCATATTTTAACATGTGAAAATACGGGTTAATATCAGTACCGTCTGAACATAGGAGAATGGCAATACAGGCATAGCATGTATGATATAACCTCATACATAAAGTAAGAGGTGTTATTTATGTTATTGCTATGCATAAAATGAACGATAATTGCCTTTTCATTTGTTAGAGGTTCAAAAGAATAGTGACTTGAAGATTCATGTAATGAAATAAACAACATTTGAAATACAATTCAAGATTGAGATTATTACTTTTACACTTTTCTGACTATCTCTGTAAACTTTGTTCTCTGTGACCAACTATTTTCTATATATACAAAAAATATAATAACGCCGCTTAGAAATACTTGCAAGTCAGATTTCCCTGACTTCCAAACAGCAACGTGCAATTTATAACGTATCATCCTACTTTTGCTAGTTTCTTAGAAAATAAAATTATGAAAATGGAAAAAGGTACCAAAAATGACAAACAGAACAATTTTTCAACTATCAGAAACACAATTTGTACGTTAGTAATTAAATAATGAATTCGAATTAAAGTTTAATTAGACAGGAATAAAGCATTTCATTAATTAAAATCTCCATTAACTGACTGACGATTGTAAACTCAAATGACGTACTTCTTTTTTCATGCCAGGGCAAATACTTTAACAAGAACCAAAAGCTTATACTCATTGTGCATATTTGCATTTCGCTTACTTGATGAGATAACATAAAGCTTGATTTCAAGTTGATCCTCGCCGAGATAATTTTCAGCAATACAAGTATGTGTCCCTTCGTCGTCTTTGATGGCACCAGTGATGATGTAAGTTGCATTGTCTGCACTGCATCTAAGTTTTCGACTTCTTTCTTCCATATTATCTTGGCATGGGGTTGGTATCGGTTGTAAGTAATAGACTGTCATTTGACCCCTTAATCACTTATATCGTCTCTTTATCCTCACCTTTAATGCATGGTTTGTCTGGGAATACAATAAATATATAAAAATATATAAAAAATATTTCAAGTGTGAAACTGGTGACTGATTGATCTATTATTCTAAAACTGTTTTTTTTGGGGGGTTTCAATGTTTTTACTGTGATAGATTGCACTAGATCTGTTCACCTCTTTATCTTTTAATCTGTTATTTGCATATAATAATATGCAAAACAAATTGAAGGATGTGGCATTAAAAGATGTGGTATTGGCATGACACGAATATTTTTCCGAGGAAGGCAAAGAGAGTCTGATTATGAAGAGGTGTATGGAAGACTGGTAGCAGCTAGTACTGCAAATCTTATAGGCATCTTCATCCCCTAAAGTAGGCTACGTTATTCTACTAGACACAACTCTACACTACACTACACTTTACTACACTACAACATAGAGAATAATGTGTAACCGAAGACTGACTAGAGACTAGCTTACGTTATGCCAAGACATACATGCGTAGTGTTCGTGTTCATTACTTCCCAAAAAACAAGAATTAGCAATCGCCGCTTAGTATGAAAAGATTATGCTCTATCGTATCGTACATGTACATTTTATAGCTAACATCATCGAACATAACCAGGTAAAGAGGTATTGCTGTAGTGAGTCACTATCTTTACACAACGCCTTTGTTATTACTTGACCGTGACTCTGTAATGCACTACTCTTAAGCTACGGTTGGAAAAAATACCACAGTCACTGGTTTTTCATTATGAGCTTATACACTTCTATTGTTCGAGCCCCTAAAATGAGAATTTTTCACTTCAACAATTCCTTTTAAAAATCAAGAATAAAAAGAGAGTCTCTGTGCAAAATGTGGTTCTAGAGAAACAAATTGCGCAATATTTACCAACACTAGAATTCAAAATAACCGCCTGCTCTGCGTTAACTGTGAGGAAAAATAAAATTATTTTTACTAAACTGAGGCAGTTAATCACACCATAACCTTGAAAATTGGCAGAATAAGTGATAGACTAAGAAATATTGTAAAAGCTAAAGAGTCTCAATATATGTCCTTTTGGCGCTTTCTACCTAGTATTATATCGAGAGGAACCACATTGAATACTTATAAGCAATCTACTGATCTGCTGATGCTGTATAATTTTCCGGAGACTGATTCTTCCTGTTCTCCCCTTTGTAGATATCCCGATGTCGACTACTTTGAGGATTTATTTTGTACCACAAATTTACCTACACTGCAAATCCTCAGATATGTCGTCTATGCACGTCTGTGAGGCCAACGTTCAGACGAAATATTCTGGCTTTCGTATCGGCAGTTATACACTGCGCAATTGTCTGTCTTCTGAAGTCTGGTTGAATATTCATTTATCGAAGTGTTGACATGCGATATTTCCCCGCCGTTATTCAACCAGACGAGGCCACCCCAAGTGCAGCCGTCGACATGACAGGTGAATATTAAGTCGGATTGGTTTGATAATACTGTGTGACCTGGGCTGACCCAACATACAGGCCCGTATTCTGTCATTAAAGAAAGCCTAGTTATTTATTTGCGAAGCATATAACATTTGCATGAACATAAAAGCAAACTCAGCTTTCAATGGAAAAAAAGTTAAGTAAACATATAACATAACATAACTGGTTGGGAATAACCTCAAAGGTAGGCTTCAATTTATTTTGGTTTTAATTTTGCATTTTTTTTTTCTTACCGAAAATACATTTGACGCATGGTTAAAACGTGTTTGTAACTATCTTCATGACGAAATTAAGCTCATGAAGATATGAAAAAAACGTTTATTTTTATACAGAAATTTTACATGTTTTCTACGACAATCAGTGACAATATAATTCCTAGTGTCTGGCTAATTGTTTCACTCGCAATTTTTTAATTTACCAAGGGACAAATTACATACCCAGTACCACAAGCTCAGCCCTCTGGTAACTATTCGAGCAAATCACTGTACACTTGTAGGTGCCGGCAAAATGTAAGGACACGTTGCGCATAATTAAATGATATTCTCCACTGGATGCCTTCAAAGTCGCGTTATATCCCTCTCGATGTTAAATTGGAACCGCAAATTACCTCGATAAAGCGAACGCCATCGTCGAACTTTCACGCGGGCATATTGCTTCCAGTATTATTGAAACTGCAATTTAGCTGTGCATCTATGCCAACAAGAGTCGCCGTGTCTGAGGGCATTCTGTTCAGGCTTGCAATTGGTGGGCTTGGTGTTGTCGTAAGTGCGCCTATAAAAATGGCACATATATATATATATATATATATATATATATATATATATATATATATATATATATATATATATATATATATATATATATATATATATATATATTAATGTGGATGGTCTCAACAAAAACAACTTATGGTTAATACAGTGACAAGCTTTCGCCTTGTTCACAATTCAAGGCATCGTCAGGTCCAACTGATAAACAGAATATAGGGGTAAAGTATAGATGTGAAAAAAGACAATAGGGTGTAAAGGGAGTTCAATGTTATGAGCGGATGACAGGAACGATAGTAAAATGAGATTGAACTGGGATAGTTGGAACTCGAACGTGTCAATTACACGGTTAAAGGTGTTTCTGTGTTTAGCCCATCGGGGAACAAAGTACGTAGTTTCTTGACCCAAAACGTTTCTCTGGCATTTAAGTTGACCGGGTCTTTTTTGGTTATTTGTTCGATCGCTACAACTGTGAGGTTATCTTCTGAGTGTCCAGGAATATCATAATGAGGTGCAACTAGTGGGCTTGTACTGTACAGGCAATGAAGGAAGAATGGTTTCAGTGAAAGGCATTTTATGTTTTATGAGTTCTTACTCGTCCAACAACCGCCGTCTGTCACTTTGGTTATTTTTGCACCTGTGGCGAGTGCCATCATCAAGGACTTTACAAAAAACAGCAACCGTAGATAGTAAAATTCCAGACATCTGCAACCATCGAACGACAAATCCCCGAAGGACCTGTTTTGTTTTGTTTTTTTGTTTTTGTTTTTTGCGTGCCTACTTTTATGTATCTCCGTGATGACCTGAGTCTGCGCGAGAATACAGGTAAACAGGCGAGAGTACAAATTCTGCATGACTGCTCGGAAGCCTTGGCGCTGTTACATTTCAGGTACAATTCTGTCAGCATTCTGGCCTGTCACGCATCGATCCCACATATAAGGTTATCATAAGAAACTCAATGTGGTTTCGTCAACTCCCTATCGTGAATGCCTTCGCTTTGCCATAAGAGATCCACATACGTAGCTTGGTATAAAACTGAATGAATGAATGAATGAATGAATGAATGAATGAATGAATGAATGAATGAATGAATGAATGAATGAATGAATGAATGAATGAATGAATGGATGGATGGATGGATGGATGGATGGATGGATGGATGAATGAATGAATGAATGAATGAATGAATGAATGAATGAATGAATGAATGAATGAATGAATGAATGAATGAATGAATGAATGGATGGATGAATGAATGAATGAATGATTGATGTGCTACCTCATTGCCAATATGTAAAACCAATCAATGTGTGAATCCAATTTTGCATATTGGCGCTTTGCCTACTTGATGAAATTACATTAAACTCCAAGATAATGAAATGAAATAAGTACAACATTAATATTCTCCTACATCTACTGTTTCGATATCTTACGTCAACGTTGGCATCTAGGTAGGCATCAACTGTAGAGATAAGACTCGCAGGAGACCATTTAGTAACGCTAATTGTGTATTCTGACGTATTTAAAATGTTTGGTTTTAAAATATTTGGGCTTTCTCTGAAAGCCAAAAAAATTACAAACACACGTACAGTTAACAATTCACTGTAGTATTGTTAAAATATCTATAGAATATACTTAAATTCTACTGTCCATTCAATCTTTTCGATGTAATTTAATTCTCACGATTACACAACCCGCTTCTGAATCGAGTGTTTTCATGGTATGGCGATGTTCTCCTAAGATCTGTATTACTTTTCTGTACTGCATGACGAGCTCAAGCATGTTTTTTTTTTGCGCGGGGCACTGATATCAAAACGCTTTCTAGCCCTTTAAGATATGCATCATTTTTTGCAAACATCGACCATGTTTGAAGACGTCTACAGTAATCACAATCGGTGCAGCTTGCATTGATCTCCAATATTTAACGCAGTGCCGACCGAATGCACAATTCCGTATGTCGTTATCACCCGAACGATTTTGCTTAGAACTGATAAACAATATTTTACACTGCAGTAACTTACTATACATGGGAAGTTCGGATATTTATAATACATGCTTCATTGCCATAAAATAGTTTTATTATCTCTGCTCCTGGCTCGAGGTCTGTTGCTAAGCGATTATTTAGTGCGCGCAGAATGATACTGGAGTTCGCTACAGCTTTTTTTTCTCCTAGGTGTATTGATTATTGAAGACAAGCAAAGAGCCCATACAACAATGAAATACTGCGTCCGAGATGGTACTTTGTAATCCTCGTGTATAACACTGGGTAACTCTAAATTGTAAAAAAAGTAAAAAGCGTAGGGAAAGTATTCAGGAGCTCATAATAACCGTCTATTTTCAGATTCTCCAATCGTGACTGTTGACAAGGAAACTGTAACAGTGAAAGAAGGTCAAAATGCAACCTTGACCTGCGAAATCGATTCGAACCCGGAAGTAGCTTACCATAACTGGACAAAAGGCGGCGTTGTCGCTTCCACAGGTCTGAGGAATGTAATCTTAGACGTTCAGCGATTTGACGCTGGTGTTTATACATGTATCGCTGCTAATGAGTTTTACGATGGAACGCTTGGAATGGGATATAGTGAAACTGAACTGGATGTCCAATGTAAGTCTGATATCGTTCTCTCACAAAATAAAACTAACCTAGTCATTGAGTTGGAGAAATAAAGTTGCTCGATTTTAAAAAATCATGGTTGTAACATAATTTATCCACTTCGGCAAAATATTCAAAGGTATATGCGGTATAAAAGTGGTACTTCGTCAACAATGAACACAAAGAGGGTAAGTATAAGTTTTTCCTTTCGTACAGTCAAAGTGATTTAGGCCTAATGTGCCAAAATTAAATGATTGACAAAATGGAACGACTTAAATTTGTATTTTCGTTTCATATATAATTGTAAAGTTGATATCACATTGTGTGTGTGTGTGTGTGGAGAGAGAGAGAGAGAGAGAGAGAGAGAGAGAGAGAGAGAGAGAGAGAGGGAGAGAGGGGGGCGCATTTCAACTCGGGATGTCATACAGGAAGTCATGTTATTTCCAGATACTCCTGACCTGAGCATCGTCACAGAAGCGTCGACAATAAAAGAAGGGGAGACGGCGACAGTTACTTGCAAAATTGATTCCAACCCTGAAGTATTTTACCATAACTGGATGAAGACGGCGTTGTCGTGTCAACGGACCTAAACTACACAATTGAAAACGCAAAACGCCTGGCTGATGGCCTTTACAAATGCATGGTGAGTAATGTGTTCTACGATGGCACTACTGGCACGGGCTTCAGCGTTATCGAACTCAATGTTCAATGTACGTATAAAGATATGTAAAGATGGCTTATATAATGTCTGTCTATTAATTAGTAAATTACTTTACATAATTATTATAGTTTTTAATTTTAACACATAAGAACATATAAAAAGGAGAAACGTTATCCATTGAATGCTTCATGTGAACCTGCATTGACTGATATAAGAAGTTACAAAAGTAAGGAATTTTATCTCCTGCAAACGTTCATACAGCGCCGCCTGTGGCGGGGGTCAAGAGGTCATCGTGTGGGCTTGTTCCATCCTCTTTTGCTCTGAGACGTCCTCCAGGCAAGACTGCCATTTTGGCAGCTGGACCTCATCTGCACAGCATCACTACCAGTAATGAGGGGCCTTGTCCAGCATTGACAGCGTTTGCAGGGGATAAATGACATTTCGATAAGAGGAAACTCTACCCATACAGTTGTATCAAGCAATCGTAACAAAACTCGAATTTTCTACACTGTAAATATAACCTAGCTGGCTATATAGCAAGCTATCTAGCTATCTAGCTAGCTACTAGGTAGGCCTGTAGGTGGGTGGGTAGGTGCTTGGTATGTAGGTAGGTAGGTAGGTAGGTAGGTAGGTAGGTAGGTAGATAGGTAGATAGGTAGGTAAGGAGATAGGTAGGTCGGTAGATAGGTAGATATATAGAGAGATCCATAGATGCACTATACTATGCTATAATACAATCTCCCATGGTGCTTTGATATTTTTAGTTGTCTGTACCACAATTGTAGTTATTCATGATGATATCACACCATCACTTTTCCTTACTTAAAGCGTGTTTTGATATTATTATTATTGCTTCAGAATTATAACCTACATAACTAGACAATTGTGGTTGAGTTTGACTAACGTAATGATAACCTCAACATTCCTTTCACAAATAATGCGCACGAGTTTTTTGTAGGAGAATTGACTATTCGGCAAATGTATATATGGACGAAATTTTGAAAATGAATTACATCATGAGAACCTTTGGAAGTAAATACTGAGTTATCTTCTCCGAGAATGTTTAACGAAAGTTAACATGAGAATCGATTTGTATATCTCTTAGATAAATGCAGCCAAAGGGTTGTCTGTTCTACGTTATGTTTTCTGATAAATTATTATTACAGTTGTTCAGGTTGTGAAGGTCTTTATTATCTACATGACCTGACAACTACTTAGTACCTCAATGATCAGAGAGAGAGAAAAACTGTATCACTAAGTCATCAAACCCTTGTGTAAAAGACGATGAGATTCGGAGGAATTAGAATCATATATCAAAGCATGGTAGTGAAAGGTTTAAACATCATGCTGGGGTTTTTATCATGGACAATTGAGTAGCTCCTGGTGAGAAAATCGGATTGCTACAATCGCAAGGAATGTGAATTTTGATCTTTAGGTGTCCACCTCTAGACTTTAAATTCACAGATTTATAAATTTCATGTGGTATAAATGCAATGTTTTCGGTCAGCAGTGGTCAGAATAGAAAGGCAGCTGGAAGTAAAGAATAAAATGTGTCATATAGACAATGAATAACTTTTTTAAAGATCGATGGTGTGACTTTAAGCAGAAACTATCTGTGGGGACATATCGGATGTAACGATGCCACGCACGACTTACAAATAGCTAATAATTAGATCATAACCGATATTTTGATTGACAGATTTCCCAGACGTAGAGGTTGACAAGAAAACTGTGACAGTGAAGGAAGGGGAAGATGCAGCTCTAAACTGCGAAGTTGATTCTAAACCGGAAGTAACTTACCACAACTGGACGTACATGTATGGTGGCGCCGTCTTATCCACAAACTTAAGTCTTGTTATTGAAAACGTCCAACGACACGATGCCGGAATCTATGTGTGCATCGCTGGTAATGTGTTTTATGATGGGTCGCCAGGAACTGGATACAATGAAACCGATCTCATCGTCGAATGTGAGTCTAAAAATGCGAAGCCCGTTGCACCTATCTGTAAAATATGAATAATCGTTTATCAGCGACAAGTTAAATGAACTTGCTTTTAGTGCTGAGCTGAGACTGAATGGTGTTGTGTAAAGCTTGTGTCATTATAATCAGTCATTATGCACAAAACGTTAGCCAAATTAAACACAATGATACTGAAAAATCTAAATCAAGCGTCGACAGCAATTTTAAGCTTTCTTAAACCCCTAAGATGAATATTGGTTGCATGAATTTAACTGTGATCTTGAAGATTATTTAGTTCATGCATATACCGCAAAATCGCGCCAAATAAACTGGCAACGCAGTAATTATATTTAACAGTAAATGCATTGAACAATAGACTGCTTTCAATGCCTTAAACCACTCCTGTACTGTTTGAGTCTATCGAATGATTCACAGAACACTATGTAAATGCTGAAAAAGATGAAGAGATCAGTTGCTGTTAATTATGTGTAATATGATCTACAGATTCTGTTACAGACATGTTAAGGTCATCTTAAACATGTAAAGTGAACAGACAATACAGTGTACAAAGAGTCTAAATTGTACTGAGGGGAGTGTTGATTTCACTAATAGTTGTTTAATTAATAATATTCGATCCGCAGACTCTCCCGAAGTCAAGGTTGACAGGACAACTCTGAAGGTAAAGGAAGGTGAAAATATAACCTTGAGCTGCGAAATTGATTCCCACCCTGAAGTAGCTTACCATAACTGGACAAAAGGTGGCGCTTGTCGTGTCCTCAGACCTCAGCCACGTGATTAATGTTGTTCAACGAAGTGACGCTGGAGTTTATATGTGCATCGCTGGTACTGAGTTTTACGATGGATCCGTGGGAACGGGTTATAACATAACTGAATTAAATGTTCAATGTAAGTTTAAAAACGTTCCAGAAGAAATCTGAAATGAATGTATTGTATTAATGTTTAGGTTTTCCATCCTATTCTCAAAGGTGGGAAAATATTCTTCGCAAAACAGGTCAATCCTACTCTGGATATTTTTAGCTTTCCTTTCTTTAAATTTCCATTGATAACGAGCTGCTTATATATAACAGAGAATGTAAGCCATTTAACAATTGCATGCTGAACACTTTGGATCTGGAACACGTTTCAGTTGATGATCTATAAAAGAAAAACTAAGTAAATATATCGTTGGGGAAATCCTAGCCGTCATCATCATGAACCGAAAAAAATACAAGTAATACATTTTTATATCTCATTGCTACTAGGCAGTGCGATGATATGAACCCAATTACCTATTTGGTAACTGAAGAAAGTAACATTAGAAAAATTCAAAAATTAGTTCAAAATTATAGATAATAATGCCAAATGATATTTTTCAGACATCCCTGACGTAATGGTTGACAAGAAAACTGTGACAGTGAAGGAGGGTGAGAATGTAACATTTTATTGTGACATTGACTCTGACCCGGAAGTAACTTACCACAACTGGACCAGAGGTGGCGTTGTTGTGTCCACAGAACTGAGCTATAGGATTCAGAATGTCCAACAACAAGACGGCGGGGAGTACATGTGCGTCGCTGGTACTACCTTTTACGACGGAACGATGGGAATAGGATATGATAAAACGGAACTGTATGTGCAGTGTAAGTATGGAAATAGTCTTTACAAATGTGTAACATAAAGATTGAATAGATTAAAGATGTGCCAGTGTTATTGAACAAAGTCCAGAAAGGCGATTTTCATCTGTGGATATGTTTATTCTCTGTATACAGTTTCACGAACAAGATTCTATGTATAACGGCTTTCAAAAAACTTACAATTAAAGATTATACAGACAGAAAGATAATGAGTATAGGATTTGCGCATCTCTTTCCCTGTGTATCTGAGGCGAATGTCAACCTGATGGCTTTAACTCTAAAGGAACACTAAATTACAACCCATGACTCGGAAACCGTTTTCTAAACCACCCATTATGTACCTTGGATGGATAATTATAGTGATTATTTAGTGAGCAATTCTCGAAGTAAGATGTACAAGTTAGGAGTTGGCCCTGTGTGGAAGCCTTTAATACTCAAGATGATAATTACACTAGGAAGTCACAAACATAGTTTAAAAGCTAATTTAATGTACGTAAATTACGATAAATGCAAAAATGAATTTCGATGTACAGATTTTTTAAGGAAGCTGATACTGACTTCAATATGCACGGTATGCTTATGGAGTTGTTTGAGAAAGTATATGTATTCAAGAAGTAAACTTGTCTTTTTGTATACTGGGTTTTGAATGACAGATATACCCGAGATAATAGTTGACAAGCAGATTGTTACAGTGAAGGAAGTGAAAATATAACCTTGAATTGCGAAATTAATTCCAATCCGGAAGTAGCTTGCCATAGTTGGACGAAAGATGGCGCTGTCGTGTTGACAGACTTTAGCCATATGGTAAACAATGTTCAAAGAAGTGTTGCAGGAGCTTACATGTGCATGGCTGGTGATGATTTTTACGATGGCACATCGGCAATAGCGAATGGTGAAACCATGGTAAATGTTGAATGTAAGTTCCGTAACCTTCCTTTACATTTCTGCAAAAAGAATAAAATATTAAGCATTTCTTCAAAAACAGACAATGGTAACTCGACTATTTCGTTTATCTATATGAATTAGAAGATGTGTCCAGGAGCAAACACACTAATAAGTATTGCGCCTAAAATGCTGTACCGGGAAGGGGTTATATTGAGCGTTAACAACATACTTAACGCGATTGGGATAATCGGATTTTAATATTTTTCAAATTTCTAAAAAAAACGTTAGGTCCCCTATAGTTGAATGTTGCAATATTACAAATATTCAATAAAACAACTGTGTAACGTAAAAAGAAAAGTAGATGAGATTACATTGTAGATGAAATCGACATTCCTTCACCATCCAATTATGCCATATTAGTTCCAATCGTGTTACTTTATCAGTTGTTTCATATCTTTAATGTGAATATTTTTTTTGGTATGTCCTTTAATTAAGGCGGAATGAAATACAGACTTTTAGCATCGGGTGCCGATGTTTACTAGAGGATAGCAAGTAATGTGTATCTGTGGTACGTAAAGTTAAGAGGTTGTATTAAGCTTTATTGAACAACGTAGAACGAACACTTTACAAATTTGCATGCTGGTGTATAATTCGCAGATTTCTCGGATTTAAGAGTTGGAAAGGCAACTCTGACAGTGAAGGAAGGTGAAACAGCAACCTTTATCTGCAGCATCGATTCAAACCCGGAAGTGACTTACCACAACTGGACTAATGGTGGCGTTGTCTTGTCGACACATCTAAGCCATACTATTGAGAAGACGAAACGACTTGACAGCGGGGTCTATACCTGTGTTGCCGGTAACGTGTTATATGATGGAACACTTGGAACAGGATACAAGGAAACTGAACTCGATGTCGAATGTAAGTCAGAATCATCCCGTTTACAAATGTGTAGAATAAATATAATCAGTTATTTGGGTAAGGGGGCAAATAATGGAATTCTTTACAGTTGAAAGAAGGACCGACGAAAACAGAGATAAGATTGACCTGGTATAAGCGTGAAGGGAGAACAAATTTGACAGTTTTAACGTACAGCAAATTCTTAAACAAAAAACTTCAATTTGTTCCTGGATTGAAGGTAGGAAACTGGATGTGAAGACTGTCAGTTGGATACTAGTCGAATACTCTGCGAGTATTTTAGCGGATATACTTTTTCCAAAACAACGCCAAACAGCGTACGCTAATTGTGGTGCAACAGTAGTGAATACATTTGTTAAACTACACACAGGGCACAACTTTTAACCTTTGTGTTGCTAAAGACAACGATCCAGTTAATGTTTGTGAAAGCCCTCAAGAGTGAATCAAGTTTAGCAGGATGGCTGTTTCACACAGACTGCTGTATTAGTTAGTGATAGTCTCTTAGTTACCGCCTAGGTAAAGGTCACAAGGATTTATGCAGACTCTTTTTCCGGCAAAATTAATGTATATAATAAGTTCTAAATAAAAATCAATTATTTGGCAGGTTTCTGATCTGACTTTAAGCCGAGATTTTAAGATGTTTAACCTTCGCCTTTTGGTGATATTGATCCGTTAAATGGTTTTAATGATGCTTTCGTAATCCTAGTCTCATAAAGTCTACACCATACTTGTGCTAATTTCAGATATTCCTGAGGTAACCATTGATAATCGAAACACCACTATCAAAGAAGGTGAATCTGCCACATTTAATTGCAACGTCGTCTCAAACCCGGAAGTAAGCTACCACAACTGGTCTAAAGATGGAGCTGTCATCTCCACGGACCTGAGCCACAGTGTTAGCAATGCCACTCGGCATGACGCTGGTCTTTACACATGCATTGCTGGTAATGTCTTTCATGACGGTTCGATGGGCGTGGCATACGACACTGCAGAACTGACTATCCAATGTAAGTATAACCTCACATCACGTCTTCTTTTCAGAATTGTTGGTACTCCTATCGTTTATATGTCACTGTGACATATTTTATTGACAAAATGTCGATCACCTATCAATATGTATTCAGGCTTCCACCCATGCGATCATCTGTCTGTTAAACTGCATTCACAGTACCTACATACCAGCTACATACATTTAGATCTACTATCAATCGATCTAGCTGTGAATCTTCGTTTTGCAAGATATTATATAAATTATTACGCTTTGCTGTAAACAAAAAATCTCAATTTGCAATTCTAAACGTTTGTTATGCTTCTAGACGGCCCTGATGTGAAAATAAATAGCTCCATAACTGTCGTAATGGAGGGTGAAAGATGCATTTCTGGATTTGCATCGATGCCAATCCCTTAGCTGAGAGCTACAATTGGACTTAGGTGACATTCCTAGTGTCATCGAATCTTACTCACAATATAGAGCGAGCCAACCGCGATGATGCTGGTGTATATGAATGCAGGGCAAGTAATACGCTATACGATGGAACGATGGCGACTGGAAATGACACTGTGTGTTACTTGTTGTCGAATGTAAGTGAACGGTTTCATTTATAAGAATTGTATAACTAATGCATTTTGTAAATATAGTATAGCTTTGTCAATACCATTGAATGTTGTGTGGTCATACCCTCAGATTATTACTGATCATTTATCCGATTTTCCATTATTGTTACCCAAGATGTTTTCTAACTCTACAAATTCACTGACATCGTCAAATCTATTAATTGATAGCAATGATGTACCCCCATCCGACCGATAATAAACGAAAGCAAACTTTGCACTCCATAATGTACTCAGCTCCGTCCCTACATTATGTTGAACAAAGATTTTTTTCCATAGTAAGCCGGGTGGTTAAATATTATTGCTTAAATAATACTTATCGGCCAATTAAATTACTCAGTTACAATAATAATATCAACAACACGATACTTTTTAAAATATTTCCACACACACATAGTTTTAATAACTCGTAGGTGTATATTTTTATTAATTAATTAATTGATTGATTAATTTATATAATTATATTTATTTACCTATTATATTTAGAAAAAAGATGCATATTCTTTTTGTATGATTTCACAACGTAGATCCACCTGTGGTAAGAATTGAAGGACCATCGGGACCAGTTTCCGAGAATGATTTAGTTACGATACGTTGCACGGTAGAGGATGGAATCCCTGATCCGTACAAGATGTCTCTGTACTTGTCAAACGTTACCGGTGTCTTCGAAGTTGATTGGACTGAAGATCACCGCGGAGTGACAAGCCACGCATTTGATATCGTTGACATCAAAAGATGGTCTGCTGGTAGCTACTACTGTGTTGCCTCGGCGTCGTTCAACGACAGCAAAGACTACGATGGACGAAGTGACAAAATCGACATCACTGTGAACTGTAAGTATACACAAAAGAAAATTACTTTTCCTACGAATTAAAAAAAGTGTTGCTCAAACTTTTGTACCTGTCAATTTTCTCATAATGTATCGACACTTAGTTGCAAATCTCCCATATGTTTGGACAGTGCGTAATTCATTTAGCGATTTTTTTTTTGTTTTATAGTGTGCATATTTTCTTTAAAGAAACTATTCATTCCAGTTTTGGTTTGGAACCCCCCCCCCCCATATCAGTATTCATCCTTGGTAGGACAAACGTTCTCAAGATTCGTTGCACCAATTTCTAACATACTGTTTCGAATAACATACGACAGCTATCTGATTGTATCAATCATCGCCATTACTAGTTTCCGTGGGTTTTGCTTCTTCGTTACAACAGATAAGGACGACCCCGCTGCCAATGTGACGGTCATCATCGTTATCGTTGTTGGGATTCTAATTCTTATCATTATATTCGTCGCTATCATCCGCAAAACAAATAAACGGAGAAAACGAGAAAAATGCAGGCTCAAGCAAAGTGGTACGTACAAAAATTCCACGATTGTAAATTACTGTATATTAGGTGTTAAGTAAACGCATGGAAATATATGTAAAAATGTCATTTTTGACTTGTATTCAACAACTATTCCACATGTCTGTTTTAGATGGCGAAATACATCATAATATTATATAGGGCTCAGCCTTGGTGTCGCGCCTTGAGATTAAAAATGTTATTTGTATGGATTCATGATTAGTAATCATAAAGGATATAATAGAATTAATTGTTACTTTCTATATACGTTTGTCCAAGTATGACCGGTTTACCCTCTGATGACAGTTCACGTACACGATGTCAGACCCTGTAGGTATAGATTTTGTGTTATGTGTAAAAAAGTTTGACATGAATTTGCAATTTTTACCATGATTACTATCTATTGTGTTTAACAAGGGACGTATTGTGCCATCATTAACTTTGCAATAATAACTGTAACGCCAAACTTCGGATATGTAAGCTGAAAAACCAGCGTTTACTTCTAAAAACGGGTAAATTTTGCATATAGTTATTGACACAGAGGGCCGCCTTTCTAAGATTCAATCCCAGCATTCTTTGCGAATGTTCTCGTTCATATGCACGACAGTTTCTCTCTTCTTTTAATTTTTAGGCGTGATAAGAAATTTTGTAATAAGCGACAGGATGGATAATAATAATTACTCGCTAATAGAAAAATATATATTTTATTAATGGCCATGTTATAAAATAATAGAGAGTACGTTTCGAATTTGTTTATTTACGAGCACTCAAAAAACATGGCGGCGCGCCACGAAAGAAGGTTACACTTCCGGTTACTCGCATAGTATATTATGAATAAGCGCATGCGTAGTCAGTAAGCCGCTGGCGCGACTATTAATAGATAGATAAAGACGCAATGAGAGAGAGAGAGAGAGAGAGAGAGAGAGAGAGAGAGAGAGAGAAGAGAGAGAGAGGAGATGTACACTTTGTCAAAGGCGAATGACTTAAGGATCTTTACATTTTTTTCAGCCTCCGGTATTAATGGCAGGTAAGATTGTGTATCTCTATTCTATGAATTATATACAATTGATAGTGCTTGCGATTTTGTCTTCATTCTCTCTTTGGCTTTGTTTTCATTTACATAGCTTAGCAATGAATCAAGTATAAATGAATTAGGTCTATTTAGAGTCATTGAGTTTACAATTGTATGGATGCTTTTAACAAGATCGAAACTAATTTGGTAGAATATGATCTCTCCATTGTTCAAATTTACCAAAGGTTTAGGCTCCCTATAGCTGAAAGTTGCAATATTACAAATGATTCATAAAAAAATGACTCTGCAATTTAAGCTAATCTTTTTTTTTAAATTGCCGTTCAGAAAGTAGATTATCTTAAATTTGCTGATTGAAAAAATCATTTCTACAACATCTCTTTTCCCAATTTATTTCCAATCGTGTTAGTTCGTGAAACCTGGGGGTTATATTGACAACACTTGTACATTTGACTTTTTTCCGTTCTAAAATGTATGTTTTTTCTCCGTCTTCAAAGTTAAAAGTATATTTATGTACAAAACATCATCTTGCAACCGGTGTGCATGTTTACGAATTATGGGCAACGTTTTTTGAATTATAGCCTGCATTTTAACTTACTTGTAAACAACTAAATACTGCACATTCCTTGCACACACTTAGTGATATGGTGAATTCTTGAACAGTAGGGCATCTTCGACAGGCTCTAGTTCACAGACAGACCGAGAAAAATATAGGGAGCATTGAATCTATTCGAGCTTGTCTACGATTGCGTATTTCTGCAACTTTAGGCTCTCAATGATATCAGTTAGGTTTGATCCTCCTCCTCCTGCTCTGTTTATTATTCTTTGATGATAAGGATATCATGTCTATGCAAATCTAATGCACAATAACTTATCCTTACAGTGGTGAAACAACAGATGAACTTGATATGGATAAATTAGAGATGGACAGGACACCGCCCGATGGATATATGGCTCAAGGTATGTTGCAAACACGTGACCTTATATTAACACTTCTCTTTCTACATGATTATTTTGCAACTGCTTTAAAAACGTCTTTGAAATTAACATCGAAGCTGACCTATGCCATGTGCAGAAATGAATACCTATTTTGCTGATATGTCTTACAGCATTGCCACAACTTCAATTATTCATATTAATTTTCCTACAGAAAATATATACCAGTGATGCTGTGAACTTTTCGGTGTGAAGTTCAAGTTTGAAGAGTAACGGGAAGTATTCATTGCGTTGCTCTCCGTTTATATACGCCTGGATACTAATAAAAGAGTCCGTCATTACTGCCATTCAATGTACTAAAACACTGCAAACACCTTAATTTTATACGGATAGAAATAAACCTGCATCGGTTTATTGAACAGATAATACTATACCAATATTGCATATCAAACATGTTTCTAATTTTTCATAATATTTTATTTTTCATGATTTCAAATGAATTATGGGTTAATTAATATTATCTTTAAATGTTTATTTTATCTGGATATAGGCAATTTATTCAACTATAAATATATTATATCTGTAATTCATATACACGGGGTATGCGTCTTACGACGAAGATTTAATTTTTTTAACTAATATGATTTTCATGTTAAACATGGAGGGAGAGAGAGAGAGAGAGAGAGAGAGAGAGAGAGAGAGAGAGAGAGAGAGAGAGAGAGAAGAGAGAGAGAGAGAGAGAGAGGAGAGAGAGAGAAGAGAGAGAAGAGAGATGTAGATATGTAGATTACGATGTGTTATATTACAATATAGCGTCAATTTACACAGATAGAGCATTTAATGACATTAACAAGCCATTACATTAATTAGTCTGAATGATTCGTACATCATGTGAAACATTTGAGAGAGTGTTTTACACTGCCTTACGGACGAATCTGAAAGCAACGACGGCTTGGTGACTTTTGTATGTTTTTTGTTTCAAATAAAAATTATAATCTCGATTTGTTTGACAGATATTTTATGTGTGTGATTCATTCTATTACTTTCGCTAAGTTATACAAACACGAATTGAACTAATTTGAACGAATTAGATCTTCCTTTTTTTCAAATTTCTCGAAAATGTTAGGTGCCCTATAGCTGAATGTTGCAATATTACAATTACTTATAAAAACAAGTGTGAACTTTTAAAAAAATGCAGATGAGTTTACATTTGCAGATTAAACAGAGATTTCTTCACCACCCGATTATCCAAAATTAGTTTCAATCATGTTTACATTTATTTTACCTTGTTCGGGACCTGAATTAAGCTGTTATGGCGTACGAAAGGGTAGCCTAAATGTCATTTTCTTATTCATTCAAGACTTCATTCAACTGTGGAGATGGTTCCAATCTAAGAATACACGGTAATTGACGCAGATACTGTGAACCCCATTGAAGCTGGGTTTAATAATAATACATTTGTGTATAATTTTGACGGTCCTAGACGCAATATTTGATATCTTGCTTTATCAAGGTTTACTTTCATAACTGATCAAACTCTGTCACAAAGTATCAACAGCGTGTGGTTTTGTCTGTTTATATATGTCTTGTCTCTTGTCATTTGATAGGTGGTTATAGCAGTCAGGATTATGTACTTATATAGAGTTGGTGAGAGAGTTAGTGCTGATTGTATAACTTTCTGATGAGAGCTCCGAGACAACTTATGATATTCGGGTCACCGGCCAGAACAATAGACTGCTAAGCAGTGAGAACAATGACTATGAATTAATTATCCTAGCGGATGAATAGTACAGTGGGTGGAATTGTGCACCTGGGTTGGCATTTATAAAGGCTCCAGTCAGTAGCAGCGCCAGCGTGAAGAACGAATTACACTGAGGAACTGATAACACCAGAATGATATATACCTGACTGGAAGGCCTGTGCGACCATGTGCCTGAAACTGAGCCTACAAGATGAGTTAAACCACAACACTGACCACACTAAACTCCGCTAGACACGGACTCTGAGAGACACCTTGGGTAAACCTGAACATTGAGACACTGTGAGCAAGCCTGACATTGAGACACTGTTTGCAACCGTGTGATATTGAACTGCCAAGGACTCGACAGCCTGCATATGCCATTAGCAAGAGTAGGGCAAGTTGTATGAAACCACCACCCGTTTGTAACTCGTTACATGTTCTATGTCCTTGTGTTGCCTCTACGGTTTTATGTTGCGTCGTGTCGTTCTATTTTCTGTTATATTTCATACCTACAGTGCACCTTGTCTGCTTAGCAGTCATGATACTGGTGACTGTCTCTTTATGATATTTTGTGTGCTATAGTACCATATGCATATGATTTGAGCTTCAGAAATAAAGACGCTCATAAACTCGGAAACCTGTTTCTCTTGATTTTACACTTTCACTGGGGGTCCCAAAGAGAAGAGAACCCAGTCACAAAGGTTTGAGTAGGCGGACTTCTGCACCTTGTGACAACTCCGTTGCAATGTCAAGGCACCCCTTATCTATTGCTAAGAAAAGTGATAATCACTGTTCACTCCTACACTGCATAAAACCCTATAATACTTACTGTATTAACATGGATTATTGCCTGTATTTTAGCTGAAGAGTGCATATACAAATAAATACACTCAGAATCCATTTTTTGTATTCAGCAAGCCTGTATTCATGTGGATTCATGTGAATTCACGTGTATTATACTATAATACAGGTAACTCATTAATGTGAATTTATCTGTATTATTGGGTTTTCATGCAGTGCTACATGCCACAAGTTCAAGTCCATTGCCTCATAGTGCACCTATTTATAGAAGGGTCGCAACGAATTTCTCTGCCTTTTATTCAACATTAACATTGATATTTTTCCATATCATTCAGTATTATGTATAGTTAATTGCACGAGTAGGTGTGCTGTTACAGTTGTAATCACCACACTTATGGTCAGGAACTTGTAAACATCACGAGGCCGAAGGCCGAGTGATGTTTACAAGTTCCTGACCATAAGTGTGGTGATTACAACTGTAACAGCTCACCTACGAGGTGCGATTAACGACTTATACCACGATAAACAGGCCAATCTTCTCTAAAATTTGAAAATTACTGTCAATAAATCGTCTACTTTTGATTTGAATACCCACAATGGAATGGAGTGACCCATTGTACGTCGAAAGGTTCACAGAGGTCATTATGCACCTGGCATGCGAGTTTGGAGAATGACCTATCCCAGACAAGTAGGACAAGGGCTCTGGTCAACTGCAAATCTGCATTTGAATAAGGGCTACAGAGTGGTATAATGCACCTGTGTAGAAGGAAACTGTTAGTCTGATTGGTTAATAAATGGCTTGCCTTACTCTATCTTGTTGGCTATTGGCTAGCGAGAAGGAATTCAATCTGTAGATGCATGTGATTGCGTCGTGGATGCATCAGGCTTTCAATACCATTTTCGTGTTTTCGACTGGTCAAGATGGATCTTGCACTTGTCTGATCTGATGACCAAGAGACTTCCTAGAGTTCCATGGACGGCCATGTAAAAACAACCAAAGTGGATTTTACACGGGCAAACTGCCCTATAAGAGCAGCCGCTACTACGGAGCGCATAAAATCCACGATGTGTACTTCAACTTATAAAAAGTACTTGGCGATGATAACACCGACGGGATTGTACTATCGATGACCCTTGCCAAGGGATAATCAAGTTTTCCTGCCAGAAAATATACGTCTTTACACAAAGCAATGTGCAAGATGCTTGGCCAGACTGCCAGCACACTGGATATTCTGGCAAGGTAATTTATTCTTTTACTAAAATATTTATACACAAAACGAATTCTGTAAAGTTATAAAATTAAATTCATTGACCAAAACAATTTGTTGTGTGTGCGGCAGTATCACAGAATTTCTTTCGACTATTCCACAAACGTTACAAAAAGGCTGTACTTATTTCCATGCTATTTGTGACATATGTTTTGTGTTTGATAATTTCAGGTGAATGCGGCAACATCTCTGTACCATCAGGGATTCGATGAGCAGCTTATCAAAGAACAAACAGGTCACAGATCAGATGACGGTTTACGCGCCTCAAATGTATGTCTACTGTACAACAAAAGCATGTGTCGAATATATTACTACCACCTCCATCTAGTGTTAAATCAGAGGAATCTGTAAGTAAACCAGTTTCTCAAGTTACGACAAAACAATGTAACAAAACAGACAAGATTGGTCCAACCCAAGAAGACGCCGAATCTAAAGATGGACAGTCTTCATCAACAAATCATGTTGCTTACATTGAGCATGGTCCAAAGAAAGTTAAAATTGAATTATAAAATGTGATGCTATAACATATCAGTTGAACAAATTGTCTTCATTTTGTTATTGAATGTGTGTGAATGCTTTAGACATCTCGACTTGACCTATTGTTCTCTTGCAAATTAGTAATCAGTCATACTTTTTTCATATTTAAATAAGTAATCACTACACTTTTATTGATATGATAATGATTTTCTTTCATTAAAGTGTGGTGATTACTTATTTACATATGAATAAAAGTATGACTGATTACTTATTTTGCATAAGAACAATAGGTGTCAGTCGTGTTTTCAGGGATAAATGGATGGCAAGAACAATAGGTCACATGACCTGAGTGGTATTCAGAGAAACTTCCATCGTTGAATTCGCATTCTTGGGGAGGACAAATGATAAAGAGAAAGCGATACCTACTACGAGTTTTTCATCTCAAGTTCATTTTTTCTCGCTGTTCATGAACCAAACTTGTAATTATCACATCGTTCGTGTAGCATATGGAGCGACAGGTGGCTCAAGAGAAAAACAACAGCATGGTTTGGCTCAAATTTTCATCCTTAAATAGTTTCCTTTTCAAACAAAGAATAGAAATCGGCGCAGCTTTGGTTCCAGAGAAACATGAAGTGGATGTCGTCTACAAAGCAACCATCATTGTGTTTTCTATGAGGGGAAAACAATTTTGATTTTCAGAAAACCTGTTTTTTTTTGTTTTGTTTTTTAATTAACCCCAAAGAGCTACACAAACCATCGGATGAGTTGCAGACGAAACATTTATTTTAAAGTTGAATGTTCAGTGAATAAACATAAATTTACTACACAATCTTGGAGATAATCGTGTAACAGAGAAAGAAAACCAAATAACTGAGTATAATTTCAATCTCAGTGAAAATAAGACTGATCACAATACTATACACTGTTTTATCCTGACTGGTGGAGATGTATCTACTAGATTTATCACTTTAATATGCAAATTAATAAATTACACCTAAACTCATTTTCGTTTACAGACTTTTTATATGCTTTCCTTACTGCAGTAACAATTCTGTGGACTTAAAATCCATTAAATAAAAGTGATATCAAATTCATCCTGATAGCTAATTTCGAGATTTATCAACGGCAACTGAGGTTATTTTTTTGACATTGACAAGACACATGTGGTATTCTCATCGCGAAAATAATTTTAAAGTATAGATCCGTGTCAGAAATTGTAAACTGGTGTATAATGCAAATATCCACTAGGACTCACTGGTGAAGCCTTCTATTTGACATAAGTAAAATGTAATTGAGACTAAAAACATTACAGGACTGACCTGAAGTAAAACAACAACCTTGAACCTCTTTATAATGTACGTGAGCATATGATCTATATTCTCAACACACTGACGTAAGACTTTCCCTCTCATTATTAATGTACAAAATAAGTTCAATTTAACGTTTTCTCTGAGTAACTAAACAAAATTAAATGAACTGTAAGTATATATATATATATATAATATATATATATATATATATATATATATATATATATATATTATATATATATAATATATCTCGAAGTATAGAGATGTTCTCGTGGGAAATTGCAGTGCTCAATGCTAAGCAGAGCGTTACAAAGTTAGTGCTTGAGTTACACTTGAATCGTCTAGTCCCAAATCATCGGGATGTTTCTCTACTCCGTAGTTGTAATCTTCTCTTCATAAGCACCCTTGATGTCGATGTAAACCTACGAAAAACAAATAACAAACAAATTCAGGAACAAAATAAACACACAAATATTTGAATGATAACCGGTTACACAGTTCATACTTATCCCTTCTTTTGGGCGAGTGTGTTACAGTAAGAAGTATTAAGTCAGCATGTCGAGAGTTAACAGTTACCTCTTTGTCCAGTTCCATTTCTTCCAGTTCGCTAGCAATCTCCTTGAACTTCGGCCTCCGTTTCGGTTTTTCGGACCAACATTTCATCACAAGGAGGTATCTAGAGAAGATTAGTTAACAGGCAGATGTTCATAAGAGGACGTACAAACCAATCGCGTGAAGTATAAGCACGCCACAGAACGGATTGAATTATGTTACCAGCACCACATGCAGAAAAATGAAGAAATATATTGGTTGAGATTTCGTCCTCATTCTTTGGTCATTCTACATAGGACCACCGACATTTGCTAAAGAACTACGCAGGAATACATGTATATTTCTTTTAGAAAGTAGTGTTATTCAAACTCACAGGTCCCCATCGCAGTACGCGGGCTTGTTCATCCTACCCCCTTGCTTCAGATATGCTTTTACCTCATTATCAGACATTCTTGGGTATGGCGTATGTCCTGCAGTGCGTGTTAACAGAAAATAAGTACAAACAAACACAATTTTAGCATACAGCACTAGACTTGGCATGTGACATAAAAGCGTTTGTTTAAACTTAAAACGAGTTTAAAGGTATACTATCACCTGTTCCAATTTTGCCACAGTTACCATGATAAGAGAAAATCTAACCAATCACAGATTTTAAGCGGGTGGCCACTTTTTAAAAACAGCACCCGCATTTTGAATACGAAGAAACACCTCCTTGACCATATATGGGCATATTTAGATTACAGGTGACTGTATACATTTTAACAAAGACATGCTGAACGCTTATGGTCAATATCATGTCCGACAATAAATGATCGATGTATTGAAAGCCAACTAAACGTAATACGTAAAGGTGTTGCAAATGTATTATTGAAACAGGAACATTATTGTTGAGACCTACCTATTGTGACTATCTCCCACATAACGATGCCAAATGACCAAACATCACTCTTTGTTGAAAATTCAGACGCCTGGATTGCTTCTGGTGCCATCCACGTATACGTTGGGAACCCTATGATGAAAACACAGAAACACGGTTTACTTACAGAACTGCTCAAATATGTAAGCAATATCAGAAGCTTAAAACATTGAATCATATATATATATATATATATATATATATATATATATATATATATATATATATATATATATATATATATATATATATATATATATATTATATTCTGTCTGATGATTGCAGGATGCATAAAACTTGAGTAACATACATTATTACAACATACATACCTACCTACCTACATACATACATACATACATACATACATACATACATACACACATACATACATACACCATACCCAAACATACACACATACATACATACACACACACACACATACATACATACATACATACATACATACATACATACATACAACATACATACATACATACATACATACATACATACATACATACATACATACATACATACATACATACATACATACATACATACATACATACATACATACATACATACATACATACATACATACATACATACATACATACATACATACATACATACATACATACATACATACATACATACATACATACACACATACATACATACATACATACATACATACATACATACATACATACATACATACATACATCATGCATGACATGCATGCATGCATGCATGCATGCATGCATGCATGCAGAATGCATGCATGCATGCATCATACATACATACATACATACATACATACATACATACATACATACATACATACATACATACATACATACATACATACATACATACATACATACATACATACATGCATGCATGCATGCATGCATACATACATACATACATACATACATACATACATACATACATACATACATACATACATACATACATACATACATACATACATACATACATACATACATACATACATACATACATACATACATACATACATACATACATACATATATGTGCAGATTTTTTGTCACTCACCTCTATGACATATTATGACTACAAACATACATACATACATACATACATACATACATACATACATACATACATACATACATACATACATACATACATACATACATACATACATACATACATGCATGCATGCATGCATGCATGCATGCATGCATACATACATACATACATACATACATACATACATACATACATACATACATACATACATACATACATACATATATTTGCAGATTTTTTGTCATCACCTACTTGACATTATATGACATACATACATACATACATACATACATACATACATACATACATACATACATACATACATACATACATACATACATACATACATACATACATACATACATACATACATACATACATACATACATACATACATACATACATACATACATACATACATACATACATACATACATACATACATACATACAATATTGTGCAGATTTTTTTGTCACTCACCTACTATGACATATATGACATACAAACATACATACATACATACATACATACATACATACATACATACATACATACATACATACATACATACATACATACATACATACATACATACATCATGCATGCATGCATGCATGCATGCATGCATGCATGCATACATACATACATACATACATACATACATACATACATACATACATACATACATACATACATACATATATGTCAGATTTCATGACATCACACCTCTATGACATTATTATGACTACATACATACATACATACATACATACATACATACATACATACATACATACATACATACATACATACATACATACATACATACATACATACATACATACATACATACATACATACATACATACATACATACATACATACATACATACATACATACATACATACATACATACATACATACATACATACATACATACATACATACATACATACATACATACATACATACATACATTGTGCAGATTTTTTTGTCACTCACCTCTTTGACATTATTATGACTTCGTAAATCTCGTCCAAAGTTTGTCACTTTACAAATTCTTCCGCCATTTAACATAACATTCCTAGCTGCGAGATCTCCGTGAACGCACTGTGTAGAACAGATAGTCATATTTTAGCACAGTAGTATATGTGCAGGTAAAATCGACCACGTTCAATCTAGTAGAAGGATTTAAATCACATTGCAGATGAATATTCACCGGGATCAAGATTTCTTTGCAGCGGCCTGTTGATAACGTCACTCTCATTATTTTTTTATCTTTAGTTCTCTCTCTCTCTCTCTCTCTCTCTCTCTCTCTCTCTCTCTCTCTCTCTCTCTCTCTCTCTCTCTCTCTCTCTCTCTCTCATCTGTATTATTCAGTGAATACTTTCAGCTGGTTAATTTTGCTTTTTATGGCAGGAATATTTAAGTATCCATAAGCTTTAATTGTCCTGTAATATGCTTGCCTCTGCACATTTTGAATGTCCAAATCACGGCATAACCGCCACGGTAGATTTGTTCGCATCTTTTCTTTCATATTGCTTTTCGAAAACATTTGTGACGATATTGTTCAAAGCGCTTAACAGAACACACGGGTAGGCGGTAGTTATATCCAACGTCAAATAGGATCTAATATTTACATAGAGATGGCTTACCTTCTTTCGATGACAGGTACTCCATTCCACTTGCGACTTGTCCAGCAAAGATGATAAGATCACCGCTAGTCAGGATGGGGGACGTTTCTCCAGCTTCCAGGTATTCGGTCGCAATACAGTTACGAGATTTTCTCAAATAATCCTGCAAGTTGCCAAGTTCCATGTACTCAAAAAGCATGTAAATTTCATCTACAGTAAAAGTACAAACAAAAGAAAACGAAATGCTGAAAAACAGTCGACGACAGAAGTAAATTGTTAAAGACTAATGCTCAGAGAATTATGAAAAATCAGCATATTTCGTCTGCCTATGGCTATGCTTAGATAATGGACGCCTCAGACGTTTATGGATTTACATCGAATGCCTAAAAATGACGCACTGATGTTCAATAAAGTTGTAATGTATGAGAAGAGAGAGAGAGAGAGAGAGAGAGAGAGAGAGAGAGAGAGAGAGAGAGAGAGAGAGAGAGAGAGAGAGAGGTGGGGGTGAGGGTGCCAGTGGGATGTCTTTGTGACGTTGGAAGCCACACTAACCTGTTTTGGTACAACATCCAACCAATGACAAGATGTGTTTGTGTCGACCAATATGTTTGAGTAATTCAAATTCATCAAGCAGACTTTTTTTGTCTTCTCCGGTAGCGTTATCTAGCCAACGAATTAGAGAAACAAAAGTTATAAAGTTATTAACGTGAAGTTGAAGTTATTTTATGTTAGAATATGATTTCACGGTGTATATGATATGAGATATGCTGGGATCACCTGATATATGAAAATGTAAATCTCTCTCTCTCTCTCTCTCTCTCTCTCTCTCTCTCTCTCTCTCTCTCTCTCTCTCTCTCTCTCTCTCTCTCTCTCAATAGATCGATCAATCGATCAATCAATAAAAATCAAAACCATTATTTGATAATATTTATATTCCTTGAAATTTCCATTAATACTTACATGGTGTCGTAAAGAGGTTTATGCGTTACATTTTTTTAACATTTGGTACACATTACCTTTGAGAGTCTTCAAGGCTACTATTGTCGGACCCTCCTTGCCTGCTAGTTTCCATGCTTCGGCTCTGGCAACTTTTCCAAATGTACCTTCGCCGATGATACTCTTGTGATGGACGTTTTCTTTCGGAAACTCGAGGAGCACTTCGATGGGCATCTCGTACTCGAAATCGCCGTAGGAATTCGGACGCTCCGGGACGGGGTTAGGTTCAATGCTTGAGTAGGCGTTAGGCTGTTGAATTCAAGACAATCATATTGTTGGCCAACTATCGAGTTCTTTGCCTCGCACTTTGAATGCAAATTACCGTCAAACAAGTGCCACAGTTGTCAGGTTTCGAGACGATTTTGCTGTCTGCATCATTTGATCAATAGGGATATTTAGATAATGATAGTAATGAACCTTGAACCAATCATGGAAAGTTTACAACTCGCTTCAATTAGTTATTATTATTATTATTATTATTATTATTATTATTATTATTATTATTATTATTTATATTATTATTATTATTATTATTATTATTATTTCTATACTCTATTTAAAGAGGGTAATCTGATTACAGTAGAACAATATTGTAATTTACATCAGAGCCCTCCGATATGATATTACTAAATGATATTAGTAAAACAAAGATTACATGCTATTAGTATTGAGATTCTACATTTTCAACCTTTTTGTCGTAGGGTGGACGCCATTGACGAGAAATCATTCGAAATATTCTTGTAATAACAGATTTGAAAGTTAATGGTAACAATGACGAACCTCTTGCACTTGCTCGAACTCTATTTCTTGATAGGCGTTTCCGTCTCCTTCAAACTGTTAAATAATTATGACAAGTAAAACCAGTTTTACATCAAGGTCAGGGATATAGCAACGTCGAAGTTAAATATTTGATTTTGCGTGAGTTTCTACAGGGAATCGATAGGGGAGGAGTTACTATTTATGTCATATATCTTTGGTGACGAACATATAACTGATATGGGCCTTTTTTCAAACCAGTACTCGATAGCGTACGCTTATTTTGGAACATTTTCGTAACTTCACACGTTAAACATAATAAGATACGTAAAAACATCAACCTTCTCTAAAGTTCAGCGCACGAATTATCCACACTGAAGGAATAAAGAATAAAGTTTGTGATTTTTAGGGTGGGGTGAGGGGGCTGCTGTTTCATACTCGCCACCATATCGGTTGTTGTATTGTCACTCAGCGAAAAGTAAGGGAACGGTTAAGGCCATACGATTTACAATCGCTTCCAGTGTATAAACCGTGCGACCAAATTGTCGCTTTCATCACATATAAAATAATCACATTGTGCAGATTAAATTTCAAGGGAAGAAGCTATAGCTATAAAACATAACTTACCTTATTTCCACTGTCAGATTTCTCTCTCTTCACAGTTTTTGTTCTTCTTCTCCTCCTTTTGAGGACAATGCCAAGGGCAACAACAGAAACAACCACAAAAACAATGCCACATGGTAAAGCTATAGCTACAGGTGATCCACCGGATGAACTTGAAGATGGTGTACTAGGAAAAATCATAAATAGTGCAACCATTACTTTTGGAAAACATCCATGAGAAGATGATCCGTTCGCAATTTCACCCTAACAAACAGTATATTAGAAGAAGCTAAAGAAGACAGAGAGCAGGGAACTGAAATTGCTTGAAAACGGTTACAATCTATGATGAAATACAATTATTTTGATCGTACAGTAAGATTAAAGCATTTTAGATTTTCTGCCACCAAAAACATTTTTTCCTCATATGTTGAAAGATTGAAATGTGTATATTTACTAAGTTGACTATGCATCATTTATATAAATACCGTATAAATGTTTTTCCTGACTAATGAGAAGTTGCCGTGACGAATTGAGCTTGCACTTTGACATCAATAATATAATAAAATTAAAAATATAATACCTTAATTTTTATTCTCATATTTCAGTAATTATATCATGAAAATAAAATATAATTAAATAGTACATGGCACGAAGTTAGGCAAAGACTATTCACTTACCTTGCGTTGCATGCTCTGAGTCGTTTACGTTAAGTTTGATTTCATGTTCATCAACTCCGACATAATTCTCAGCAGTGCACACATACAACCCTTCGTCACTGTCATTAACTACGGAGATGTGCAATATACTGTCATCACCCCCTGCCTCAAGTTCTATACCGTTCTTTGTCCACGTGATTGTCAGCACTTGGGTAGGCGTCCGCGCTGCAGTGAAGACTCACAGGTGACCCTGAGGTGACAGTGACCTCCTCATTTTCCGGTTTGTTATAGCTGGTCTATCTGCAGATATTGATTGAGGAAAAAATTGGCTTCTTTACATGTTTTCCACGATTGTTTGTCGAAACCATATAGTATAACCATGGTATAACAATATGCAATAGGTAAATGTGTTTTGGCGCTGATTTCAGTGGGAAAGTGGCCGTTAATTTGCATTTTGATGTAACCACATGTGTGCCACTACTATTGTACTAATTCTTAGATTCTATTTTAACGGTATAACCCTCAATGTTTTATGCTTCAAACTCTGCAGATTAGCTTTAGCGCTCTCAATTCTAAAAAATGGGAGTGTATGCTTTGTTTACATTGAAAAGATTTGTGTAATCCTAATTGCCAATTATTATTACAAATCTTTATTTACGTATTACTCTCAATAATTCTATAGTTCTTTTCACAACACACCTCTTTTCATAGAGGTCGAGAGAGAGAGATTAACATGTATTTTGATAAGTACTAACAAAAAGGCATATAACAAGAAAATATAAAATTAAACGCATTAAATATACGAAGAACACAGACAAAGAAAAAACCTGTAAAACAAAAAAAAATAAGACCTGCATGACTATTGGTTACAGGAGATATATTTTTTCAGAAGAGGCATGTACAGTCTAAGAAGCATTTCTGTTATTTATTGCAAATACAAAGACTCTTGGTCGCTATCTTACTTACAATGTACATGGAGTTCAGTGTTTTTACTTCTTGCCGATTCGATTGTGCCGTCTGCAAAACTCGTGTTGGCTACACAATAGTAACTACCATCGTTCCAGCGTTGTACGACCCCGAGGTCAAAGGTGTGATTTTTGACCCATCGATTTTCAATCGTCTGAACCTCATTGACAGTTTCATTGATGTGATACAATGTAATCGAATACGGATCAGGTACCCCGTTGATCACTGTACATGCAATGCTACTTTGGGCGCCTTCTACAACAGCGCTTTCCGGGCCCTGGACGTTGACGACTGAAATGTCTATAGTTGAATGAAATACACATGGGTGAATGTTGAAAAAGATATGAATTAATGGTATACTCTCTTACAGCCTATTGCTTGCTACGCACGATGGCTGATGTAATCTTGCAAAGCATGAGCTAGAGTAACCATTGAGGGTAAGTGGCAGCCCGTTGAGCAAAACACCACTCGCCATAGACTGTACCCATCGAAGGGCTGTGAATGAGTCGAGATATTATGGAAGAGACAGACAGACAGAGACAACAGACAGGCAGACAGACAGACACTCACTGGCAGGCAGTGTTAGGGGAGAAATAGACAGAGAAAGACATATTTACCAGGAGAGAGAGAGAGAGAGAGAGAGAGAGAGAGAGAGAGAGAGAGAGAGAGAGAGAGAGAGAGAAACGCACAATCTGAGAGTAGGGAGAGTTATCTTAGAGTGTCAGAGTAACATACAAAGGGACACACAGTGACAAACAGCAGTCCTGGACAAAACTGCAGAGAGATAGAGTGATAGCAGGACAGGGACACTGTTGAAACTTTGGTGTGGATCGTTGTTCGGCTTTCTGATTATAATCAAAATACCTTAATCGTATAGTGATTGAAAATGTGTATGACTGTTCAAAATTTAGTATGTCTTGATTAACACTTGCAATAGACTTGAGTCACAATATGCAGGCTGAAACAGGTAATATAGGGCTCAGCCCTTGGTGTCGCGCCAGGGTTAAGATTGGCAATGTTATTTGTATTGATTCATGATAAACTGTAATTGTTACTTCATAAACGTTTATATGCCAACTATGCCCAGTTTCCCTCTGATGAAAGCAGTTCACGTACACACGACGTCAAACCCTGCACAGGCTGCAGCAGGGCAGGTATAGATTTTCTGTAGCGTGTAAACATTTTGGACAAAATTGGGAATTTTTACAATGATAACAGCCTATTGCGATAAACAAGGGACGTATTACGCAATCATTATCATTGCAATGGTAACCGCACTGCCCACCTTCCACTTGCAAGCTGAAACTATAGCGTTCCGTCTAAAAACTTGCAATTTTTGAATCTAATTATTGACACAGGGGGCGCTCTTCTATAATTCAATCCCAGCATTCTTTGCGTATGCCCCCGTTCATGTGCACGACAGTTTTCTCCGTTTATCTATATCAACGATACTTTGTATCAGCGACAAGGTGTATAATAACATTTACTGGCTAATAAAAGAGGTATATTTTATAAAAGGCATGTTATATCATAGTAATTTGTTTCGTATTTGTTTATTTACGAGTACTCAAAAAAAAAACATGGCGGCGCCCCAGCTGAGAAAGAAGGGTACACTTCCGGTTACTCGCATAGTATTATGAATAAGCGCATGCGTAGTCAGTAAGCCGCTGGCGCGACTATTAACAATACAATTCCTGTTGGAATAGATGCCTATCAAGATGCAAGTGTGTCTTCACAGTATTATGCTAATGACCGCATAACGACATAAATGTGATAATACTGATGTCAAAAGCTACGGAGACTTTCTTGCTTCGTTCTTGTTACTTGATTCTCAACGAAGTGTTAAAAATGAAATCACAGCTACAAAATTAACTCCAATACTCACACTCTATAATCAATTCTGTTATGTTGAATCCAGTCCCTGTTCACCGTCATAGAATGTGTTCACTGCCGTGCAATTGTACACTCCGGCATCACTACGATTAGCCCGGTAAATGGTGTGAATTAATTCAGACGATACCACGTGTCCATCGAAAGTCCACTTGTGGTCCTCCGAGAAAGGATTCGAATCGACAGTACACGCTAGCGTAACAGAGGCTTGCTCCTTGACTCGTATTTGCGATTGTTGTAAATTTATTTCGGGTTTGTCTGTAATACATCAATAAAAGTAGTGAGTCTTGAACCTTCATTTTATAGTTTTATGGGAAAATTTTCAATATTTCCCCATATCTTTATATAAGATAAATTAAGTTCAATTACGGGTAACTGATGTGTAACAGAATACACAGTTTGTCTTGACCCCATCTTATGGGTTCTTTGCCTATGCTAAATTTCCAAGGTTGAATACATCAATGTCTAGGTGAGCATTTTATGCCAGTTAAGTCTTTTCGTTCCCGTTTCACTATTAATAAAGTGACTTAATCGATCGAACTTACATTGTACATCGAGGATAGTTGTGTTCTTTCCATAGCCTCGATCGCCATCATAGAATGTGTTGGCCCCTATACATGTGTAATTCCCCGAGTCGAGGCGACTTACTCGGTCTAGAAAGAGATGGGCACCGGGTACCATTTTCCCGTCTTTTAAGAGCCACCAAATATCCACGTCTAATGGGTTCGCGTGTCTGACGTTGCATGACACAGATACATTGTCTTCTTCCTTGCAGACATGCTCTGCCGGCACGTAAAGTGTAGGTGGGTCTGGTGAGGGAAACAATAACAGCTTAAGGGGGAGCTGCATGTTGCCAAAACAGTTTTTTTTTTCAATAAAGCAATAGTTATCATCAAAGATGACAAGGAAACCCCCTCATACTATATATTTTCAACAAGCAGAGACTCTAAAGTCTAGTATGGTAGCAATAGTTCACTCGAAGGATGAAATGGGTGTATTAATGATAAAAATTAATTTAAGTCAAAAATTTGCTTTGTTTTCTGAAATGTAATATTTCACTTCAAAGGAGAGTATATGAAGAAAAAAACGACTTTTTAAATTTGCATTATCTATCCTCATTCTAAAATGGAAAGGATTCAAAGACTGACACTCAAAAAGTGGTAAAAATCATGATTAGCAAAACTAAAATGCCTCTTACTTAAAATATAAGAACTTTATTGACAAACCATAGCGTGATTTTATTATGTAGCATTTGAGAGACATAAATTCAAAATTTCAGAAAATTTGACCCAGCCAGAGTGAAGTTAAATTTTTTGAAAATTTTTAAATTTGGAGGAAAGTGAAGCCAGGCAATCGGGTCATTTGCATAGCTTTGCATAAATTAACAATTCTGTATCAGGCAACTTACGTCTACCTAACAAGCTCAAACGTGAGTGTAATAAATATTTTAATCTTATTTAACTACTTAATCAAAATTGAATGAACATTTGCGAAAAGTGATTTTACGAGCAAAATACACTGCGTACGGTGCAGCGCCCCCTTAAATGTAATAAAACAAAGTTATTTAAAGTATTTAGAATAAAAGCATTTAACTTCAGCTTTCATACTAATGTGTATGCATTTATAGCAGACATGCTGCTGTTAGTTCCTCTTTCTAATAAGTAATATTACACACTTACGTCAATAAAAATGTCAAATACATTTGGAACTTACATTGCACGATTAGCTGAAATGACTTTGAGCTTGCTGCCGTGACACCATTCCAAAATCTGTTGGAAGCTTCACAAATATAAACACCGCTTTGTTGTCGCTGAACTTGTACACACATCAACATTTCACCGTTTGATAAGCAGTCTGTGTCATTCTTCCACGTAACGTTTGGTAATGGATTGGCATCGGCAGAACAGATTATAGTAAGTTCCTGTCCTCGATCACGACTATTGTTTCATTGAAATGGTCAATTTTCTGGCGAATCTATTGTAAAGAGACAAAATAATAATGGCTACAATTCGTTACAGGTTTTACACTGTAGATGACCACCCCCCGGAAAAAAATAATGATAATAAAATAAATTTGGCTCAAGTCACCCGAATTCATCAAAACGTCGTTCGATGCTTTGGTACAAAATTTCACAACCATTGACAACACCTAACAGTCAGCATATAACTATGATGCAAAATGGGGAGACACCAGACCCGAGACCTATGTAAGAAACGGAGATGATTTTTCGCAGTTAAATCGGAATGTTGCCAAGCATGATACGGAATGTCCGACTGTCCGATAATATGCGTTTCAGCAAGCGTTTGTATTTTCAAGTTTGAAACGAAGTGTATGACAGTGTTGAATATTTCACAAAGGAAGCATTTAATATAATCACACAGAGCAGGAACGCCGCGGTACTTACATTGTACATCCACAAAGATTGACGAATTTCCATACCCAATGTGTCCGTTAAATATGTATTATTGGCATGACACGTATATGTTCCGGCGTCTGATATCGTTGAGTTTGTAATGACCAGCGTTTGGCTATTGTTGACGATGTCATCATAGGGATCGGACCAAACGATATCAGCTTCAGGATTAGCATCAACAATGCAACTTGCGAGGTAAACATCGCCCTCTATCACTTTACCATAGCTACTGTCTTCTATTCGTACCAACGGTAAATCTGAAACGTTTCATCATTGGTTTGTTGTTATTGTTTGTTCCTAAAACGTAGTTTTCATGAATTTCAAATTGTCTTCCCTTTATTTAAAGGAGGAAAAATATGTATATATATATTGCATCCCTTACCATCGCTTCATCGTATTTTATTGTCTTGGAATAATCCTTCATCTGTCTCTGTCTGTCTGTGTAGGTCTCTGTCTCTACATCTGTTCTCTGTTACTCTGTCTCTCTCTCATTTTATCTGCTCTTTTCTTCTCTTTGTGGGTTTTTGTCTGCATTTTCAAAGACAACGAATGTTTCTGTCGAGTTTTTTTTTTTACTTACAGTTAACGATAACGTCATATGACACATTCCCTCGTCCGGTACTGTTATCATAATACTTATTTTCAGCCACACAAATGTACGTCCCATTGTCTTGTCTGGTGACATTGTCAATCAGCAATAATCCATCGCTTGCCCTCCGTCCATCAGGTCCTAACCAGTAAAAATCTTGCAAAACTTCAGGATTACCATACCCTGTAATTAGACAGAGGGCAAACACCTTGTCGCCTTCCAATACTGGTCTGATCGTCTTGTTTGTCACAGCTACTGTCGCTGGGTCTGTCAATATCAAAAAGTAAGGCGGTGATGAGAAGAGACACATAGGTGTACAACAGACAAGAAAGGATAATTTGAAAGTCCATAATTATAGTGACTTCTCCTGCTATACACCATGACTGTGTTCATTTCAATAAATTAATTTCGAACAGTGTGCGGCTTCAGCCGAAATTTTGCGCATCTGAATGTCTGGTGCCCCACCCAATGCCACCCACATCCATCTAGAAAGCATCGTACATGAGTTTCAGTAGAATATTTTATATTTTTCATTGAGGAATTTATCCCACTTTCAGTAACACGTTCTGCAGGCCCTATACTCAGGTATTGACATATTGCAGAAAATTTACCAAAGGAATGTTGCCCTCTATCTCTATAGACCGAGCACATGCACCAGCAAACAGGGAGTCAGAGAATGAGGGAGAGGGAATAGAGACAAACAAACGCACGGTCAGAGAGTACGGGAGAGTTATTTTAGAGCGTCAGAGAAACGTAAACAGGGACACACAGTGACAAATAGCAGTCCTAGACAAAACTGCAGAGAGATTAAGTGATAGTAGGGCAGGGACACAGTTGAAAGTTTGGTGTGGATTGTTACTTGGCACACACATTTTTTTTTACTTTTAGTTTTCTGATCATAATCGGAATACCTTAATCGTTAGTGGTTGAAAACATGATAAGGAAACCCCTAATACTATATATTTTCAAAAAGCAGAGACTGTAAGTTTAGTATGGTAGCAGTAGTTTACTCGAAGGATGAAGTAGGTGTATTAATGATAAAAAATAATTTAAGCAACAAATTTGACTTTATTTTTTGAAATGTAATATTTCACTCCAAAGGAAAGTATATGAAGAAAAAAAGACTTTTTTAATTGCATTATCTATCCTCATTCTAAAATGGCAAGGATTCAAAGACTAACACTCAAAAAAGTGGTAAAACTCATGATTAGCAAAATTAAAATGCCTCTTCTTAAAATATGTAAGAATTAAATATGTAAGAACTTTACTGCCAAACAATAGAGAGTCATTTTATTATGTTATTTAAAGAACATAATTTCAAAATTTCAGACAATTTGACCCAACCAGAGTGAAGTAAACTTCTTTGAAAATTTTGAAATTTGGAGGAAAGTGAAGCCAGGCAATCGGGGTGATTTACATAAATTTGCATAAATTAACATTTCAGTATCAGGCAAATTACAGCTACCTAACAAGCTAAAACGTGAATCCAATCAATATTTTAATCTTTAGTTACCAACTTAATTAAAATTGAATGAATATTTGCGAAACAGTGATTTTTGAGCAGAATACGCTGCGTACGGTGTAGCGCCCCCTTAAATGTAATAAAACAAAGTTATTTAAAGTATTCAGAATAAAAGCATTTAACTTCAGCTTTCATACTAATGTGTATGCATTTATAGCAGACATGCTGCTGTAAGTTCCTCTTTCTAATAAGTAATATTACACACTAACGTCATTAAAAATGTCAAATACATTGGAACTTACATTGCACGATTAGCTGAAATGACTTTGAGCTTGCTGCCGTGACACCATTCCAAAATCTGTTGGAAGCTTCACAAATATAAACACCGCTTTGTTGTCGCTGAACTTGTACACACGTCAACATTTCACCGTTTGATAAGCAGTCTGTGTCATTCTTCCACGTAACGTTTGGTAACGGATTGGCATCGGCCGAGCAGATTATAGTAAAGTTTCTGTCTTCAATCACGACTATTGTTTCATTGAAATGGTCAATTTCTGGTGAATCTATTTTAAAGAGATAAAATAATTATGGCTGCAATTCTTTCCAGGTTTCACATTTTGGGTGACAAAAAAATATAGAATTTGGCTTAAGTCACCCAAATTCGTCAAAACGTCGTTCGATGCTTTGGTACAAAATTTCACAACCATTGACAACACCTAACAGTCAGCATATAACTATGATGCAAACATGGGGAGACACGAGACCCGGAGAACCATGTCAGAAACGGAGATGATTTTTCGCAGTAAATCGGAACTGTTGCCAAGCAAGATACGGAATGTCCGACTTCTTCAACTTTTGTCGACTCAAATATGCGTTTCAGCAAGCGTTGGTATATTCAAGTTTGAAAGCATGTATATGACACTGTTGAATATTTCGCAAAGGAAGCACTTAATATAATCACACAGAGCACGAACGCCGTGGTACTTACATTGAACATCCACAAAAATTGACGAATTGCCATACCCAATTTGTCCGTTAAAATATGTATTATTGGCATGACACGTATACGTTCCGGCGTCTGATATCGCTGAGTTTGTAATGACCAGCGTTTGGCTAATGTTGACGATGTCATCATAGGGATCGGACCAAACAATATCAGCTTCAGGATTAGCATCAACAATGCAACTTGCGAGGTAAACATCGCCCTCTATCACTTTACCATAGCTACTGTCTTCTATTCGTACCAACGGTACATCTGAAATGTTTCATCATTGGTTTGTTGTTATTGTTTGTTCCTAAAACGTAGTTTTCATGAATTTCAAATTGTCTTCCCTTTATTTAAAGGAAGAAATTTATGTATATAGATATTGCATCCTTTACCATCGCTTCATCGTATTTTATTGCCTTGGAATAATCATTTATATGCCTCTGTCTGTCTATGTGTGTCTCTGTCTCTACATCTGTTCTCTGTTACTCTGTCTCTCTCATTTTATCTGCTCTTTTCTTCTCTCTGTGGGTTTTTGTCTGCATTTTCAACGACAAAGAATGTTTCTGTCGTGTTTTTTTTTACTCACAGTTAACGATAACGTCATATGACACATTCCCTCGTCCGGTACTGTTATCATAATACTTATTTTCAGCCACACAAATGTACGTCCCATTGTCTTGTCTGGTGACATTGTCAATCAACAATAATCCATCGCTTGCCCTCCGTCCATCAGGTCCTAACCAGTAAAAATCTTGCAAAACTTCAGGATTACCATACTCTGTAATTAGACAGAGGGCAAACACCTTGTCGCCTTCCAATACTGGTCTGATCGTCTTGTTTGTCACAGCTACTGTCGCTGGGTCTGCCAATATCAAAAAGTAAAGGCGGTGATGAGAAGAGACACATTGGTGTACAACAGACAAGAAAGGATAATTTGAAAGTCCATAATTATAGTGGCTTCTCCTGCTATATACCATGACTGTGTTCATTTCAATAAATTAATTTCGAACAGTGTGCGGCTTCAGCCGAAATTTTGCGCATCTGAATGTCTAGTGCCTCACCCAATGCCACCCACATTCATCTAGAAAGCATCGTACATGAGTTTCAGTAGAATATTTTTTATTTTTCATGAGGTATTTATCCCACTTTCAGTAACACGTTCTGTAGGCCCTATACTCAGATATTGACATATTGCAGAAGTTTACCAGAGGAATGTTGCCCTCTATCATTATATCATGAATATATACAATGGAAACCATAGAAAGAATCAACTTTAGAACTCGAAGGCTCGTTAAAAGATTAAATTCAGTATATTTTTCGATCGGATTTGAGCGAACACATCGCAGCACCAACCGCTTGGCCAAAGAAAATTATCGACAACTGGTCTGAATCATTCTTAACACATGTCACTAACTGTTACTAATACGAAGTCAACATGGTAAGAAAATATATAAGGCTGGCAATTTAAAGCGTACACCATCGTCTGCGACAATAAGCACCTATTAAAACCGGAACTCTTGATATACTTAGTACCATAACTTATACCTACACTGCACGTCAACGATTATGTCGTCTACGCATGTCGCTGGGGCCAAAGGTCTGACGGAATATCTCGGTTTTCGTACTGGCAGTTATACACCGCACCATTGTCGCCTTTTTGAAGTGTCGTTGAATATTCCAGTAACGAACTATTGCCACGCAAGATTTCTTTTCCGTTTTTAAACCAAACTAGGTCACCCAGTAGGTCACCATTGATATGGCAGCTAAATACCGACTCGTTTTCATCTGATACCACTGCAGGACCTGGACTGATCCCACAAATGGGTCCATTTTCTGTAATTAAAGAAATATAGCCATATACGCTTAGAGCATATTTACAAAGGGAAGACACAAAATATGAAGAAAAGATATAAAAATAATAGCAAGAAAAGACAAGCAAACCCAGAGACTCAAAACACTGTTTTTGTATAGAATACAAAATGCATACAACTTAATGATATTCTGTTCATTACCTACAAATTCAGTGACAAAAAAGTATGTTCATATTCATGATGAATTTTCTTTTTTTGTTAACGCAGTATGTGCTTTAAGTACGAAAGACAGACTTTTGTTCAAGCTCACCTCCTAGAGGGTTAGATTATTAAACAATGAATTCTAACAAATTGATAATCCATATTTCTGTCCCCATAGCCCATTCAACCTCTATTTCATGATGTAAAAAGCTTCCGCCAGAAATAAAGATATATTAAATAAATAATATTGACATTTCCTAAAGCTGCCTAATGTGATTTTTGTCCTTTTTCCCGTCTACCAATTTATCGTCAGTAGCTGATTAAATAAACATCATTAGTATGTTACAAACCGAGTACTTTAAGCTCTGCGTCTGCGCTGTGCTGAAGACCAGGCGGGCCGAGCAAAGTGCACGTGTAAGTGCCACCAAAATCTAAAGGTACGTTCGTCATGAGCAAATGATATTCTTGATATCCTCCAATCGATGCTTCGCCAATCAAGCTGTATCCCGGCCGAAGTATAGTGAAGTTGCTCGTTACTTTAACAGGGCGAGTATTTTCTTCAATTTTCCATGTTGGCGTCTCGCTTCCAAGATTTCGGAAACTGCAATTCAGCTGTGCGTCCCTGCCAACCACTGTGACTGTATCAATAGGGGTCTCTTCAAAACTTACTGCCTGTGCATCTAAATAAACCATATATATGATATATATATATATATATATATATATATATATATATATATATATATATATATATATATATATATATATATATATATATATATATAATATATATGTGTGTGTGTATGTGTGTGTGTGTGTGTGTGTGTGTGTGTGTGTGTGTATGTATGTATGTGTGTATATATACCTAAAACAGAGCGTATAAATAGTAACACAAATAATTGAAAAGAATTTTGACACTAAGCTCAAATTTATATGTTTTGGCATACCATTCTATTTGTAGGTGGTGTTAAAATGTGATAAAATATTTGTTTTGGTTGCGACATTTTGAAACCAACTCAGAGTGTTTGTTTAACAGCGTAGATTTGTCAGCATAGGTAATGTGTAACTTTTCTGATATACAAAGATTACATCACTTTCTGACGTTAGAATAACTTCATGCTTGGTAAATAATTGACCACGAGATGTCAAAGACCTTGGCCTTGTCTTGTAAAGACCAAATAAACTTTGACAGCTGCTTGCTATTCCTGTTTTTGTTGTTATATATTACAGAACGATTGCATGTATTATCGAAGCGAGTCTTGAAGCTGTTATCAGTGAGTTCGATGTAGTCTTTTCTTGCTGACTGCCGTTGATACCTTTGCCTTGTGAACGCATGTGATTAGCATGCCTTAAGGGCCATGTAGCCTTGTCTCGGGAACTGTAATCGGCTAATCCATTTTCACTTTGGTCTCCAACGATGACGGCCTCTAATTATGCGATTTGATTATACTTGCCATATTCTTCATACAGCTGTAACTAACTTTAATTGTGTTTCTTCTTTTCAATCGAAACACAAAGTGAGTTACGGCTGTATGAGGAATCAAATCGCATAATAAGAGGGTAATCACCGGAGATCAGTGTTAGGATCAACCAGGTGATTGTTATTGCAGGGTTAAGTCTGCATGCCCCAATACGCTTTAGTTAAAAAAGTGAAAAATAAAAGCAATATATAAGAAAAATAATAAAAGTCACAACTCATAAAATCAGGAAATGGTTAAAAATAGATCAAGATGTAAATCCCATGTGTAAAATGACTAAAAAAGGTAATTTTTTAACCCTACTTTAAAATTATCAAATGACTGAAGAGCACCAAGGTGTGACAGTAGATAATTTCACAAACCAGGCGCATAAGTTGAAAACACTCTATCTCCATAGTAAGCTGTGTGACCAAGGGTTGATGTAAGTTAACTTCCCCATTAGAGTGTGAGCTTAAGGTGTGACTGGTGCAACGTCGAATCTAGAGTTCACAATATAAGATGGTACATGACTACAGAGAACTTTGAAAGTAATACGAACAATTTTAAATTCGATGCGTTGTTAAACAGGGAACCAACGGAGGTAAAAACGAATGCGAGTTATGTCATTACTTTTCTTGTTCTTGATAGAAAGAGCTGTCGAATTTTGAAGTGTTTGCAGTATGCGTATTTCAAATACGCCATGATCGTGCTCTTTGCTATCGAATACCAATGAAACAGTTCATAGGATTCTACACACCTAATTTCGTATTGTCGATATAACTTCACAGACTGTTAGGATAATGATGCTTCCATTCATGTATGCGAAGATTTACCTTAGCAAGTCGCCCGGAGAGAAATACACACTTATAGCGCCTAATGACCTAAAACAATTTACGGCAGAGTCTGATTCCGATAGTCTACTTCCAGAGACACGTGATTTACGGAAAGCTAGGTGACGCTCTTCTGTAGCTTTGAAAATATCGCTAATGTTTAGACAAACATTTGCGACAAGCCTCAAAAGGCCGATTCTTTCACAATTTTTTTCTGATCTACCACTTGTTTGGATTCATTATAAAGCTCTTTGTATAAGAAATCTTTTCACGGTCTTAGATTTTGAAAATCAAAAATTTCAATATTCTCCATAGAGTTAAACACAGGGATGGCAGCAATTTGAAATTACCAAGATCGGTACACTTTGGGTAATTCGTGTCTCTAGAACCTACACAGTGACCTATGATTTTTATTTTTCAATTTGAAAGAGAATGGTTGAAAGATTTCTTTAGAAAGTATTCAACAAAAGTCAACATATTTCACTTTCGAGGCCCTTGCTACCTCAAGGGTGTTATTCGGTACAATTGCCGACCGCTCTTTAGCTTCTGTGTCGAAATGAAATGGCACTGTCGTGACGTCGAACTAGCCAGGTAAACTGTGAACAATGTGCAGAATTGCAACAGTTGCAGCGCTACAAAGAAGTTCACCGTGAAAGAGATTAAGTGAAATAACGTCATCTTCCACTTATAGTAATCAGATCGTGCTTGTTCTACCGGCTGGTAAAATCCAGTTAAAGATTTATTGTCTAATAGGACCAATAAAGGAACAATCACAACTTAAATAGCGTTTATAACTTTTAGATTGTATAAATGTTTAAACAATCGACCGTAAATTTTATTGCTCAAATAACATCTGTACCAACTGCAACTCTTAGCATATCTTTTACCAATTAGTTTCTTTTTTTTTTGAAATCGTCAGTTTGCTCCTTTTTTTTGAAAATGTTTTTTTTTCTAATGGTCAACTTAATACGTGGTCAAAGCGTCTACTTGCCTGCTGCCACATTCCATCATCGTGTATATTTGTAGCACACAGAGTTTTAAATCGTGAAAAATCAAAACTCTATAACCTACATTATGTATAATTGCTGTTTCTCAAAGAAAATTGAAAACATTATATGGTTGAGCATGCTTACTTAGATTTAGTTGAAACATTCATATAATCTGCTTTGCGAAATCTAGTCGAAATAAGCAATAAAATATTTGACGCAATGAATGCACTATCGTAAACACGGCTTTGCTTTCTGCATGGGATTCTCACTGTGAGTTGCTCATTGTGAATTGTGTGAAAACTTGTCTTGTTTCATGTCCACATGTTTCGTAGCATGGCAGAATTATTAGACAGTAGCCTGGTAAAATATGTCGCTCACTTAACTCTAAGGCTATGGTTGTTAGATAGTGTACTTACCGACTTCTGTGTATACAAGCAGATGCAAGCACAAAACACAGAAAATAGAAGACAGCGATCCAGTGGCATGCATCTCTACTTCAAGATTACGTATTCGCTCAATCGATGCCTCTTTTAGAGCGGTTTCTATGCAATTGTTGTGTCACTTGCACGAATTCAAACCGCACAGTATTTTTTTTGTGATTTACCTGTCAATTACAGTTTTAGTATGAAACTTGGGAAAAATACTGTTACCGGTATTTACCCTTGCGTCATTCTGTACATTTACACTGACCTGGTAATTGATAACAAGGATTAACAATAAACGCACAAGTTCTGCATTAACGGTTCGTAAACACTGTCATAATACTTCCTATACACTAATGTTCTGTAACCCCTCATCTATCCTATAGGCATAGCAAAATATAATCAAACGGAAATGTTCCACATAAATCTGCAAATACAAATGCAGATCAATTACCCAAATACAAATATCATTTTACACACGAATTCGCAAATACATTATTCACGCCTGTGAGTTTGTCTGTCTGCGTGATTACGATTAAACCGCCAGACTATTGGCCTTTGAAGTCACATTTACTGTGCCAATTTATTAACCTATGGGGGCGTGCCTTATACATCGCTATTTCCCCACGCCATTAGCCTAGCGAAATTGCGATGCATTATCAAAACGCAGATCGTCTATGTAGCTGACACGAACTTTGTGATACCAGCTATCAAATACTATGAAAAATAGTAAAGAATGAGCTACAAAATCACTATCATTTTTCATTTGCAGGTAGAATAAGTCTGTGACTTTGTATGAAATACTGTAAAAATAGTAGAAAGTGAGCAACCTGCTGAAAGTTAGTCGAGGAGACCTTAAACTTTTACACTACCCAAAACATTAGTATTTCATTGTCGGCTACACGGACTGTGTGCCCTTAAAATCATGTAAGGGAGATTTAGCTGCAATAGGAAATAAATAATCAGTGCTTTCTGAATATCCCACATGTTCAAGCTGTTTTTGCCATGATGTACAATTGGCTGCAATGTAGGCACGGCAAGAGTACGAAACATTGTGTATCATTTCAATATCTGGCTATCGTCGAGTTTCTGCGCCATTCTTATTCTAGAAAGTACTACACTTTTATAAGGCGTATTTTTTCGTTTAGTTCTCAACACTGGTCGTTGTTTAGAAAGCCGATGAGAATACCCCGGGCGTGACTAGGTAACCTCCGGTTACTTTCCAACAAATCGTCACACAGGGGAAGCAGACGATAGAAATTGCTATTTTCGTGACTTTATCATGCAAATGGTAACTCAAAAAGGAGTAAAAGCTGCTCTCGAAACAGTCAGCAAAGGTTGACAGTTGTGTAAACGTTTATTTTTTTGTACGTCTCACGCACGTTTTGTAGATTAAATTATAGATAACAAGAACCGACCCATTTGAGAGTTTGGATAGAACACACAACGGAAGTGCAAAATTACTTATTGAGTTGATTGTAGAGACCGAACTTATTTAGGATAGAGTTTATTTGTCCTAGCTTACTGCACAGTGCACGCATACAACAGGCTAAGTGACGAGATATTTACCTTTCTGTACAGTTTTTATACTGTTATTCTTAATCATGACATTAAAGCCAATATTGTATTATGCCAGCTTTTCTCCACACAGATTTAGACATGGTTGATATGGCCTATTTTGGCCAAATCAAACATACCCACCACGTCTATTAAAATCATGAGTTTACTTTTCTCGTTTATGCACACACTTTATCGATTGGAAATCTGGGGAATGGTTATTACATCAGGTTGACAACTCCCATATGTGGGCAGCCAATTCAGATTACTCTTTACACGGAGCTAGCTCCATGCTCTTTGTAAGACAGTTGCGATTCCGAATAAAGCAAGACAAATTTGTTGGTTGGACTAATTTCCCTACAATTACAACACTAACGTCCATCAAACAGGAAAAAATATGCAGACCTAGCAAAACCGTTTGTAATGACATTCGAGACACAGAGAGCATGTAATGACCAAGATATTCCATAATGCTTGCCGTAGAGCATGCCGGTCTATCTATCTCCGCTTTTGGCTCTATGACTAACCATGGAGATTGCATGAGGTAGACGAGAACTTTTTACCTCCTTGGCCTGACGTATGCGTTACCTAAAAATAAAGTCACGGAGGTTAATATTTAAGTTATTTTCTGTTACGGTATCAACCGATGCGCGATGGTCAGCTATTAGCCCTACGGCCGGTATGAGTCAAGAGTGCTCGGCTATGACTACACCGTAGCCGTATTATAGCCATGCCACGCAGAGCGGAGTAGCGCGTGTGTAGACGCCAAAGAAGTAGCCGAGGCCCTTCTTTTATTGTACATGTGGTCTTTGGTCCTGGCAAAATTTGCAGCCACCTAAGTCTGTGTATGGTGATTTGTGTTCGTCCACAGTGTTTCCCTCTATTGTGGTGCAGGGTAACATAGTGAACGGGACATGTACACAAAGGTCCACACAGCATCGTACCTATGGTGCATCAGAAAAACATGAAATTTTTTTCTCTATAGAGAGGGATTCGATGCATACAATTCGCACCTAGTTAAAGCTTGTGGCAATTTTTTAGAGAACACAAACGGACCCTGAAGCATTTCCTCTAGTATTAACAATCCATGTAGGCACAGACCTTGTCCATGATATAGGAGACATTATAGGTTTTTACTCACTTGATCCACTATGTGGATTCGTGGGACACCATGGAATTAAGTTTCTTTTTCGCCCCAATCACGTGTATTGCAAATTTGATTGTATTTTTATCTTTATTGAACTGTTATGAACAATTGAACCACTTGACCTTGAACAATTTGATGTCAATTTGTTGCAGTTCTAGGCCCCCCTCCCCGACGGCTTCTCTCTATTCTCGTCGCTAAACATCCGGGTATTTAGCGTGGCGATTGAATCATTTGTTGCGTCACATCATGGTGAAAACAAATGACCGAAATTCGGATTTTTTGACTGCTATACTGTACAATACATTCAACGTTTCTAGGTAGATGAATGTTCAGTATGTCACACAATTTCTATATCCTTTGCTGTCTTGAAGCGTCTGATCTAAATCAACCCCTATGTTAGAACCCACCGAGAAGGAACTCGGCATGGCGTCTCAAACGTGACGAATTGGTAGTGTGACAGCTTTTTGCTGTTTAGAACTACTATAGGCAACAAGATGTCTAACCAGTACATAGGCCTAGGAGCATTACAAATGCTGAGAACAGCAAATTTAACCAATCGCGTACGCGTTTTCTGAAAACTGTCAAAATATTGAACTGATCTAACATTTGTAGATAAACATCAAGAACAGTAGTATTAGTGCATGTGTTATAATCCCGAGCAGGCCAGTTTTCTGGTTGGGAAAAGTTTGAATGATGTGTATCAATGGCTTGGTGTATTAATTAAAAATGTTTTAAAAAAATCCTGCATAAGGCAGAATACAAACTAGTATCGATAGACACTTCTGCTTGACACAAACGTGGTAGTAATGGCTTCCCTCGCTGTTTATCAATGTGTGTCTAACAGAAAGAATGATCAGTCCGTCTGCATTAACTGTATCATGTTTTGTCTACCTGAGTGTTGACATATTAATCGGCAGCAATCTGTTTAGATATCATTTACATGATAAGTATTTCGGCACCTCTGTTTTGTGTTCTATCCAAAAATTCAAACGAGTCGGTTCTTTTTATGTAGAGGGACCGTGGTACAATATTATCAACAAAACTTGTATGCGACCTACAAAAAAGGAAACGTAATGTATACACAACTGTCTGACTTCGGTGACTTTTGCTTTTACAGACTCTGCAGATTTTAACAAGTCTTTGAAACAGTTCACCAATATTCCACTGTTGGTGCTAACAACGCCGTTTTAAGTAATTTTAAACAGTCGATGAGCTTTTATTGTCAATGTAGTACGCACCGAAAAGAGAAAGACTTAAGCTTTTGCTCAAAACCAAAAGTAAAAATCAGGGGTCATAGTGCAAATTGTGGTTAAAGAGAAACAAATTATCCAAAATTACTGATATCCGAAATTCAAAAAAGGCCGCAATGCCCGTGTTAACTCTATGGAGAAAAACAACATTTTCCATTATCAACTTGAAAAAGATAAGAAGGTCAATGTTTTTCTTACTCCAAAAGCTTCAAAACAAGGCCCTACAAGAGGTAGATTAGAAAAGAATAGGAAAAATTTGACAGTCCGAATATATTTCCCCAAGGCGTGTTCTACCTTAAGGCATTAAAATCGGTGATCGGAAGGCAGAGTACGGTCATGGCGCCAAATAGACAGTAATACTATTTCTACAATTTGCATAACAAGTATTCGCTGATAAACAGTAACTGCAAAGTCACCTTTATGAAGATTTTAAACTGATCTGCAACACTGCAATTCTTACTTGATTGAAAGGCATGGGCGTATTGAAAGATATAGTTACCAAAACAAACATCCTCATCGACTAAAATAGGTTGCAGAGAGTTCACGCTTTGTTTTATTGCTTTATTGTATTTTGGATTAGATTGCAGAAGTAAATGCCGAAAACATAAATCCGTTTAAATGTTTGGTCTCTCTCTCTGTCTCTCTGTCTCTCTGTCTCTGAATCAATCAATCAAAATGAAAACCATTATTTGATAATATTTTGGTGCCTTAGAACTTCAATTAATACTTACCAGGGATCGTAAAAGGTAATTCGAAAGGTTTAGTTACACGTTTTAACGTGTAGTACGCTTACTGGTAAAACGGTCTCGTTTGAGTACGAATTTAGAACGTGTGGGCGAAATGATTTATTTGCACGGACCGCTTTGTTTACGTATGATTGCCTATAATGAAAGTATTTTACTATCATATCATAGAGGGCGCATCGGTGGTGAGATCATAGTTTTGATAGCAGACGGCAGGCGCAGCAACTTTCATTTGCGCAATTTGGTAAGTAGATTTTTATCGGTAAACAGAGAGAGAGAGAGAGAGAGAGAGAGAGAGAGAGAGAGAGAGAGAGAGAGAGAGAGAGAGAGAGAGAGAGAGAGAGAGAGAGAGAGAGGGGAACCAAACATCTAAAAGTGTTCATGTTTTCAGCCTTTGCTTCTGCAATCTAATCACAAATACAATAAAGCAATCAAACAAAGCGTGAACTCTGTGCAACCTATTTTAGTCGATGAGGATGTTTGTTTTAGTAACTATATCTTTCAATACGCCCATGCCTTTCAATCAAGTAAGAATTGCAATGTTGAAGATTAGTTTAACATCTTCATAAAGGTGAGTTTGCAGTTACTGTTTATCAGCGAATATTTGTTATGCAAATTGTAGAAATGGTATTACTGTCTATTTGGCGCCATGACCGTACTCTGCCTTCCGATCACCGTTGATCATGCCTTAAGGTAGAACACGCCTCGGGGAGAAATATTTGGGCTGTCAAATTTTTCCACTTTGATTCTGATCTACCTCTTGTAGGGCCTTGTTTTGAAGATTTTGGAGTAAGAAAAACATTGAATTTCTTATCTTTTTCAAGTTGATAATGGAAAATCTTAGTACTGGCTATCTAACTACCCATCTTGTTGACATAGACATATTAGCACCCGTTATCTAGCTACCCATCTTCTTGCACACGGCACTTGACCTCAGCCTTGCTTCATGTTTATTCATTCTAGGCCATCAGGCTGTCTGCCAAGCTATTACAACACTCCCTGCCGCTCGTCTTTCGCCACTCAGGCCTCCATTCATTGCCGTATCTACCGGACCACAGCATCGACAATGCCTCCTCGAAAACGAACCACCACGCATAACACCATACGTTCGTCCGGTAACTCGTGCAAGATCAGGGACACAAGGGGCATCGCCAACACTTGACCGCCTCGCTGCCGAACAAGGTTAGACCACTCCAACTGCACCGGCAACCGTAGAGACGACTGCCCTCGGTCTCCAACAACCTCCATCAGTTGCCGTTACCGTGCCGCAAGGCGGAACTCCGGTATCAACAAATCAAGTACCACCTCAATTGGCAGCCGCGACAATTGAAATGTTTTCGACCCTATTGACCTCGATGGCCAACATGGCCAACAACATGGCCAACATAGCAAATCTACTGCAACAACGCCCTCTCGCCGATCTGCGGGGACAAGCCTCCTCTTCCGGCAACAACAACAGCCCCCAGCATAACCAAGATTGCGGCGCCCAGGCAGCTCACGATACGCCCGTTTTAGCGACGCATCCAGGGGTAAATACTGTCGCGCTGGCCTCGAACTTTTCTGCCAACAACCTCCTCCAGGTCCGCGGCATACAATCCGAAAGGCTGCCAAACGTCGAACTGGTTTCATATGCTATTCGCCGGGATATTTTTCAGGTAAGGATATCAATCTTGCCTGCTTACTTATAACCGGCTGCAATTACAACGATGGCGAACGACATATCATCACCGGCAATGAAGCTCTGTCGCTGAAACCCCTCCAGGACGGCAGGGTTAATAGACCTCTCACCATTCCTGAATTCATTCAAGCTTTCACCGTCTATAAAAACGTCATGTGCGAGGCATTCCTTAATCGTCGCGCAGAATTTGATGCATACGTCACGGACATTGTTAGCATGTCAAAACGTTTCAGCGGTTTCGCCTTCTACGAATACCATCGCGAAATTTCTGCCAAGGCAGCTGCACTCTTGCTTAATCATGGCATCAAAGAAGACTCGGGGATTTGCGATTCGCTCATTTATACTTCGGCACACTCCGGTCTCAAGGCCAACCTTTGCAACGTCTTCAATATCGCCATGCATACCACCGACGTCTGCCCACACCTCGAGAGTAAGAGACCAAGCAGCAATCCCATAAGGTTCCAATCGCCTCATCGACCGTCGACAGAAGCGGGAGAAGACGCGTCACCTACCAGGGCAAGGAAATCTGCAATAACTTTAACTCCCCGGCTGTTTGCAAACAAAGTAACTGTGGTTTTTCCTGTCTATTTATGTTGCCACAGAATATCGAGTTTCAGATAAGATTTCATTATTTTCAATATAGAAAAGCCATTTTAAATTAGGATTGGGGTCGTGGTTTGCTATATTTCATTTTCATTTTATTGGAGTCTAAGCGGCACTGAAATGTGTACGCGCCGAGACGATATTAACTACAATTTGATATTTCGTTGCGTAGCAGACTAGTACACTAGTCCTAGACTTCAATTTCGTAGGCATTTATTATGAAAACATAATAAATCGAAGGATAAACTTCGGATGCAGCCAACGGAGCAGTTCACTTGGAGCAGGGGGAATTTTTTTTTTTGCTTGAGCGGGATACATAGATTCAGCTGCCAGGGAGCAAATTTTAGGGGTTTTTGTGTCGGACAAGGCAGATATCGGTTGATTGGCCTGGGATTGAGGGAAAATGAATCGGGAGAGGGAAAATTACTTGTAAAACGGGGACAAAGAGAAAGTGCAGCCTCTTTTTAAAATCAAATAAGAGAAAAGTCGATCGCGACAAGTTTTTTTTTGTCATAAGGCAAGGGAGCTTAGTGCAGGGGAATGATAAAATTTAAGGGGAAGTTTTTTCCAGGGTAGAGAAAAAGGGACAAGTTTTTTACGCCACATGGCAAGTAGCTTCAAAAATTAAAAATTGGGAGGGTAAATATCCAAAAATATGTGGGTAGTTTGAGTGCAGGAGGTTAAGTCGAACAATTTTCAGTTAGATGGCAAATTCAGTAAGAACAGCTAATTAATTACCCTTTGGGATTAAGATTAGTCAGTTTACATTACTTTTCCTGTACAATATATGTTATCATGATGACGACCCATTTACAAGAGCATTGTTCGTTGGCTGCACCTGAAACTTCCACAGACGTAACGCTAAGTTGTAGTAGTAGGCTGTTGCGTAGATCGTCAGCCGGTAAATGCTGACGAGAAAAGTCAGGCGTCCGAGCATTAGAAAGTTGCGCTTTTGTATATCGAGGTCATTTTCCGCTAAATTGTCGATGCAACTGTAAAACAGAGCAGAACGGACAGTTAGAATGAATAATAGGTTTTCAATGATTGAATTGTCTTTTACGATTTCAAAATTCATCGACAGTAATGCGGACATATCAAGACGCTAAAGAACAGAATCCAAATAAGCTTATATGCCTTTTTGCTTTCCACAGGTTTTCTTGTCCTGGAACCTTAAGCTTTGTATGTTGGTAATCCTTGTTACAACTATGACAGCCGACATTTCATTCAGTAAAAGGAACACCTAACGCAAAATTATTGCAGTCAAACAACATTCCGCTCAGTTTCTCCGCAGTGAGTCCGTGAAAATTTGCATGTAGAAGCGATTCCATTGCCCTCTTCTTATTCAGAAAATAGTATAACATCCGATCTTCATAGATGCATATCAAGCTGTAATGATTTTGCCATTTGTGATAGGGGTATACAGTGTACGCGAACGCAATAAAACATCTTTGCATACATATATATGTGTACATAATCATACATGCACGTGTACATACAGTAAACATGTACGCTAGAGCAAAGGTTGATGTAAATGATGTAAATATGTAAGAAAACGTTTCTGAATTTATTGAATACGGTTTGCCTATTTGTCAGAAATTGAATTTAGATGACTATATTATATTCAAGAATTGGACGCACTATAATAATGAACAGATGTCGAAGGACAGCAACTTTATGATCAAATTAAAATGGCTTTTAACGAGATTAACAATGCGATGCACTTTACCTACAATAGAGTCAATGTGATGAACAAATGTGAGTTTGGAATAAAAAATGCCACAAGTCACGTGACAATACCCAAATCCTTGATGTGGGAAACATGATCGAGCAAACAATTATTCACATGGTAATTAAACTTCTTAATAGGTTTATTCTTTAAGGTGATGGTGAGTACCTTACATTTGCTAGCATTCAAATCTAAGCGCCAAATTTTTGACCACTGAACAGACTTTTGTAAGTGCTTGCTATCATCAAGGATTTTAACCCTTTGAGCGCAATAGTCAACTTTTTCACCTTTAGCAAATTTGCTCCAGTCATTTTTTTCAGATTTTTGTCACTTTTTTATACCAAACTGCAGCTAATGAAATGTGATGTCCATTTGGTCCAAAATCATCACAAAATTACAGAAAAATTCTTAAAAATTGGTAAAAATGTTACATTAAAATTTTGGCGGGAACGATTACACTCAAATATGACTGAAAATAAATCTTTTACTGAAAAGTTTGGCATCGTCTGCAAACACCAATTACTGAACAGATACAGTCATAGAGAAGTCATTTATATATAATATAAATAACAAAAGCCCAAAAATGGAACATTGTGGTACACCGGATTTCATCTGGCACCAAGTCAGCAATGCTAAATTTACTAGGAAACATTACTGTCTATTACTTAAATAACCTTTTAACCATTTCAGAATATTCTGATAAATGCCAAAATACTGCAATTTGCAGAGCAACTAAATATTGTCAACTCTATCAAAAGCCTTCAGGTTGCTGAAATCTGTATATCAGGTTGTTGCTTATTATCTATTCCATCAATGGTATTTTCACGAGAACAGCAAGATTAGTGATTGTGACTATAAATTGCTACGTAATTTATTTAAAATTAAACCTTTGTTCTTGGGTAAGAAACATTTTGATTGTATGTTTGTGCGTAAATACCTTTTATCTTCTTACGACTCTACAGATTGTACAGGTTTTCTGGTTTGTGCCTACCTAGATATTCTAGACATAGATCTCTAATACACATCCCTTACTGTAGAGTTGATGTTACAATAAATGGCCTGATTGGACGTACGTCACTACTTTTTAATGATTCGATTAATAAGGGTTGCAATGCCGATGTATTTGATGAATCTCATTCAACTTCTAAAAGCCATGTTAATTTGTTTTGTCTTTGTTTGATGTTCAAGGTACTTTTTGTTTGTTCAAATTTTAGTGTATTTTATCCTTTTTTCTTTTATTTTCTCGTCTGCAATCAAGTGGCTGCCTGACTGCGCTGCTGATGAACAAATAATAAATAAATAAATAAATAAATAACCAAATGTACACCTCAAGATCATACGACCCACATTTCAGATATTCTATATGTATTACAAAAATTGCTTTGAAAAAACGATACTTCATTCCTTTTGTGTGACATTTTATTAGATATATATGTAGAGAATAATACAGAATAAATAAAAAGTAAGGAGGTAAATTTGGACCTCGCCACACTGTTTGAAAAATGGAAATGCTTCAACTACGTACTGTACATCAGTGTACAACCACAAAAGGCTTGAAAACCAAAATTAACACTTTGTGGCGGCACTACTTGATTAAAAGAAAGGGGACGGGAAAAAGTCTGAGGAGCCACTTAGCAACCAGGAATATAATGCTTCGAAGTTCTTTGTCGATGTATGATCCGGGTTTAATTTTAGGGTCGGACCAAATGATAAAGCTTAAATTGACAACACAACACAAATTTCACATCATATCATTATCTTCAAGTCCTCAAATGCATTCAACTTCAAGTGCCCCAAGCATACCTTTAATATTTTAACATTCCAACCCTGTCGATTCTCCCACCCCCTCTAGAAGTGTGTGTGAAATACAAGTACCGTGATACAAATAAACGGACATGTAAACGAGTGTGTACGGATTACACTTAATGAGTAACAGCAGTCAATTGCAATCGTTTGAACTATTTTGACGCACTCTCCCTGGCTTGGTGCACACTCGTCTCATGCGCGACCCTTCACCTGTGAATTAGGGCAATAAAAAACAATCAATAATGTTGGCGTCTAAAGGTTTCACCAAGGCGAATTATTTAATGCTCATTGATTTAACCTTTGCTTACGCAGACTACTAGCACTAGGCAATTAAAAAGGAATTTAAAAATGATATACACACAAGTGATCGATCGATCCAGCAACACTTTGTTTGTTCTTGTGGTCTTCAAAGTTGTATTTGCGACGGTTAGATCCGTGCAGGAGTCAACCAGTTTATACAATACCATTGTCAAAGGCACAGAAGAGTTGGAAGAACAACGTGATATAATAATGTCTACCACCGGATCTTTGTTTCCTCTTTTAGCCCATGTGCTGTGTTTATTCCTATTTTCAAGAGAAGTCGATGTGGGTAAGTACACTATATAAAGTTATTACCAGGCATTTCGTGAATAACATGTCGAATAGGCTCTGTCCTGATAAATCAAAAGGAAACCATGGCAATTCGGTTCAGAAACAGCTAGATTAGTGGTCCGGACAGAAATTTAAGGGGACGGTGATTTTCAAAACAACGCTGTGCGAAAAACCTTCAGAAGTGTTTGCAACAACAAGATTGTAGAAAGATGTCGATGACGTCATAGGCATGTCGCTAAAGACGCCACTTTGTTGTTTACGAGTGCAAATAGCAAATAGAATGCAAATTATGGGGGCTTTACGTTTCGGCAATCGCGCACTCTCCGATTCGAAGGTCAGCATTATTATACAATAACATGTTCGTAAATCTTACAACAAGAAAAACACGATGGCTCAGCGTAAACGGAAATAGAGATCAAGCATTGGTGTTCCAAAATCTTTGCAAACATGGCGATCAAATAGATCCTCTTTCGTTGGAAAAAGTGTGATTTAAAGTGCGTGAAATTATATTTTAGTTGGACTAAAAACTTTTTAAAAGTGATTACATGCGAACGCAAGTTTCGAAATGACAATATCATCGGAAAATTAAAAGCTACGAATAATACTCAGAAATTATATTTTTCTCCCAACCCGCTTTATTAGCATTATGGTATTTAAGTATTCCATCCTGAGTGTAGTAGGCCCAAAAATTTGCTATGTGTTGCTTTGTCTTAGGTATGCGATTAACGAGCCTTTTCAAAATTGAAGAGAAACCAAAAAGCATGTTTGTCATGATCTTCTAAATTGGCTCAAAGAAAATTAATATTTCGGGCTCTCGATACGTTAGCCTCAGTGGATGCAATTATTCCCATGCGATGTTAAATATTCAGAATTCTTCAATATGTACGGTATATATACAATATTTTTATCACTTTGTACAATTCAGTACTTGTATATTAAATATCCAGAAACATTCTACAATATGTACTGTATAGATACAAATCATTTGTCACTCAGTATAAATTAGTATTTATATATTGAATATGTGTATAAATAATACATATGATGATAAAATATTAAAAGCAGAATAAAAATGTTTGATTCGTGATATAATTTATTGCAAATTGTATCTAGGTACGTCAATTGTATGGCTTCAATAAGTATAGAAATCCGATTTACACGTGTGCAACATCTTGTGAACTGAGGGAAAACATAGATAAAACAACATTTCTCCAGTACTAACAACATTTCCTTCGACATATAAAAAATAAAGCTTTATCTTTATATATCCTCTCAACAGAAAAAACCTCATGAGGATTATATAACTTAATCACATCAATGTAAGCCACACACGAACAATGGACCATGTGTCTGAAAATAATATTTTTGACTCTGTTTTAGCGAAAGCTTATTATCAAGAAATTCAAAAAAAGTATCAGGCATTTTTAAAGCTTATTCTGGCGTATACTTTGCAGATTTTGATAGGGATTTTTATTCCAGAAAACTGTATTGAGGGCTTTTATCAGTGGCAATACATATTGGTTTAGTTGCCACAAACTTATCTACAGAGGCACCCAGGAAAGGATAATTTGGATTAACAACCTATCCAATATCTCTTGTTGATCATGTGTAGCCATTCCTTTCCAGATATTGTATATACCGGGCTACAGCTACATGCTCACTTTGAAGGGCGTTTAGAGTGCTAATTTGAAATCGACTTTTGATTAATTTTTCTGTCAAGTAAATCAAGGAGATACAAGGGAGATATTTTTGTCTACAGACAACATCTTTAAATTTACTGGCTGTAATACTTAATTTTTGATGACCTTGTGAACGCCAATTTGGATTTCTGTATTGACCCTTAAGTTTGACATTTCTATTCTTCTCGACGAGTCATCATTTGTAATATTTACTTTTGATGCATAAAAATCAAAAGCATAATTATCTACATTATAAATTAAATTACACCCTCTGAGTGGGTGCAATAAATTCTATAAGACGGGAGTACATTTACTCAAGTCATACTACATTTTGACTCATCAATCTGTAACCTTCTGCTTGCTCGTTTACAAGCATGAGAATAAAGAAGATCATCAAGACATGATGATCTAGAACAGTCACCCACAAAGTCTGCAAGCTGTTTTACTTTCTCCTTTGAGACAGTCTTTTCTTCTGTTAGACAAGCATTGTAATTATCTTTCCGTTTTCTTGGACAACATACTCAATCCAAGTTCAGGTCACGAATGTTCATAGGCCACGCTTAATCCAGTCAATTGAGTCCAAGTTTACAGCTGTGCTTCCATAAACATTGGGATAGTGGTATGTTTGTAATTTCTGGGAGCTGCTGGTAATTTCTGGTATTTCAGTTACTCCACATCTCTGAAAACTCGCTACAACAAACACAGTGGCTGCTGCATGTTTGCAAGACCCACCTTACCCTGTTTTACAAACACTTTTCCCGCCAAGTATTTTACCAGTAATCAAAATCAAAATAGATAGGGCGAAATACTTTTTACTTTGGGGTAGTGGGTTGTCAGCCTTGGCATATGACTTAACCATGACAACTTTCCCCACACAGACTTAGACGTGGTGGCTGTGACCAATCTAGGTTGAAATTGGTCATAGCCACCACGTCTGTTAAAATTCATGAGTTTACTTTTCTTGTTTACGGACATATTTATATCAGATGGAAATCTGAGGATTTGCGATTACATCAGGTTGACAACCCCCCACACAAGAGCAATGAATTAAATTACTCTTTACAAAGCATGTGGACAAATTTGTTGGTTCCACACATGTCACTTACTCTTTACAAAGCATGACAAATTAGTTGGTTCCCCATGTCACTACAAATACAACACTAACGTTCATTGGAAAGGGACAATTTGAAGCTGCCTATTAAAGCTCGTGCCCGTGTGTAGTGATATATTCGTCGGTAACGCTGTGAATGAAACATGCACACAGTTTTGTTTAAACTTGAAAGAGGTTATTTAAGGCCACTGTGTAGTGATAGTAAGGACTGGTGTCAAAACCGTGTCTGTTTCGTGTACCGAAGGTGTAACCCTATAGCCTAGCTCTGCTTACAGGTATGTGTGTTCATTGCGCTGTAACGCTGTGGTGGAGGCCGCGGACGTGCAACGCCGTGAACACACAGACCTGTACGCAGAGCTACGGCCTATAGCTCTGCGTACTATGCCATGTGTTCTGTACGCGTACGTGCGTTCGCAGTGGGAAAAGTCAGGTCTTATGTACATGGAAACAGAGTGATTTCTGTTTACGGGCTTCTGCATTGTACGCAGGGCGAGTGTAACACCAGCCTGTGCTGTGCCTCGATCAGTCGTTCAGATATGGGGTGTACACATGACATGTCCAATTGAAATGTGATCGCGTCGTTTCCCAACGGCGAAAAACACATTCATTCATGCACACTATCTCACCACGCGCATATGCTCCTGCATCTCTACAACGTCCATACCACATTATATGGGTGACCGCGAGCAGTTTCTTAAATGTGTGTAGATTTGGAAAATTAGCCTATGCTCCAGAATTCCACCATAAATACCGTTTTGAAAGTGTCAGGTGCTACTTACTTTTGTTGGCGGCCTTATTTCATTTTCATCGACAATTCTGTCCCATTTTGCTGACCAACCGTTGAACCCAAAAAGATAACGAAACGGTCCTTCTTCAACTGCAACTATTTTCTTCACTGCACCCTTTGTCCACCAGTAACAGTCATCGAGGGCCTCAACTTTTCACCTACTGAGAACGCATAATGAGCCATGTTTTCTGTGTTTTCCGGTGTTTGGCTTCATTGCTAATGAAACTTTTAATGTTAATTGTTTTCCAAGTCAACTATCTAAGCATTTTAAGAGGGGTGATCATAAAGGCCAGAACAGCCAATTTTGACCAACCGGGTTCAAGAACCCGGGAAAGGTGTTTAAAGTGTGCGATAGATGTGTTTAAGACATAACATTACGAACAGTAGGATTAAGATAGGTATGAATAATCCAAACTGCCCAGTTTCTGTTTGGGGAAAAGTTGGAATGCAATAATTGGTTTTATAATTAATAATGACTGGTGTTCACTGTCATGAAGTAAAATATCCTTTACATGGTTACTTTTATAGAAATTCCAACCACTGTCTCTGCGTTTTCTTGCTGCACTCAGGCAGTTGTCACATTTTGAAATGAAATAGTCAAAGATAGTTCTTTATGTAAGATCAGGAAGACGACTCAAATTTCTGGTCAATATATCTGCGAGGGATATGTGAGCAATGACTTCTCTCTGTGTTCATGGAAATTGGAACATTACAAACTCCTGACCAGTAAACCATCAAGGTAAAAAAGGTACAGTTCATCCCATCGCATCACTATATACAGGTACACTGTATGAAAATAAAAAGAATTAAAGGATACTTCATTTTCTAGGCATTGACCAGTAACTTCAATATAGCATTTTATAATGTAAATTTAAAGAATAAGGCGAAAGTTGTATCATACAGACATTTGTATGAGTTTATTATGAGGATTGAGAAACGCTTTCAAACTGAAATACTATTTAGACGATGTCAGTATGACCTTTTTGACCTTTTCACAAAATCAAAACTCCAGCTTGTAACAGTATTTGTACACAGTGGGACAATGATCTCAAGAAAATACTCTCGCCAGGCAATATGGCGGCGATGGAATCAGCACACTGTATAGTTCATAGACATATATTTTTTCAGATTTTTTAAATGCAATCTGTGAATTTGAAGAGAGTTACGCTCTTACATCAGGCTGGATTAGATATTAGATGTACGTTACACTGTGGTCACGGTCTATTCGTCCAAGCTTACATTGTACACGATCCGGCAAACGCATCAAAGCCAAGATATCCTGCGCCACAGTTTATACGTAGACACGGACATTTTCTACCCTTTCACTGTCGCATTATGTTTGGGGAAGTCAAACAAGTGCGATCAGTTTTTTCCATTCGGCTGCCAAGATGTAGTAGGTAAAAGGAACACTCCCTCACCCCACACAATTACAAAAATACGATAACTGGTAGTTCGGAAGTGCAGAGGCCCGGATGCGGTCTATACCGCTTCACATTAGCATAGAAATGGTCGGTCGAGAACAAAATTTAAGATTTTTACGCCGCAGTACTATCATATGTGGTGAAATCAAATATGTGATCAGAATTTTTCATCGCTTTCAAAAAAAAGTTCATATTTTGGAGCAAGAAACTGCAGTTGCAGTCGTGGCCAGCGCGAGACTCGAGAAAGTTGGGGAATCACGACACAAATTGGTTAAAAGCCAACATACGGGTTTGAAAAAATATCTTTCAACAAGTGCTCGTCTCTTCAGCTCTACTAACGAAAACTCTTCGGTTTTACGATCTCGCAGCTGTGATCGTTGACGACATGTTTATTTTTAACCTGAATATTTATGTTCTGTAAACTGACCCTTGTACCCATTGCGACAACAATGCATTGCCCCCATGATGCCCCGCCACCTTTATGCAAATCGGTCATTGCGACATTTCAATACAAACAGGAGTCAACCATCGTAGGCGAAGAGTGACCGATACCAAAAGCGTAGAAGAGTTTGAAGGACGGATTATGAAATGCGTGATATGATAATGTCTACCACTCGATCGTCGTTTGCTTATCATGCCTCTGTTATATATTTGCTTCTACTTTCAAGTCAAGTTGATGTCGGTAAGTGCAGTCTATGACAATTATATATTGCCAAAAATTACGAGAAGTAGGTTATCCTACATGGCTGTGTTCTCAAGATTCAGGATCGGAGAAGCCGTGACAAGATCAAAACCACGCGGTTCGGGGGGACGTCAATATGGCCTTGATACTTTGCTGCTAGCGACATCGCTGCAAGTACCGCACCAATATCTCAATGAACCCCAAGACGAAAGACTCTTTGATTCAAAATTCGTTGTACGGGGGAACTTTTAAAGGTGCAATGTGTTATTAGAGCAATTGTAATCGTTCAAAAACTGTCTTTGCTGTAAATCTCTCCTGATTCCGATCGCCCTCGATCGATACGGTACAAAGAAGGGCCGCAAATTTGTTTGTCTACACTGAGAGTTGCCATGTCAACAGTCGCGTACGTGACATCGCTGTCACGCCACTCGCTTGCTACCTGTTTGGAGGTACACCTTGCCGTTTAAACGGCAGAAAGTTTGCTATAGCTTGTCTAAAAATACATGAACTTTAAGAGAAAAACCATAGGAACACATCACAAACTCAACATGTTATTTCCGTATTTAGCAACCAGAAATATCCGTATTTCTCAAAGCCCTCTAAATTTTTACGTCGGAGACATCTTTTCGCAGGCAAAATGCGGCAGCCATTTTGTTTGTTTACGTTGTTTACCATCAAAGTGCAAATGTAGTTGGGGAATTCTCCAAAACCGATGACGTTTATCACGCATATCTCGACTTTTACCGTCAAATATCACGGCTGATATTTTACGGTATACGTCACTAGGGTGAAGTGATATGGGCAGGGTATATGATAATCTACATAATGAAATGATATGTATGGTAAATTTCATTCCCGTCTTGAGAATTAATATTTTTTGTGATTCTGCTAAGCATAACAGCTAAGCCGGGAAGCTCGTTTGTATTGTTTTGATATCTTAGTTTTTGACAGAGAATGCAATGCTGGGTTTTAGAGAATCCTGTCTTGGATGTTACCTTCCTACCTACGTGGTGTACAGGTACAAATTACATTCAGAATCGGCAGGCCTTTCAAATTATGCATGGTAGAATGATGGAAATTTGGTATTCATACCTGCAAGGGGCAATATGATTACCGGTAGCTAACAAAAAATTGCAAATCAAGAATGTTAACGAACCTCCTAGTAAGGTGTAAACTCGGTGGCAAATTGCACAAATACACCATTAACTGCGAGGTAGCATACAGCAAATCATACGTTTACAGTGGCACTGCGATTGTATCAGATGTCGTGATGAAGATGAGTTGCAGATGATTACTTTAAATCCAATGAAAATAGGGCAAACGTTTGTTTTTTTTTTCCTCAGCTGCTCCCTTTATTTTAATATATGCTATGTCGAACGCATATCGTGCTGATCGTGGATTTTTTGCGAACCCTTATAAGCCTGTACAAATCGTAAACATTTCGTTTTTTTTTTCGGATATTACTAAATATGGGCGGGAGAAATTGCTGAGTCAGAGAGAATCATTAGCGTGATTAAAACTTTTATTGCTCCTGCAACGACGTTTGTTTTCTTTATTGAATCTGTAAAACGAAAATTGAACAATTATGTTAATGTTAATATAATTGCCAACATTTTTGCAAGTTGTAAGGTGATTATCTAAGAGTAATATTGTTTCATAGAGAAAACCTTAATACGTCAGAGTTATTTGCAATACAATTGCTAATAGATCTTGCCAAGTCAAGCTAGTTCAAGTTTGAGGTCGTTTAAGGTTCCAAGACAAGAAATTTACCTTTTTAAGCTAACAATTCTCTAGTGGTTAATAAGCTCAGAACCCCCATAAATTATATATTTTCGGAAAGCCTAGATGTAGGGGAACATTTGGTCACCACATTGTCACCTTTGTTTACATAACTATCACGTGACAGGTAATTTGCATAACCTTTCAAAAATCGGTTTTCCCTATGTTTTGTTTCAATGCTTTGAGATATGTGGCTGAAATTTGTGTGAGTGCAAGCTGTTTTAAGGATCTTTCAAAGTGTGTCTCAGAATTTTTTTAAACCTTCTTAAACAATTTTTATGCCAGAAAAACTTCCAGAGCGGTGAATTTAACCCTATTTGATTTCTTTAAAATTGTGCTCCAAAAAAACTAAGCAAGATATAAAAAATCTGAGACACACTTTTGAAGAGCTTTGTGACAGCTTGCATTCCAGCAAGTTTGAGTCAGATATTTTGAAGTATTGAGACAAAACATAGGGAAAACCAATTTTTGAAAGGTTATGCAAATTACCTGTCACGTGATAGTTATGTAAACAATTGTGACACTGTTGTTACCAAAATGTTCCCCTATATCCAGGCTTTCAGAAAATATATAATTTACGGGGCTTCTGAGCTTATTAACCACCAGAGAATTGTTAGATTAAAAAAGGTCAATTTCTTGTCTTGGAACCTTAAGTAAGGCGGGCAATAATTGCCATAAAACACATTTTCCGCCAGAGGGTTTTCTTTCTTGTTTTCCTATGTTATTTGTGAACCAATCTCTTGCGGTTTTTCCTTAATGACTATGGTAATAAGATCAGCATAAAACTTACAAAATCCCTTCTACTGTACTCTGTGACTAGGTCAAAGCATGTCCTCAGATTCACCAACTGGAATTCCAAGTTAAACGTCATATCATAAGGCTTATTCGTTGTAAATGAAGTGTGTGCACAATAAGTGTATCTTCTTTTTCGCACAAAAAGTGCAGTTTACGTGTTCCTTTTAACTTAATCAGGTTGAATATAATGTGCTTGTCACTAACATGACCCATTATGCAAAATGTACCATGTTTTTATTGGCAAAAGAGTACTAGACCGACGTAAAACTATTTCATAATTATTTCCGCTTCAAACATAAAGACTTACCTGAACAATATATATGTCTAAACAGCTTCTAACTAAGCAAGACGTAGAGTGCACAAAACGAGAAATAAACAGAAGACTTATCATAATGCTAACTTGATTAAAATCGAAACACAATACACTATAACAGCAAGAAAGAGGAACAACACTCATTTAATACACTGTTTGTAACCTCACGTCTTGAAGGTTAAAAATCTTTGATCTTTTTTCAAAAATTAGCAAGACCTTTAAGTATTTACGTCGTCAATAAAAAGCTTGTGACTAGGCAATCTTCAAGTGAAGCCTCTTGAGATTACTGAAAGGTCAGCTTCTAATTAGCATAATAGAAGAATGCAAAATATGGTGCGTGGGCGTGCATAGCTTTGCCTTACTGGAGCTCCACTGTATTCCTATTCTGTTGCCTGACTTTTTCATTTCAAGCTAAGGTTGTGTAGCCCGCTAGTGGACACTTTCTTTTGTGAAATACTGAATAAACGACCCACGCAATCGACATGCACGTCGTGGATGCAATTGGCTTCTGAAAACAACAAACAAAAATAGAGTCTGTTAGTTATCGTCTTTACCTTAAATTATCAAATTTAACATTCCTTATTCTAATCATTTACATCGTGCTATAAAGAAATATATTGCTAGTGTATGACATCCTTACGAGTTATGGGCGAACGCTTTTGTTAGGTAATTACGATTGCTCACTACTCGGTTCGACGGAATACAGAAGTGGTGAGCTTATCGTACACAGTGTTTTATGATCAAAGTTCATCCTACACAGCTATCGACGACATTTCCGTTGTTTAATATCCACAAGTACATGTGCTCAAGGCACTTTACAATTATTATTACCCCTGGTCACTGGATCTAATATGATACCACTCAACTCCCTGGGGAGCAAACTACAGCTCACATGTGCAGCAAATAAGCGCAGCGGAGCTAAACACACACATTGACAACACTGTCCTACCAGGTACCCATCACTCCTGGGTGGGAGAAGCAATGAGGAATAAAGTGCCTTGCTCAAGAACACAACACCATGGCCATGCCGGGGCTCAACTCACCATCCTGTGATCGTGAGGCCACTGCTCTAGCCACTGGCCCATGATGCCTCCTTTCATAATGATATATCATAAGGCTGATTCGTTGTAATGCAGAGTGTGCACAATAAGTGTATATCGCAAAAAAGTGCAGTTTACATGTTTCTGTAAACTTAATCTGGTTGAATACAATGTGTTAGTCACTAAAAGACCCATTATGCAAAATGTGCCATGTTGTTATTGGCAAATGAGTACTAGATCGAAGTTAAACTATTTCATAATTATTTTCACTTCAAACATAAAGAATCACCTGAGCAATAGATATATCTACACTGCGTGCACCAAACGAGAAATAAGCAGAAGACTTATCATAATGCTAACACTTGATTAAATTCGAAACACAATCCTCTATAACAGCAAGCAAGGGGAGCCACACTCATTTCTTGCAAATACACTTTTTGTAACCTCGCGTCTTGAAGGTTAAAAATCGCTGACCTTTGTTCAAAATTTAGCAAGACCTAAAGCATTTACGTCGCCAATAAAAGGCTTGTGACTGATTAATCTTGAACTAAAGCCTCTTGAGTTTACTAAAAGGTCGGCTTCTAAGTAGCGGAATAGAAGAATGCAAAATATACATAGTAGTGCGTGGGTATGCATGGCTTTGCATTACAGGTGCTCCAGTGTATTATTATTCTGTTGACTGACATTTTTATTTCAAGCTGAAGTTGTGAAGCCCGCTGGTTGGCACTTTCTTTTGTAAAATACTGAAATACAACCCAAGCAATCGATCGGCACTGTGGATGCAATGATCTTCTGATAAACAACAAACAAAAATCGAGTCTATTGGTTATCGTTGTTACCTTAAATTATCAAATTTAACATTCCTTATTCTAATCATTTACATCGTGCTATAAAGAAATATATTGCTAGTGTATGACATCCTTGTCAGTCATGGGCGAACGCTTTTGCCAGGTATTTACGATTGCTCACTACACGGTTCGACGGATTACATAAGTTGTGAGCTTATCGTACACTGTGTGTCATGATCAAAGTTCATCCTACACAGTTATCGACGACATTTCCGTTGTTTATTAGAAAACACGAAATAAATGCTTCCATTAGCAGCTGCTGAAAGAACACGTACATCGACTGTTTGCTTCACTCCTGACATTTTGCTCTGTTTTTTTTTGTTTTGTTTTTGTTTTTTTTTCATACGCCCTATTTTCCCATGCTTTTTTATTTATAAAGGAACAGACGAGATATATGAAAACGAACAACTTGAGATGGTGTTGACGCTCATTATTCAAGATATCTCCAACTAACATCATTCAAATCGTACAAAAAGAAAATAAGTCGGCAACGCTCCATAGCAGAGCTTAATTTCGAAATCTCGCAGGCTTTAGACCTATTTTAGTCGATTTTGTTTGAAAGGTTCTTGCAATTGAAATTATGCACTATTATAAAAATGGTATAACCATAAACTGATGATGTTAAAAACGCTGTATACAAAACGTATGAACAAGACAAATTTAAGGTTGCACTTCATATAGTCATTTTAATTTAGGTAAGACGGGGGCTATAAGATTAATATCAGCAACAACTTCCTTCAATTTGTTTTCCTATAATAATTCATTTTGAACTAAACTTATCTTTAGGCGGTAATTTCCTTAACACGTAACAAGGCTTTAGTTTAATAACATTTTACAAAGTTTCATTCAATTTTTTTTAGTAATTTGTTAACCATAGTTTTAAATATTAGTTAGGTTCATTCTGGCTTGGTCAAATTCATGTTTTAAGTATGCTTGTCATAATTTCACTGTCAGACTTGGCACATTTACTTGGCACACGAATACTAGACCGAAGTAAAATTTATTTCCGAAATTCTACACATCAAACATATAGATAAACCTAAACAGTAAATATGTCTCGTCTACTAGAAAATAAGCAATTCAGGCCAAGTTCCAGAAGCGGCAAGCGATTTTTTTAGGCCGAAGGTAAACGCGGTTCTCTGGCATTTTTGCACAGATGCAGACAAGGCAAGATAATTGTTTCCCTTTTAACCAGAAATATCTCAGACAAGAACACTGATACTTGTAACTGAATTCAATACTATATTTTCCAACAATAACAAAGGCCATTACATTCACAGTTAGTGTTTGCACACATATTCTGAGTATTTCAACATTCTCTCAGAGTAAACTGAAATGTACAGCAAATCACTGAAATCAAACAATTCAATATTGTCCTTTAATATTGTCCTGGTGGGACCCTGCATCTGAGTTTTTTCATTTTACATTGGCCCCATGTTTTGGCCTCTTTACCACTGTCTCTACACATTTTTCACAATGGTCTAACAACACTGTACTGTGAATCGGAGTGAAGTTATATATTCACCATTCAGAAGGATGTCTTGTACTCGTTTTCACGTTGACTGTCTGAGTTAGACACGTTGAACACTACAAACTTCATGTTGAACTAGCTGCAGACTGACATCTCAGATCGTACTTAACATCGACGCAACCATGTGTTTTGTCATTGCCGTAAATTGTTATTCATTCAATCGGATGCACCGTCCATCTGCTGTCACGATCTTGTTGAACAAATTGCCGAACGTTATATCAGGACAAACACTGAATAGCGTCTTTGGAACTATCTATTGGCCATCACGTTGAATGTTGGCGATCAAACTAATACTCATGATATGAAGGTACTAAACTTTACAAAACGAGGAACTTTCTGGCCAAGTCGACCCACTTTGCGTCGTGATTCGCCAAATTCAGACATCACAACAACGTGTTGGCGGTCAACTTGGTCCAAAAACGTCGGAAGTCTCATTCAAAATCCCGTGCCCGCGAAAAACCCGACAAAGTGTAGGGCGCCATCAGCGGCAGTGCTAAAAATATTTGAAAAGCGGAAGTAAGAATTTGCAGCGATCAAAAAATCCAAATATGCCAAAGTAGAAGCGGCGATTCCGATGAACAACTATTTTTTCTCTTCCTGGCCTCAAGAAAAGTGCATCAAAAAGGACGGAAATATACAAAGACTTATCATTTGGTTAAATATCAAACACAATCCACCATAAGAGCAAAAAGGGGAACGAGACTCTTGTTTGTAAACAGACTGTTTGTAAGCTCACGTCCGGAAGGTCAAAAATCGTTAACCTATATCCAAAATTTAGAAGGACCATTCAGTATAGACGTCGTCTATAAGTAGTATGTGAATACGCCTCTTTAAGCGTTTTGAGGTAACTGAGAGGATGGCTTGTAATTAAGGTAATAGGAGAAATAATGTTGTGTATGTTGTGTGTTGGCCTGCTTAGCTTTACGTTTTCGCCATTGATCTGACACAGCTGTAGGAAATAAATTGTATTCTGAGTTAGTCGACTGAATTCTGTTTTTCGAGCAGTGAAAAAGAGGAATGAAAATTGTGTAACCCACACATAGACACTTTACTTTGTGAAATACTACAATGTAATATACGCATTTAGTCAGCACTGTTGATGTAATGATCTTTAAAACTTGACGTGAATGGACTTAGTCATATGGGAACGCTTTAATTAATATGTTGACACATTGTTCCAATATGAGACTGCGATGATGAATATAATGATCCGTTTCATTGAATATAATGACCAGGATTAAATTGGTTGTATATAATGAAAATATGACGAGAGTGACACACAAAACAAACTGTTGACATTCATTGACGAGATTTACTATACACTTGTCTTGTTGGGGCGATGGCTACTTTGTTACATTGATAGATGTGTAAATCCTCACTTCTCATCTCAGTTTACTTGACTGTTTTCTCTTCTATTTAAGTTGTCGGGTAATTTTTAGCATTTTTGCAATCTTCCAATTGTTCTTTCCGTTACATATGTTGGTCGTTCCAATACTCAATCTGTAATGAGAATTATTAGCATTTATTTAGATATTTAGATGGCCTTTTAAAAAAATAAAGTCAACTTTCCTATTTTCCTAAAAGATCAAGCAATATGCCAACTTTTAAACGACATCACCAATTTCAATTTTTGGTCTGTAAGTGTGTAATGTAGTAAACAATAATTGTAAAACAATTTTCAGAGAAGAATTAATGGGTGGGTGTAAGCTGTATCTTAAACAATAAAAACAGCTTCCATCCATGACAATATCCCTGTTCACCATGATAATCCTGAAACTATTTATTGTATCTTGTTTTTTAACAGATGCATCACCACTCTTTAAAGAAACCCCTTCAGATACAGTAACAGTTGTAGGAAGAGATGTACAACTAAAATGCAGCTTCAATAATCTGGGAAGTCACACTCCTCAATGGCAATTCGAAAGCAGCGCTGGTGATCGCCTCGTCGAAATCACCCAAGGGACTCAAATATTTAATAACAAATATCAACTACCTGGGGATCTGTCGAAAGGAGAATATCATTTGTTTATTCCAACATCGCACAAGATTTGTCAGGTACTTACGAATGCTCACTGGTCGGTTCGTCGGATTACAGAAGAGCTGAGCTTACCGTACTCGGTAGGTAATTCTTGTTCATTCTGTAGCTATTGACGACCTTTTCGTTGTTCAATTGAAAACGCGTACGCAAAATGAATGCTTCGATCAATCCCGACATTTTGCTTTTGGTTTCTCCATACCTTTTCTCTTAAAAGGAGGGACGCGATATATGAGAAATAAGGAAAATCGCAGCGATGCTCATTATGAAAGGCGCCTCCTACTGAACAATTCAGGGAAAACTCAGTTTCAGGAAAAATCAACCCTCTGTTGCAGGTTTGTTTTGACACCTACTTTTTGTTTATTGTTTTTGAAAAGTTAGACTATTTAGACTAGAAATGATCGCTTGTGCATGGGAAAATCACAACGGTTGTCAATGAAACATTCTTTAAACCATAGCGTGAATAATCAGGTCCCAATCTGTGTTGCTCCTATAAAACAGATCCAAACAATGTTAATCTCCCTTGCGCTAACGCTAAGCATTCTACAAGAGTAGCGGCTGTGACGTCCATGCTATGACCAAACGATACAGTGTCAAATGTTTGTGTAAAAAGAATATGTAGTCTATTTGTTTTATTCATTTAAGATTGATATGTTTTGTTCACGTCTACATTGGCATTATTTTTCGGACTATTAAAGTGCTGTAAAAATTCGAAAAGTTATAGCATTTTTACCTTTTCGTCTTTCAATGTTGGTCACTTGAACCCATTATCGGAATCTTTGAAATGTTATTTTTCGTTTAGACGATACAGACTTTAGTTCTGGAGAACTAAACCGAGTACGATGTTGTCGGTTATATAAAAACTAGTCTCGAGATTAAGTGCTTCCTAGCACGGAAATATATCCGTGTTAAATGTTGAAGCGGAGTAATTACTCCAAAAATCGGTTATCCTTGACCGCCGCTTTCATAACTTGCGTTTTTTTAATCGATACAATGGTCCTTAATAACCATGTACGGCCCTTCGTCTAATGGACTAATTACAAGACATGTTGTCCCTTTTTGTCAATGTGCGTGCCATTCTCTTTTTCTCCGCTTAGTTGTTGTTGTCACTTTGTGCTTTTGAACACATTTGAATATCGCTCAGAAAGGATTAATATCTGAATATATAATTTAATTTATAGTATTTTTCATCTATTGCAGACATCCCAAAGTGTAGAGTTAGTCCAGATACCACGGTGATATCAGACGAAGAACCCGTAGTATTCACCTGCTCTATTCAAGGCATCCTCTTGGGTGACCTTGTGTGGTTGAGGAACGGCAAAGAAATCTCTCGTCGTACAGCCGCAATCAATGAATATACAACAACCCTTGAAAAAACAGACAATGGTGCTCGGTACAACTGCCGATACGAATACGAGAGCGTTCCGTCACAAATTTGGCCAAATCCGTCATGCCGTGAAGACATAATAATGGATGTGCAGTGTAAGTACCTCTCTACTTGTCTATCTGTCTGACCATTTGTCTTCCTGTCAGTCCATCCAGCAATCAATCCATTCCCCTCCCTCTCTCCCTCCCTCCACTTTCTTTCTTTACCTATGCATCTATCTATCTATCTATCTATCTATCTATCTATCTATCTATCTATCTATCTATCTATCTATCTATCTATCTATCTATCTATCTATCTATCTATCCATGATCTTTTAAGACAATTGCCATTCCGGATAAAGCAAGACAAATTTGTTGGTTTCACTAATTTCCCTACCATAACAACACTAACGTTCATCAAATAGGGAAATCTATGCAGATCTAGCAAAGCCGTGTGTTATGATATTCAAAACACAGCGAGCATGCAATGACCAAGATATTCCACAATGCTTGCCCTGAAGGATGGAGGTGTTAGCTCCGCTCCTGCCTGCGTGAGTTCGTGTCCGTGACTAACCATGGAGGTGAGAAGAGAACTCTTTACCTCCTTGGACTGACATACGCGTGACATAAAATAAAGTCACGGAGATTACTATTAAAGTAAGTTTCAGCCAAGGTATCAACCGGTTGTCAGCTATTAGCCCTACGGCCGGTATAAGTCAAGAGTGCTCGGCTATGACTATACCGTTACCGTATTGTAGCACTGCCACGCAGAGCGGAGTAGCGCGTGTGTAGACGCCAAAGAAGTCGCCTAGGTACCTCTTTTATCGTACATATGGTCTCTGGTCCTTGCAAACTTTGCAGCCACCTAAGTCTGTGTACGGTGATTTGTGTTCGTCCACAATGTTTCCTTCTATTGTGGTGCAGGTAACATAGTGAACGGAACATGTACACAGAGGTCCTCATAGCGTCGTACCTGTGGTGCATCAGAAAAAAACATGATAATTTTTGCTCTTTAGAGAGGGATTGAATGCATACTATAAGCACCTTGTGGCAACGTTTTAGAGAACACAAACGGACCCCGAAGTATTTCCCCTTGTATTAACAATTCATGTAGGCACAGACCTTGTCCCTGATGTAAGGGTAATCATTGTTTTTATTTACTCGATGGATCAACTATGTGGATTGGTGGAATACCCTGGAATTACTATTTTTTCTTTTGGCCCAACAACGTGTATTGCAATTTGATTGTATTTTTATATTTACCGAACTGATATAACCGTCACATACTTAAACATTTCGATGTCGATTTGTTGCAGTTCTACCCCACCCCTCCCCCGCCACCAACATCCCAGACGATTTCTCTATATTGTCGTCGCGAAACATGCGGGTTCTAGCGTGGCAATTGAGACATTTGTTGCATGGAGCTACCTCTGTTGTTGCATCACGTTAAGGTGAAAACATATGGCCGAAGTTTGGATTTTTCGTCTGCTATACTGTACTATATATTCAACGTTTCGTTGAAGATGAATCAGTCACGGTTCTAATGTATGTCACACAATTTTCTGTATAGTTTGCTGTCTTATAGCGTCTGATGTAAATCAACCCCTATGTAAGACCCTAATGAGAAGGAGGTTATCCTTGACATTAGGGAAAAACTGCATTAACTTGCATGGTACCTGAAACCCGGTCCCTGCCAGACCAACTCGGGTGGCAAACAGAAGACTTTTAATCCCCCATGGTCTGAATGTTCCTTGTTATGTTTATCTTATCCAGCTGGTGCCACTGTAGGTAAGGCTCATCTGTGAAATTGATCCTCTGATAACTAAGTAGGGAAGCTGGGTATTTCTTAGTTTATGTAGCTTTCCCGTAATGATAAACAAGTAAACAATAGTTTAGCCAATCAAAATAGAGGGCGCAGCGACGTTGACCAATGAAAAGTGAAAGCTGATTGGATGCCACTGTTACAGTGATGTCAATGTTATATAACCCCGTAGGATCGCGCTGAAGCTTTATGAAGTCTCATTACAGACTTGGTCACACAAGTAGTACGCACGACCAATCGTCGATTCTCTTGCTGAATGATGCATATAAAAGACATAATGTATGTAATGATAACAGAACCCTATGACCTGTGAGAGTAAGCGCGCCGTACTAGCGGTATTTTCACTCGTGATGCCGCGGTGTATTTGGCTGTTCTCTCTATTGCTTCGCAACTCGGCATGATGCCTGTCTTTACAAATACATTGCTGGAAATGTATTTTGCGACAACTCCAAAGGCATGGCAAACGACTCCACAGAACTGGCTCTTCATGTATGGGTAACCTCACATGACATTTTTTATAAGATTTTAGTTAGGCCTAACATTAATATGTAAGTTATTTCATTCTTAGCATGGTCGCCAATGTCTGCACTCTATCAATATCTATTTTAAACATCCACTTGTGATTACCTATCAGCTAAACTATATTCTCAGTACATACATACACCTACACACCGTTAGATCTACCTCTTAACTGAGCTATCGATTAATCTAAATTATGCAAGATGTCGTATGTAGTGAATACAATTCACTGAATGCTCTTTTCACTCACGATTTGAAACATTTTGTTTGCTTCCAGATGGTCCCGATGTGAAAATAAACGGCCCCACCATTGTCGTAACGGAGGGTGAAAGTGCATTTCTTGACTGCGTCATCGATGCCAATCCCTTAACTGAGAGCCACAATTGGACTAAAGGTGACATGCTAGTGTCATCGAATCTTACTCATAATATAGAGCGAACCAACCGCGATGATGCTGGTGTATATGAATGTAGGGCAAGTAATACGCTATACGATGGAACAACTGCTACTGGAAATGACACTGTGTTACTCGTTGTCGAATGTGAGTTCACTTTTTCAGTTATTTTTAACCATTTATGTATTATTGTAAATATATATAAATCGTAATATCATACAGTTACATTACTGAGTTACGATACCAATATCAAGAATACGATGCTACAATATCTTCACACACGCAAATACATGCATTTATATTCAATTACTATTCCGTATGTACTATGTATTGTCATTTGATTGTAATACTCAGTGATTTATCTATCGATATTTTGAACATAATGTTGCATATAACGCTTGTCATGTTATTGATCTTGTCTGTTGGTTCGGCAGCCACCTCCCCCGTGTCTGAGTGTTCAATCTCGTCTCAACAAACATTCTTACATCAATACGTTTTTCTTGCACCAACTTGTAATATTCTTATTTGTATAACATTCGAGGAAGGTCTGATGTTGTCAACCATCGCTAATACTAGTTTCCCTGGCTTGTGCTTCTTCGTTACAACAGATAAGAACGGCCCCGCTGTCAATGTGACGGTCATTATTATTGTTGTTTCTTCTTCTTCTTCTTCTTGTTGCTGGGATTATTATCGCAGTATATATTGTTTTCTTCCACAATAATAATGAACAAAGACACCGCATAAACAGTCGGTAAGTACACAAAATTTTACGAATAACACCATTGGAACCAATTAGGGATATTTGGATTTTCATAATTTGCAAATTTCTCAAAAGAGTTAGATGCCCTATAGCTGAATGTTGCAATATTACAAATACTCATAAAAATTAGTGTGTTTTATAAAAAGAAAAGCAGATCAGATAACATATGTAGATTAAATCGACATTACTTAACCATAAGATTATCCCAAATTAGTTCCAACTCGTGTTGAATATAAATATTTCCTTTTGAGAAGGCGAAATGCGCTATTTTGATAGATAAACCAAGAGAGAGAGAGAGAGAGAGAGAGAGAGGAGAGAGAGAGAGAGAGAGAGAGAGAGAGAGAGAGTGTTCCGTAATTATAACATGTAACATTGCTGTCTCTCTTCTGTACGAAACGTGATAGCAATGTCAAAACTAATCACCATTTTCTCTTGACTCTCTTTTATATCATCATATCCTCTGCGAGAATTGAATTATAATGAATTAAATATCTTAAAGCGGCACTCCCACTTGGTAAAATTTTTAATAAGCAGCATCAGCGTAGACTCGTACTTCTTAGCTTAGTTGACAATAGCGCCAGTGCCAAACGTTCGATGTTCGGAAGATGAATTTAGGTGGGCCACTGGAGTTAAAACGTTTACTGTTTTGATTACATGTTTTTAACGATATTTTGTAATCCGTGCGCAGTCGCCACGTCATATATCAACCGTTGGCATTAAAAGAATGCCATAAATATGTTGACACTATACACTATTTTTTTTGTAAGATCTGTACAGCAGGATTTGTAGATATATATATTTTCATAGAGAAAGATAGATAGAGTCGCAACGGGTATTGTTTAAGGCGTGAAGCGGTTACGTAAACCATCCATGTTCGCCTCGCCTCAGGTTGCTCTCGCCTCTCTTTTCCGAAGAGTGCCGACTATGAATCCTTCGGTAATTTTCGGATTTTCGCCAATTGTTAAGCGAAAGTATGTTCGGCAAAGTTTGTGTTGTTGTTTTCGTATGGTGCTGAGCAGAATTGACGTGCTGGCGAAAACGGGAGTGTTTTGAGCTTCAGGAAAGTGAGTTTTACCGTTTTAAAAATTCCTCTCATATTTTTATGAATATATAATGAGTGTGTTTAAACCAAATTTAATAATTTTTATTCATTTCACCAGAAATTTAATACAAATGCGAATGTAATAAACAAAGAAAAAAATCTTACAATAAGTAAAAAATCAGGAGATTGATAAAAAACACCAAAAAATTGGTTTTATTTTTATGGAAAAAAAGTCACACACACAAGATCTGGTGAGGACCAAGGAAGTAGTTCTTCAAGAACTAATCTAGTCCTTGGCCCAGTCATCAAAGTTCAATCACAATAGACTAAACAGCAAAACACACGGAAGGTGAATAAGTGAACAAATTTAAATATAATATAAGAAATGATAATTTGATGCAAATAATTTTAAATATAAAGGTAATAAAAGTACAGTCGCTCAGTCTAAAAGAGTTTAGACTCTACCGAGAAGGAAGGCTTTCAGGGCCCGCTTGAAAGAATTTTTGACCTGCTTAACTTTATGGAGACCGGGATATCATTCCAACACTTTGCAATCGAATACGTAATGTTATGTTTTGTTCTGTGTAAATTTACCTTTGGATACAAAAAATTTTCATTATTCACAGACCTAGTGAAATATGAGTGAGAAGCACATGAAGCGTACCGATCGATTGAATGTGCATATTGGTCATCATATAAGTCATAAATGAATGTACACATCTGATATTTGAATAATTTATGAATATCCAGAATACCTAGTTTTTTAAATAAAGGTTCACTAGGTTCACAGAACTTTGAAAATGTTAGTAAGCGCACAATCTTCTTTTGAAGTTTTAGAAGTGGGTCAATGAAAGATTTGAAGGCATAACCCAAGATTTCGATACAATAGCTCATATGAGGTAATATTAAAGATTTGTGCAACAAAAGCATTACAAATTTCGGTAAAAAGTATCTTAAGTATGAAAATATACAACTTTGGGCTAATTTTGTTGACAATCTTATTTATATGGTAATTTGAAAATTTGAAAGTCTTTTATCGATACTGTCTGGTTTTACTCAATAGTTTACGGTCAGTCATACCGTCTTTCACACGTGCGTCAAGGAAGGACATGTTTATGAAACTGCTGGCGTGTTCTGTTTTGATTGGCGTGAAGCAGTGTTTCTGGCCTGAGAGCTCACAAAGTAACTGTGGTTGCTACGCGACTGGCAGTACGATGCCATCTCGTCGTATATTTCACATAATCTCGTGTAATTATCAACCACAAACAAAGCCTCCAAAAAGTTTAACACCTTTGAAGCTCATTTTAATATGAAAAGCCATAGTAGTCTACCGAAACGACCATGGAACAAAAGGCATGCAGGCGTTACCACTCTGTCTATGATACTCTGTGTGCTGCTGTACGCCACAGCACGATCCACGACCGTTATCGGTCATGACCCGTGGGAGAAAGGTGAGTCTTACTGACTTGGCGAAAAAAAACGAAAACATTTTGTGCTGATTCCACTAGAATTCGCATAGGTGACTGGCACAGTTACGTGCGGATGATACATAGTGGCCGCCGTGTGGTATGCATAGATGTATACCACGCGGCGGCCGCTATGTATCGAACCACACTTAACTATGTGGCACACGAAAAAATCTTGTCATCAAAGGCGGCTAATATTTTACACGTAAATACTGATATCTATGTGGTATTGGTTAAAATATAATATAACTGATTGAGATTAATAAAAACGACAAAAAGGAGAAATTCTAAAAAAACTCACCTGAGGTAAAGGAATTATGTTGTAGGAAGTCTTTGCAGTGTGGGGGAAAATTAATTGCGTCGGTCGAACTTATTATGGACTCCCTAGAATGTCGTCAATCAACACAATAATAAACCTTGGGGGATTTGGGTCATAATCAAAAACGATAGTAAAACTTTGGGATGTGAAAAATACACACGGGAAATGACATGTTTTATATCAACAACTCGCGATCCGCGCGCAGTCGCCATGTCAAATATCGACCGTTGGCATTAAAAATGTGTTTTAAAAAATGTTACCAAGTGGGAGTTCCTCCTTAAGAGTCATTTCATTTTTATACTGCATGAAATCAGTTTGTAATCCATAGGAAGCATAAGGACGATACCAATACGCAGTGATGATGAGAGTTTATTTGACAGGCTTTATTGAATGGACAGAGCGATCTCCTCTCTGTCCCCGAAGAAAAAGATATATAACTTGTGAAACTCTAGGTCTGTTTGAGCTCTTATGTGATCGAATAAGTCTGCAGCCTTAGATTCTCAATGACTCAACATCTCTTCTTCTTCTTCTTCTTCTTCTTCTTCTTCTTTCAAATACAAAATTATGTTTTTTTTTTCAGATTTGATTGGTTTCCTTGCCAATGTTGCCAGTGATATAGCTTCCTGTTTGCCTTTTCACCAGTTCTCTCCGTCTCGCTTCAGCTTCAGTGTCATACTTATTAACCGTTGTGCAGATTTTGCCGGTTTTTACAGTGTCCAACTTTGCTTAGTTTTTTTTTTTTTTTTTTTTTTTTTGTAATTGACCATCATGTGTGAATGGTAAAAAACCTGGTTTTCATGCCGTACCTTGTGAATTGTAAAAAAATTATGGTGTCTTCTGGGGAAAGATTTTCACCAGGTTTTTCAAAAGTCACTTTCCGATGGCTTTCTTCCAACGTCCTGTCGTACAGCTGTTTTCACACTCCTTCCTAAACAAGGTGATAATTATCTTCTTAAGAATTGGAGACCTATCAGTTTGCTTTGCTCTATTATAAAATGTTCACAAAAGTTTTATCGCTTCGCTTGAAGCAAGTTTTGCAAGATATCATTCATGTAGATCAAAGTTATACTGTTCCAGGCAGACAGATTATTGACAATATACATTTAATTAGAGAATGCATTTATTTTCAAAATCACATGAATCTTCCTCGTTGTATTTTTTCTTTGTATCAGGAAAAGCTTTTGATTATTTTTTTCAAACTCTGCCTGCATTCTGGTTTGGTGAAAATTTCATAAATTTTATTAAACTTCTGTATAAGCTTTCTGATGTTTGGCGTTATTTTCATAAGTAGGCTCAAAGTTTTACGTGGCAGAGAGGAGAAAAAATAGTCGCATTGATATTTTTTTATTAACAAGAGGTTGACTTCGAAAATTAAATCTGCGTCTCTTGACTCTTCTTCCGATTTATCTGATCTCTCTCTTGTTTCTTTTGTTTTAACTATAAATTCGAGCTTCAACAAAATTCAGTTTGGTATCTCAATACAAGTCTTCTTAATGATTAAAGGCCCTGTAGCTGTAACTCGTGAAATTTGTTGACCTGAAAAAGGCTTTCTATATTCTGTGGTTTTATTCAAATGTTTACAAATTTACAGGATACAGCCTTTTACAACTGAAAATTTGACAAATAAATTTATATTTTAACTGTTATTTTGATTTCCCGCCATTTTTAAAAATTGGTAATACAACAAAGAAAACAAATCACTTGATGTCCCAGTGGAAAACATTCAGCAGTATGAATTATATTGGACTACTCTGTTGTTTCCGTGGAGATTCCAATGCATATATGCACACCGTACAGTGTTTTTTTGCTTTATTTGCATGAGGGCGCCATTTTTTGTTTGGGCAAACATTTATTATTTATCTTGCCCAAACTTGCACATGCAGTCCCAGTGGACAGTTTCTTATACTTGTATATACACCCCTCAATAAGTACATTCCCATGGACTTGTTTTAGTTTGGAAATAAAATCACAAAAATAATGCTAAAAGATACAGCTATTGTGCCTTTAAATTACTGTACTTTAATACGAAATTCTTGGAAGGTTGGTGTAATGAGAAGGATAGGTTTTCTTCTCTTCAGTCTTGGTGGGGTATAGGAAAACACAATATTAAAGGATTAAGTCGGCAGTACAGCGCTGAACGAGTTCATCACTTTAAACGTTCTATCCAAAAGCTTATTGAGGAAATTTGTACTTTGGAAACATTAATTTATACTCAGCCTTCTCTGGAAACAGGATATCATAAGCAAAAGGACCTGTTAGACAGTTTTCAGAAACTTGATACCAGAGGTGCAGTTATTCGTTCTCGTTTTCAACAGCTCAATGATTCTGATACTAATTCACAGTTTTTCTTTTCTCTTGAAAAATACAAAGGATGTCGTAAATCCATTACTCATCTCCAACGTGAAGATCATACAATTACAGAAAATCAGAGAGAAATTCGTCAACTTACTCGCCAGTTTTATCAAAACCTTTTTACTGCTGAGCCTGTTTCACCTGAAGCACAAAATACTTTGCTTCATGATCTCCCTCAATTGCCTGCCGACAAAGTTACTTAACTTGAAGAACTCAATATTCTTGATGAGTACATCTTTGCACTCAAGAACATTGCAAATGGTAAAACGCCTGTTGTTTATGGTATAACTTGTGAATTTTATAAAACAATCAGGTCTCTTCTGGGGAACGATTTTCACTAGGTTTTTCAAAAGTCACTTTTCGATGGCCTTCTAAACTTCAAACTTCCTGCGTACAGCTGTTATCACACTCCTTCCTAAACAAAGTGATATCTCCCCTTCTCAAGAGCTGGAGACCTAACAGTATGCTTTGCTCTGATTATAAAATTTTCACAAAAGCTTTATCTCTTCGCTTGAAGCAAGTTTTGTAAGATATCATTCATGTTGATCAAATTATACTGTTCCAGGCAGACAGATTTTTGACAATATTCATTTAATTAGAGATTGCATTCATTTTTATAATCACATGATTCTTCCTATTGGTATTCTTGCTTTGGATCAGGAAAAAGATTTTGATTGTGTAAGTTACAATCTCTGCATGCGTTCGGGTTTGGTGAAAATTTCATCAATTTTATTAAACTTTTGTATACAGAAACAGATAGTCTTGTCATGTTAACAGTTCCCTTAATACTCCTGTTCAGTTTCCATGTGGTATATGGCAAGGTTGCTCATTATCTGGTCAGTTGTATGCAATTGTTATTGAACCTCTTTTACACAAAATAAGACAAAATGACATTATTCAAGGTGTTATGATTCCAAATTCAGATGACCGTAAATGTAAACTTTCAGCTTATGCTGATGACGTTAATACTCTTCTTACTTGTGACACTGATTTTTGAGGTTAAATATTGGTTTTCTGTCTATGAGCATGCCAGTAATGCAAAAATTAACTATCGTAAGTCCCAAGCTCTTTGCGTCGGCTCATTGCGTTGGGGTACTGATCATCCGTTTGAAATTCTTTGGAATTATAGTATTGATCTCAAAGTCATTGGTACTTATTTAAGTAACAGGCCGTGTTATCGTTATTAATCAACTTGCTGCGAACAATTTCGTCGAACGTTTAATTTGCCTCTGTCCTCCTGCTTTTATCATTGATGAAATTAAGCACAAATTTCTTGATTTCTTCTGCCAAGGAAAACATTTGTTGCCAACAAGTCGTCCAGGTTTTGCTCCATTGAAGTTAGGAGGGCAAAATCTTATCGATCACTCTTCAAGTTTGAAGGCTTTCAGGTTAAATTATCTTCAAAGACATCTTTATTCAGGTCTGGATCAGCCTTAATTTTTGTTTGCTGAATTTTCTTTTCGAAGTGTTGATAATCTGAATTACACCTCTTAACTTTTTACAGTCAATTTTCAGTCTGTTCCAGAATTTCTGCCTAAATTTTATCTTTAGCATTTGAGAGTCTGGAAGCCATGTACTTTCCTGAGAAAAAGTAGACCCCTTTCAATCGAAGATATATTCCATGAAGCCCTTTTTCAACGATTGTGTTAGTTTTACAAATCATCTTGATAGTACTCTTGTTAATCACTTTATCAATGCTGGCATTTCGAAAGTTGGGGACGTTTGTGATGAACTTTAAATAGATTGCTCAGCTTGGAAGCGCATATATATTGATATAACGCTTGTTCAGTCAAGTTGTGCGACTTACTTGTTGTGTATAAATTACTATACATTTTCCTCTACCATTATTACTCCAGTATTTTACTGAACAAAACGTAAGTAAAGGGTATTTTAAGAAATATTTAACTGCTTACGGTTGAAGACGAATATTGTTTAAAAACAATATTTACGAAATAAAAGAGCCCTATAAGTTGATAACTTGTATCACTGCTGAAGTTGCCGGACAGGATATATCGATTGTCGATTCTTTCGCTGCAAGCCATCACTGTTTTACACAACCAGAGATGCAGTGTATCCGCGTGTCTGTGAACTGGCCATAAATGACCAGTAGAAAAACTGTGTTATCTGTATACACTCGCCGAGAAATGTGTAAAAATAGAATTGGTGTTTGAGATAAAGTTCTTAATTCACACACCTTTTGCATTCCTTTACAAATTTAACAAATTCACTATTTTAGTAAACCTAGTTTCTCAAAGGAGCTTCGTCTAACCATAGACAGCGCCCTCACCCCTCTACTGTCCCCGGTCCAACTAACTACTGATTGACGACGTCAATACATAGTTAAAGTTACACCACGGGTCAAAGCTTTTCGACTCTCGTTGCCGCTGGCTATAACAAACAATGGTGCTCTATTTGTACGGTACTTTCTCCTGACCCTATACTGATTGTTCCCTGTGTTGAAAACTACATCTGACAAGAAGAATAAAGCCCCTGCTGGGCCTGCCTTTTGTGCCTAGTTTTACTTGTCTTCGTGGTGACCTGAGACTGTGGGAGAAAGCAGGTAAACATGCCAACGTGTAGATTCTGCATGACTGCTCGTGAACCTTGGTGACCTTATTATTGAAATGCAAATTTTGGCGGCAACCTCGGCTGCCATGTATCGATCCCAGATATCAGGTGAGCAAAAGTAATCAAACGGCATTCGTGTGGATTTGGCAACGCAACGTCAATATCTTCGATTGCGCAAGTGTGATCCACAAATCTAGCTCAGTGTAATCCTGTTCATTTGCTATTCCAGCGTGAAGTATTTCAATGTCAACCATGCATTTAGTTCAATGATCAAGTTCATGTCTTAAGGATACTTTGAAATAGTTAATTATTTCACCATTCACAGATAAAAATCTTTTGAAACGCCAAGGACAATGTTTGTGTTGTGAACAATGCAAATGTTTTCTTTCACAAAATAATTTCGAAAACTTTGACCGGGCAAAGAAAGAAGCAAGTTTGACAGGCGTTGGTGGTATTTTGGTAGTGACGTAAAGCAAAACTTCACTGTATATATTAACAGGCATTCAGGAGTATATTTGATGAGCAGGTGCCTTTAAGGCCTTAACTCACAATTTGATTAAAACGTTCAAATAACAGAGGTATCTGTTTTACACTCAACATCGAAAAGACAGCTGCAAAGGTAACTCTTTCTGTATTTAAATGTTATAAATGCTGGCCCGATGCCTATTATAGCCTGAGAGTTTGAGGACACCAGCGGCGACTGTTTTACTGCCTTCGTCTATGCTTTACATTATAATAGGACGGCACATTTAAACACGAATATCACTTATTGTGACTGATCCTGACACAGTAACTTTTGACGAAAATTGGCGAATTCAAAAGTGTATTGTTGGTAAAAAGCAGTTATTCATATTCTATCGGATTGTCATACCCTCCTACACTATTCTGTAGGGTGAAAGCTTATGCCGGCCGTTGTAAGAAAAAAAGAGTTTCACCAATGCAAAATGGGCCCCTCAATTAGCAAAGAAGTTTTGCATTGTAGATACACCATCTCAGTTTTCAATTTGCCATGCCTCCACCTATTAAATCCTGTGCGCTAAGTCATATGATACCGTCGATGCAAACATAATATAATCCAAGGCAAATTGAAAGGATCCAAATTTGTTAGCAGGGCAAAATCATGTACATATGACACTTCATACGTAATATTTTGTCCAATTTTACCAGACAGGCGCTCAGGATTGTATCATTTCTCCTGCACTTAAGCTTTCATACTGCAGCTGTTTAAAGAATTAAAAGGCTCACACTGGCTGTTGACGGATGATCTTGCTGTTTGTGATACGCTCGCTGTGTACTCTGTGCAAACATTCCGTTTTCTTACATTATTCTTCCTTCAACCTCAAAACTCCTTGTTAGGAGTAGTTTAATGATAACCCGGTTACAACAAAAAGACTCTCTCAATATGAAATGTTTTTGTAATCAATCGGAAAGCAACTAAACAGCATTCATAGCTTCGTTGTTTGTGTTTTCTGTATGGTAAAGTTTGTGTTTAGTTGTTTTGAACAATAGAGCCATTGTCATGTAATGAGACAAGGATATCCGCGACACTTACGCTGCTTATCAAAGTCACAAACAAGTGTCAAAGTGAAGTATCAAACCTCAAAACAAGCAAACTATTATTTGGTGTTGGAACATTTAAATCGGGAACGGTTTCTATCGTTCCTGGCGATAAAATTCCACTTGGATTTCGCTATGTAAATGAACATTATAAGAGTTGGATTTTTGAGCGTCTCGATTAACTACAATGCCGTCTTTTCGTCACTGTCATTTTGCTACCGTCCAAATAAGCAGATTTTTGAACATCTTGATCAAATACGAATCGAATATTTCGATGCCATTTGGCTACCATAACGTGAACATTACGATAGTCGAGTTTTTGAACGTGTCGATCAAGTACGATTCGCTCATTTCACGTGGTGAAAAAAATCGTTTCCTCCACGGGTATGGCGAATGCGCTCGACGGAACCGAAGACATCATGATTTCCGAGGAGATTCCGGTACTCAATGACGACTTATCAAATGAAGCCGTAGGATTCGTGTTTGATGACAAGTTGGAAGGTGACGATATAGACTCCGACGGGTTTGACTTCGATGAAGAGGGCAATTGTATCGACCAACGCGATATCCGAAGTTTCTTCCGCGCATGAACTGAAAATTCTTTGAATTTCTTTCGTTAATGTTTTATCAATTTCGCACATAGTTTTCTCATGTAATAACGTATTTATTGTTTGAACGGCATTTCTTGCTTGTGTGTGTCCGTTTCCTGAACTAGTCCCGGCAATGAGTAGGCGATAGTGTAACAGATTTTCAAGATTATGCATGCTTTCGAAGTCTTGCGAGGGCCACTTAAGCTTATAGTTAGAACAAAAACGTGCATGTTTGTACCATATTCCGAACAGTTGATCATAGATGACTGAATTCCACATCAAGAGACATTTCGTTCATAGATACAATAATATAAAAAACTTCAAAGATTTATTGCCAAAAATTCAATTCATCAAATCGTAAGCAGATTGGCGTAGCAATCTTTCGTCTCGGCCATGGCCAGCTGCTGTTTCAACACTTTATCAGTTCGAACCTATAGCGCCTGCCTTTTCGTAAGATCACATTTCGTTTCGGGATACGGTTAGACTTTTTGAAACTACCGTAGGAGCAAAACAATAAACTCACATCGTGTAACTGATCGTTTATTTTAAGGAGTACGCTTAATGAAAATCGTAAATAGAAAACATCGGACAGATACCACCACATGCATGTCCTTTACAGAACTTTACCCTGACCTCATGCACTAACACCTTTGACCTATTGCGTGAATTGACCAATCACAGCCAGCGGAACTTTAGGGACTTTCCCTTTACTCATTGTCTGACTTTTGCGGCCATGCTATGGAGAGCTAGCTGCTGCTGGGGAGCACAACGAAGTATCGTGGTGATTATCTATACACGAAATACGAACATTTATTGCTATCGTATTGTTTGGCAAAAGAGGGTATGGCAAATACGCTAAATTTCAAAACTTGTAGATCTCCATTAATTTATACTGTACAGTTTCGACTGCCAGTATCGACGCAGCATGGCCATGAGTTGATATCACAAAGTATGAGCTGTCTGCAGCGCTCGCGTGAATAAAAAATACATTGGCATAAAATTTGCATTACATTGCATTCATTGGCATAATTAACTATGACGTTCGATTTCGCGGTGACATCCGTTTATACACCCCCCCCCCCCCCCCCATCTTTTCCGTCACCTTTGGTTTTGAAAAGGGGGTTTTAGAATCGGAGGAATACGGTAGTTGTTTGGTGTATGGAACTGAGGCGCATTTTAACATAATTTTAGACAATGCAGAAATATCTTTAGATGAATTTATACAGTAGCGCATTGTGCATATGTTTCGAAAGAGACGTTCTGCATCTTCGCTTGCCAAGGCCTGCTGTTCGGGCAGCCGGATGCTTCCCGAAATCAGGCCTTGGCCCATCGAGCCCTCTGATCGTGGTTTTTAAAGCGCCACCGCACGACTGCATTAGACCCGTAACTAGCTAATCAGCGATCGTTGTTTACATTTCATTTCTTACGCATTCAAAGCGAGAGTGTAAATTTTAAACGCTGTCTTGCAGCTTAGCTAAAGTATTTACTTTTGCGAAACATGGTTTACAAATGCACCTCGATCCAACACGATCGTCAAGTCCTCCGCCAACTTCGTTTAGAATGCCAATTAATTGACTGGGAAACGTTGATGTGAAGATAGTTCGTCGATCTATGTCGCAGATGCACACTCTGCACTTTGCCGGCGCCATCT